>NC_090246.1:89434377-89486877 GCF_037325665.1 Littorina saxatilis
AAATAAAAACACCTAAAAACAATCAAACTGTCTTTGATCTCCACAGCAGTCTGAGAACTTATCAGGTTTTTGTGCTTCCCGGTTTGAGTTTGGTTTGAGTTTTAAGCGACACTGGTTGTTTGTCTCTCTTCAGGCATTTTTTTTTCTCTTAAAAGTTCTTCTGATTGTTGGAATGACTAACTTAAATGGCAATCGGGTAAAACTCAAAAAAATACGTCCCAGGTTTATTGTCTTCGTCAACGGCCTACATTGTCGTTCTATCCCTCGAACATAGAAAAAATCCAAAAACAAAGAGACTGCCAATGTTCCAAAAAATATTCCTCGAACATAGAATAAGGAATGCATTGAATTTCAAAGTCAAAATGATCGCTTTTCGCACACTGACACGGTTCTCTCCGTCTGTGACGTATTCTTCAACATTACCCCAACTCAACAAGAAACTCAATAGCCATTTGCACCTTGCGTTTTTACATTTAGTCAAGTTTTGACTAAATGTTTTAACATAGAGGGGGGAATCGAGACGAGGGTCGTGGTGTATGTGTGTGTGTGTGTCTGTCTGTCTGTGTGTGTGTGTAGAGCGATTCAGACTAAACTACTGGACCGATCTTCATGAAATTTGACATGAGAGTTCCTGGGTATGATATCCTCAGACGTTTTTTTTCATTTTTTTGATAAATGTCTGATGACGTCATATCCGGCTTTTCGTGAAAGTTGAGGCGGCACTGTCACGCTCTCATTTTTCAACCAAATTGGTTGAAATTTTGGTCAAGTAATCTCCGACAAAGCCCGGACTTCGGTATTGCATTTCAGCTTGGTGGCTTAAAAATTAATTGATGACTTTGGTCATTAAAAATCTGAAAATTGTAAAAAAATTATTTTTTTTATAAAACGATCCAAATTTACGTTCATCTTATTCTCCATCATTTTTTCATTCCAAAAACATATAAATATGTTATATTCGGATTAAAAACAAGCTCTGAAAATTAAAAATATAAAAATTATGATCAAAATTAAATTTTCGAAATCAATTTAAAAACACTTTCATCTTATTCCTTGTCGGTTCCTGATTTTAAAAACATATAGATATGATATGTTTGGATTGAAAACACGCTCAGAAAGTTAAAACGAAGAGAGGTACAGAAAAGCGTGCTATCCTTCTCAGCGCAACTACTACCCCGCTCTTCTTGTCAATTCCACTGCCTTTGCCATGAGCGGTGGACTGACGATGCTACGAGTATACGGTCTTGCTGCGTTGCATTGCGTTCAGTTTCATTCTGTGAGTTCGACAGCTACTTGACTAAATGTTGTATTTTCGCCTTACGCGACTTGTTTCTTCTCCTTTTCTTCGCAGCTCGTTATTTGGTTCTTACGTGATGGGTGCCAATACTACTCAGGCTTCACCGCATTAGCTTGTACACACTGAACCTATGCCACCCATTGAACTTATATCTGATACAACGTACTACTCGAAAGTACAACCCTTATTGTTTTTCTGTCACTTCCTCACCCTTAGCCCTTGCTCCACTTTTCTATTCCATTTTTTTGTTATTTTCTCTTCTTGAAAGATGTACGAAAATTGTGTGTCTGTTGGCTAACGCAGTATTTTGAAGCCTCTCGAAACGTTGGCAGAGTTTATGCGGGTGTGTGTTTGTTTAGCGAAATGTTGATGGTGTATTTTTGTATTCTGCCCGGCAGTACGCGTACGTAATGAGGAGGTGATGACTTCTCCATACAGGTGAATGAGGCTAATATTCTCCCCTGGTGCTCCAACTCGTGTGCTCGCTTTAGGAAAAGAGGACAACTTGTTTTTGTCAAAAGTTGAGTGGGCCTATTTTTTTTTTTACTGGCAATGGCTGTTTCTGTCTCGTAGACCCAAAAGCCGTAACTGAAAGTATACGTAGACGGGCGCGTAGCCTGTAGTATAGTTAAGACGTCTCCCTTCTATGTAAATGGTCCGGGGTTCGAATCATAGTCCCGGCTGTCTGGTGAGAAAAGGGTTGAGATTTTTCGGCCGATCTCCCAGGTCAACTTATGTGCAGATCTGTTGTCGCCTTGTCCCCCTTCGTGTGTACACGTAAGCACCAGACCAAGTTCGCACGAAAAAGACCCTGTAATCAATGTAAGACTTCGATGAGTTGTAAAACCCGAAATTCCAAGCATGCATCCCCCGAAACGGATGACTGTCTATATAGTAGTCGGCTCCCATATTATCAGTCTGTGAAAGCGACCTTGGTAAGGTAGTTTTGCTTGGCTTAGAACATTAATAGCAATATATTTTCTACCATATATACCCCACAGCTGCGTGTTTTTTTGTTCTGTTCCTTATTCGTAAGCTTTCCTTAACCTCACCAGTGAAGAGAAGCGATGAAAAGGGACCAGCCTATCAACATACGCCCAATGTTTGGTGTCTGATGTAAAATTGTTTTGTTTCCATGAGGATGAGAGAGAGAGATAACAACACATTGTTTCTGCCAATGGATCACTGGTTATCACAAAGGATTTACTATGATGTTGTAGAAACACAGCTGGCGCAAGGGTTGTTATTTTGATAACACTGCATTTGCAGCTGCTTTTCCGTTGAATTATGAAAGAATCGGAATGTACTGATTGGAAAATTACGATGCACAAAATACATGCCAAGCAGAGAGAGAGAGAGAGAGAGAGAGAGAGAGAGAGAGAGAGAGAGAGAGAGAGAGAGAGAGAGAGAGAGGGGGGGGAGAGAGGGGGGGAGAGAGAGAAAGATAGAGAGAGAGGGAGAGAGGGACAGAGAGAGAGAGAG
Source organism: Littorina saxatilis (assembly GCF_037325665.1). Classification (NCBI taxonomy): domain Eukaryota; kingdom Metazoa; phylum Mollusca; class Gastropoda; order Littorinimorpha; family Littorinidae; genus Littorina; species Littorina saxatilis. The sequence continues at coordinate 89,437,157 of NC_090246.1, forward strand.
AGAGAGAGAGAGAGAGAGAGAGAGAGAGAGAGAGAGAGAGAGTGTAACAATGACAATTCTTTATTTAACGAGGATAGTAGATTAAGCAGTGGTCTGCTTTTTTACATCGAGCCCTCGCCCTAAAGAGGGACGAACTACAACAATGAAATAAAATACAAGATAAAAAAAATGAAAATAAAAACCCAACAACTAAAATTCTACATTTTAAAGGCACAGTAAGCCTCCCGTAAACCATCACAGAGCTCCCCGAGCGTCTACATACAGTACAAGCATACTTCCATTTGAACGCTCACCGAACGGGAACATCCTGGCTGCTTTCTGTCGAGCGTGAGAAATTTTCAAAGAATTTATTTTCGTGGACTTGGTCCTCTACAACAATGGCGCCTCGTTTTGATGCTGGACGGCTGTTATGAATATTCAATACCGGAAATCACGCCCGGACAGAAAGCCTCCCGTAAACCATCACAGATACTGTCAGGCTTTTACACACAGTACAAACACCCTTCCATTTGAACGCTCACCAAACGGGAACATCCTAGGTGTCCTTCGTAAAGAGCGAGCAATTTTTAAAGAATTAATTTTGCAGATTGTCTTAAACACTTTTTGGACCCATCCTGAACTAAGGTCAAAAATGAGTTACTTCCCTTCGGGTCTCATTCTATCGATGTAAACTGGCGATAGCCGTGGATCGATGATTATCAGAATGTTTTTGGACCGTGGTGCGTTTTTGCGCTAGACCTAACTTTTAAAATCTAAATAATAAATTGACAGCTTGTTACAAAAACATTCTTTAATCATAAAAAAATTCTTTTTTCATCAAGACAAGATCAGTACAATTCGAAGTGGTGAAAGTTTGAAAAAAGAAAAGCCCGGAAGCAGGGTCACGCAAGGATCGTAGCAGACGACGGTTTATACATATCGCCGTTCCTCTCAACAGTCAAAAGCCATCGCTAGAGTTCTTGTGAACCACAGCTGTTTGTTTTGTGCATAAAAACGTGCTATTAGCTCACATCGAGTCGCATTCAAATTACTAACTGACAACTACATTGTGAAAAAGGGAAACTGGATCACACGGGTTCACGATGGCTCAGGGGTAAGATAAACCACGCAAAAATAAATTCTTTGAAAATTGTTCGCTCTTTTCGGAGGGCACCTAGGATGTTCTCAATCGGTGAGTGTTTAAATGAAAGGGTGTTTGTACTGTGTGTAAAAGCCTGACCGTATCTGTGATGGTTTACGGGAGGCTTACTGTGCCTTTAACAGATAACTAAAGTGAAAACACATTATACATATGTACACAAAATGCATTGCATTGAGGTAGATTGCGAGTTAATTGATGTGAATTAAGTGGTATAGAGCAGCTTGCACTTTCTCAACGTCATGCTCTAAGCCATACATTGCATTTTAAGGAAAACAATCGAACAAGCAAGACATTGCAAACATCATCACACATCTAAATAGTGGTTGGTTTTTAAGTCCCTTCATCCGAAAAGGGTCTGTGTACATTATACCAACTAGTAAAGAGGAGAGGGGCGTGTGTGAGTGAGTGAGAGAGAGAGAGAGAGAGAGAGAGAGAGAGAGAGAGAGAGAGAGAGAGAGAGAGAGAGAGAGAGAGAGAGAGAGAGAGAGAGAGAGAGAGAGAGAGAGACAAAATTGGGTCCTCAAATAGTTGTCCAAATTGTGAGAAAGGTGGCACAAGCATTGTAAATGACCCCAATAATTAATTTATTAGCTTTTATACAAATCTGTTTCGTGGTTTTGGAGACGTCCTTTGATTTATTCCCTAACACTGTACTGGTGTTTTGGCAACAAGTCCACACGCAGACGGTATCCCTTAGAAGGATAAGGATAAGAATAAGATTTCATATAGTCCTGTAAGGTTACCCTCATGGAAATTCGGGCTGCTTTCTCCTTGGGAAAGCGGCGAGCTGCCATACAGTATACGGCGCTACACATATATATTTTTTCTTCTGCATGCGTGTATTCATGTTTCCAAGCCCTGAGACTTTCGCTGTGAACTTGGGTTCTTTATCGTGCGCATGCGTGCACACGGGGGTGTCGAGGAAGGTTTGTGTGTGGTGGTTTTTTTTGCAATAAGAAGTGTCTCTCTTGAAAAGATTTGATCTTATGTGGTATCCGGTCAAGATGAAAAGTGGTTCTCGATGAGAGAGAGAGAGAGACTTAGACTTAGACTTAGACTTAGAACATTTTATTCACATAAAGGGTAGACATTTTAGGCCATAGGCTTAATCTTACAATGTGCCCTTTACATTCACACAAACACATATTCACGCGTGCGCCCGACTAGAATCATAGAAACATCAAACATACAGTAATAATAAATGAGAAAAGTAGTAGAAGAGAGAGAGAGAGAGAGAGAGAGAGAGAGAGAGAGAGAGAGAGAGAGAGAGAGGATGGGAAAACATCTTTGCTGGGGACTTGCCACTTGCTGAACGGCAGGGTAATTTCACTCCGTAGACTCCTTCGCAGCGGTGTGTTGCGTGCCGCACGGGTGTTTGCACCCCGCACGCTGGAGCGGTAAGTTGAGTGGGGTTTGTGTCTCGATAAAACAGCTTCTTCTATAAACATTTCGTAACTTTGCACATTAAGATATGTCTTGTTAGATCTGTTAGTGTTTCTTCTACACGCCGATGTACTTTTTGGGTGCATATTTTGTATATTATAGCCGTGATTCTGTAAAATATCACGCCTGTAACTGCACAGAAGCAAATTTCGTAGCATTCGCAACAAATTACTGGTGTAAACTTTAATGTGAAGAACTGCCATCAGTTCCACATAAACCTGAACCTTTCTGCAGTACTGAGGCCGAGTTTCAAGCTTCTAGGACCTTGCAGACAGCGAAAAGCATTCGGAGAATGAGAATTATCCTACAACTTCTGTGTTTGCCCCCCGAAGCTACCGTGTTTTGCCCCCGCAGCTGCCGTGTTTGCCCGCCGTTTGTGTTTGACCACCGACCCTGCACACTCATGTTTATGTCCTCTAATTGGCTTGGAGCTATTTTGCAGGAACCATGGAAACAGTACTTGCAGGCAGCGCCATGGACAGCTTCTTGGACATCAGTGGAACCATAGTAGTTGTGACAACCCCACCAAAAAGTATGTCGACGCCCCAAAAAAAAGAGTACGTATTATAAGTTTCATGTTAATATAGACGTGTATGTTATTATCTTGTAATTAATTAATTAATTTACTATTTAAAACAAAATTTGAATGAGAAAGACTGTCAGATCCTGTTAATGTTCGATTTATAACCATAAATACATTACACAGATGAGGCAAATATTGATGGAAATGTCTGTTTCATGTTACATGCCACATTATACTCCCTTTGTACTGTTTCAGTGTCGCAGCACACACACACACACACACACAAAAACGTGTACTTTTAAATTTGTTTAATCTTTTTCTTTGTCTTTACCGTTCATAGGTGCTGATTCGACAAATCACATGTGCGAACATTGTGGTAGCACTTACAAACACCAGAGGACGCTGACACACCACATCAAAACCAAGCACATCGAAGAAGGGGATGGGAAGAAGTTTGCTTGCAGTCAGTGCACGACAAGGTACTCCAGAGAAGTTGATCTGAATGCCCACAACAACAAAATCCACTTAGGGCAAAAACCCCACACTTGTAAAAAATGTGGGAAAGGCTTTGCCTGCCGCAAGAGCCTCAACCCATCTAGGCACAGCTGCAACAAGGAAACAAACCCATTTTCATGCGTGCATTGCAACAAAACCTTTGCTTAAAGCTGCAATTGTATTCTCATGTTTCCTACACACACACAGAAACAAGATTATTTGTGCAAGGCTTGCATGATGCCTTTCAGACACAGCGAACAGCTAAGGCGGCACAAAACAAAATGCCTGGCCCAATAATTTGCTCAGTTGGACATTTCTTTGATAAAGCACACAGTGCAATGTATGTTTTTGTTTGATTTGTTTGATTTTATTTTACTTAGGACAAAAACGTACCCGTGGTATGGTGTGAGTGCCAATAATCTGCTCAGTTTTTATAAAATTATGTCTTTGATAAAGCACCCAGTGCAATGTATGTTTTGGTTTGATTTGTTGTACTTCAATTGGTGTTGGTGTGTGAGACTGAATGCTGTGTGTGTCGTGTGTATTCTTTTCACTATATGTGTGTGTTTAAAAGTTAGATTGTGTTCAAACGTTTCATGCTAAAGCTTTTAAACACTTCTGTTGTAAGTGTAATATAAATAACATATTGTGCCACATTTACAGGTGTTTTGGTGGTGTCATTATATTGTTAATATGTGTGTTTGTCTTATTGGAGTGGTTGACGGAACCATAAAATCATTCCATTAAAATTGAATTTTATTTGTCTTATTGGTTCTGTTGACGATTTGTATGGGTGTGTTGAACAGCAATGAGTTTGTGAAGGATATATATATGGTTTCACTGATGTCCAAGAAGCTGTCCATGGCGCTGCCTGCAATTACTGTTTCCATGGTTCCTGCAAAATAGCTCCAAGCCAATTAGAGGACATAAACATGAGTGTGCAGGGTCGGTGGTCAAACACAAACGGCGGGCAAACACGGCAGCTGCGGGGGCGAAACACGGTAGCTTCGGGGGGCAAACACAGAAGTTGTAGGATAATTCTCATTCTCCGAATGCTTTTCGCTGTCTGCAAGGTCCTAGAAGCTTGAAACTCGGCCTCAGTACTGCAGAAAGATTCAGGTTTTTGTGGAACTGATGGCAGTTCTTCACATTAAAGTTTACACCAGTAATTTGTTGCGAATGCTACGAAATTTGCTTCTGTGCCGGTACAGGCGTGATATTTTACAGAATCACGGCTATAATATACAAAATATGCACCCAAAAAGTACATCGGCGTTTAGAAGAAACACTAACAGATCTAACAAGACATATCTTAATGTGCAAAGTTACGAAATGTTTATAGAAGAAGCTGTTTTATCGAGACACAAACCCCACTCAACTTACCGCTCCAGCGTGCGGGGTGCAAACACCCGTGCGGCACGCAACACACCGCTGCGAAGGAGTCTACGGAGTGAATTTGCAAAGATGGGCAGTTTTTAGCGTTATGACTGCTCCCTGTGTCTCTGTCGATATCTCTGTCCCGCTCACCCTTCTTCTATCTGTTTCGCCCTGTCCCAGTTTGTCTGTCTCTCTTTCTCCCTGTGTCTCTCTTCCTATGTCACTCTACCTAACTCTACCTGTCTGTCTCTAGTTTTCCCTCTGTGTCGGCCTGTGGGTCTGTCTGCAGGCTTAGGTATCCCTATCTCTGTCTGTGTCTGTGTCTGTGCGGCTGTCTCTCTGTCTCTCAAGTAAAGCCTTCTGCCTTTTACTTTAATGTTTATCTTTTGTAAATGTTTAACGTGTGTATATAAATAGTATATGTATACAATATTAGAGTAGTCCCTCTCTGGGCAAGGGCTGGTTGAAAAGAAGCTCGTTTGTATTGATTATGCCACAACTCTCGTGTGATCGGGTGGAGTGGAAGGGGGAAAATAGGCCAGGAAGCATAAATGAGACGCCAAGACAGAGGTTGCGATAACGTGACTTTTAATTAACGTACACCAGAAAGCAGACACCAGAAAGCAGTGTAGTTCCTTCCTCAATATACAGCCGCACACAACTCGTCGGAACTTGAATTACGATCCCGGTCGAAAGTCACCTCGCTGATATAAACCCAGCCGTCTAATTCTAAAACGTTTGTTCAACAAAGTCTCTCTAAACAATCCTCGAATCACTCCTTCGCCAAAATACAGTTATAATGGCCCAAACTACACTACTTGCATTGATTATTACAGAAACACAAACATCGTTCAACTACAACTAAAACATCACAATCCAAGATACGCACACTGACACGTCTTCACACTTCGAAATCACACCGGGCACTCTTCTAGCCCACGCTATTATTCTGACTCACGCGCGCACCCGTTCAAACAATCAACCAATAAGAAACCAGCCTTTATACACACCTACAATTAGCTACAACACACAATAATCCTAGCGGGAGACACAACTTGTGTCAGGGGAAGATAATAGACAGGGAGTAAAAGAGAGGGACAACAGTATATGAAATCGCCACACGGCTACACTCGTAAAATAAAATTTGATTTGATTTGATTTGATTTGATCTCTCTGTCTCTCTTTCCCAAAGGTGCTGGACTGAAAAAAATCCGTGCATGGAATTGATAGGCTTGTGCACATGGTATGAAGTTAATGTGACTTTCTTGTCGCAGACTTTTTGACAAATTTATCTCTCTCCGTGAGACGCCAAAAACAAAAACAAAACAAAAACACAAAAACAGAAGAAGACGAGAAAAACTAAACAAAACCGGTGCGGTCCAAGCGTCCACTGAAGTATTCCTCATCTCATGTCAAAACCAGTCCTGCGCTACAGAGATCTGAATGCTATTTCGGAAAACCTTTTTCAGTAGACTTGCCTTTGCAATTTCCAATCGGCCTTTACCAACAGAAACCAATATAATTATATCCTTACAACTCTCCCGTTCTGTAAGATGTTTTTGCTGCTTAGCATCATGGATTACATTTAAACGGTTATTGAATTTAGTATTACGATGCATGTGATTTATTCTGTTCATTTCCATATCCAAACTGAGCCCCAGTTGATGAGAAAAAACACCTTGAAGCTTAAATCTTGTATCCTCCATTTTACAAAGTCGTCAAGAAAATCCGAAACAAATGAGTGAGAGCGCTGGTTAGAGTCACTTCCCTTTTATTTATCAGATCGTGGTCGTCGAGTTTTGTAAACCAAAGTAAAAGTCACGAAACCTCACAATAAATCAGCAAAAATCATAAAAGAGTCATTGCTAAAACAAAGCGAGCTGATGGGTTTGCTCGTGCGGAACCCCCGTGGGGTCACTAGCGAGACTCGGAGTGCTTGCACTCTGCCATGGATGACTGCGTGCCGAATAAGTTATGAACCTGTCAATTTTCCCAATGTCGGAGCTATCGGGGTAAACGCTCTGGCGCTGCAAAGATAACGACTGATTGGTCCCAAACCACAAGAGTTTAGAAGAAAAAACAACTAAATATGGATGCATTCCTGCTTACGGACACCTGTGCTTCAGGTAGTATTTCTTGACTGTCTGTGCTACCAGAGAAGTGTTTTTATGTCTAGTCAGTATTGGTTGTCGGTCGTTCGTCTAGCAGACGTCTGGTCGCACAGTCTATTTCTGCCACAGGAGCTAATATCAAAGCGCCGGTCGATTATTTCCTCCTCCATCCTTACTGTATCATTACTACAACTGTTCACTAAATAGTAGTAGTAATGATATACAGTAAGGATGGAGGAGTAAATAGTAATCGACTCGCGCTTTGATACAAGCTCCTGTGATTTCTACAACTAAGTTACGACGTATGGACAAACTTGACGTGATCCACTTGGCTAAACTTTTATATTTTTATCATTTTTTGTATATTATATTTTTTTGGTAAGAAGTCTTTACCAGAAATTAAAATGTATATTTTTGGGGGTCATTGTCACTGAAAAACTTGAAGAATTTCTTGTTTATGAACAAAACAGTTAGACACGATCTTCAGTTCACCCCGATGGGCAGTGTTTGCTTTTTGACATTCTTTACAAATGGGGACTATGACGACACAGCGTACGATGGATCAGATCAATAGTAGAACAATATTAGCTGCACAGAAACCGATGGGAAAAAGAAGTGTATACAGGAAGTCAAAGTTTGCATAACAATGTTCCACAATGCCAGCAGAATACAGAATAATTTACTGCACAGAGTCCCGAGAATTTGATTCGATGTTGCGGTTACACTCTCATGCGAACCCGAATTGCAGTCATGCTTATATGCAAAATTCTCGTAATAAATAATAAATCGATCATGTTTGGTGTCATTTACATCAGTGCGAATAGAGTGCTGATCCATTTTTGGGGGGCGGGGAGAGAGGAGCCGGGCAAGAAGGAGAGAGAGAGAGAGAGAGAGAGAGAGAGAGAGAGAGAGAGAGAGAGAGAGAGAGAGAGAGAGAGAGAGGAGAGAGAGAGAGAGAGAATTGTGTTTCTGCAACTCAAAAAAGCCAATGATGTCACTTTGATGAAAGAGTCAGGCCTGCATCCACGCGAAAAGGGTAGGCAAGTTCAGTATCTTGTGATATATCATGTAGATTTGATCTGACAACCAAAGAAATGTCGATCTCAAACAATCTTCGGCCGTTCAGTTTCCAGACCGAATTTCCCACCAGAAGAAGGAGCGACAAAGAAAGATAATATTGGTTTGATGTTTTACACGGTGTCAAAACCGATGAATAAGTCCAGCGAGTTATGGGAATAGTTTGAGCAAATCAATGCGGCATGAAACTTAGCTATACTGCATTTGTTGCCGAATTGATCAATAACAATTGATCATATAATTATTATATCTGCGTCATTTGTTGTGCAGTCATCAGGAAAATATGTTATCCAATCTCACACTCTGAGAGAATGCAGCGAACGCTGATTGTGTAACAAATGCAGAAAACGGTTATTGCAAAATGCTTCGTCTTGTCTTTAGCGTCAACTCGAACAATGTCACTCAAAGAAAAAAGTTCTCACACTTTCCTAAGATGGAGAAATAATGTAAACAACGGGGAAAGGGAGAGAGGAATGAGAGGGTCTTGTGTTGAATAGGCTATTCTTTCGAAGCAGCGTTGTTGATAGAATCACGTTGGTGAGCTACGTGTGAATAGGTAACTATACATGTACCTCTGAGATTCATTAGACGAAACAAGTAATGAACTATTCTTTATTTCTTGTATATACGACATAGAGAGATTTAATCGATAAACAGCACTCATGCACACGCACACACGTACACACACACAGACACTCACACACAGACAAACACAAACACAGACACACACTGCACAGACACAGACACACACACGCACGCATGTACACACACACACGCACACACACACACATACACACTCACGCCGGCACACACACACATGCACACGCACGCGCGCACACGCACATACACACACACACACACACACACACTCACACACTATCAAATTTCAGCATTACTGATCAGCTCCCGGAAATGATTGATAGGATTTCGGTTTGTAAAAACATTGAACGGAAAACAAACGGCTCGTTAGCAATGCGTGAACGATCAAGCGGTAAGCCTAAATCTTGCGCCTTGTCGATCAAGTTAAAGGTACATGTTTGACTCATTACGGCACAGACGATGCCTGGTGAATCTGAACAAGTCATTTTGTCTGAAAATACAGCACAGCGAGAAAGTTTAACAAGAAGAGCAAACGCTCGATCGAGTCACTTTCGCAGTTCTGAATATTATATGAGGCATCAGATGGACAGGAAGAAATTGCTATTCACAACACAATGAGTCACGTTCACATAAAATTTGAGCCCGGTCACTTTTATAGTTTCCGAGAAAAGCCCAACGTTAAGTTGTGTGTTGCCGAACAGAAAAGGCTAGTTATCTCCCTTGTTTTTCTGATAACGTTCGTAAAAGGCTACAGATGTAAATACTTTGATGTAAAGAATAATCCTACAAAGTTTCAATCACATCCGATGAACTTTGTCAAAGATATAAAATGTCTAATTTTTCCTTTGACGCTGACCTGTGACCTTGAAAAAGGTCAAAGGTCAACGAAACCATCGTTAAAGTGTAGAGGTCATTGGAGGTCACGACTAAACAAAATATGAGCCCGATCGCTTTGATAGTTTCCGAGAAAAGTCCAACGTTAAGCCCAACGTTAAGTTGTGTGTTGCCGAACAGAAAAGGCTAGTTATCTCCCTTGTTTTTCTGATAACGTTCGTAAAAGGCTACAGATGTAAATACTTTGATGTAAAGAATAATCCTACAAAGTTTCAATCACATCCGATGAACTTTGTCAAAGATATAAAATGTCTAATTTTTCCTTTGACGCTGACCTGTGACCTTGAAAAAGGTCAAAGGTCAACGAAACCATCGTTAAAGTGTAGAGGTCATTGGAGGTCACGACTAAACAAAATATGAGCCCGATCGCTTTGATAGTTTCCGAGAAAAGTCCAACGTTAAGGTGGTGTCTACGGCCGGCCGGCCGGACGGCCGGCCGGACAGACTAACACTGACCGATTACATAGAGTCACTTTTTCTCAAGTGACTCAAAAACTGATATCTGTGGAAACATTAATAATTTTGTTTATTTCCTTCTTTGTTTGCGTGTGTGTGTGTGTGTGTGTGTGTGTGTGTGTGTGTGTGTGTGTGTGTGTGTGTGTGTGTGTGTGTGTGTGTGTGTGTAAACATTATTTTGTTTGTTTTGTTCTTGTTTTTGTTGTGGTCAATTTTCAATCTCTCCCGGAACCTTGAGATTTCATTTGATTGTCTTTTCTCTGATTTTGTGCTGCCTGTAAGAATGTTACGCTTGAACGAATTTATTTCTCTATATCTGTCGCGCACACACGCTTTAACATACATACATACATGTACGCAAACACACGAGAGAGAAAGAGAGAGAGAGAGAGAGAGAGAGAGAGAGAGAGAGAGAGAGAGAGAGAGACAGAGAGAGAGAGAGAGAGAGAGAGAGAGAGAGAGAGAGAGAGAGAGAGAGATTCTGCAATCCTCTTAACTTTTTGACGTGTATAATTGTTTGCCAGTGTTGGCGTTTTCTTTCCGGTTCAGAGACCCGAATGTCTGGAATGAGTGAATTGATCGATGGAAAGTGAAAGTGAATGAACATTTCTGAGTGCAGTTCCTAGCTTGCCCTCCCGATCTCTGAGGCCCTGGGTAATAAACGTATTGGCGAGAACGGATTTTTCTCTCATATGTATTGATCCGAGTCGGTCCGGGCGGGCTGGTGTAAGGATTTGTGGGCGGGTTGGTTCCGTATGTATGAGAAACTGATTTCTTCTACGTTGACACGTTTATGACATTCGTTTATTGCTGCAAGTGCTCCTACTATTCAAATGCAAATATTAAGAATCTCCCAGTTTTTCTTTTCCTATTCACCGTTATGGGTGTCTTTTCTGCAATCTTATACCATATAACAAGTCGCGTTAGGCGAAAATACAACATTTAGTCAAGCTGTCGAACTCACAGAAGGAAACTGAACGCACTGCCGTATACTCGTAGTTTCGTCAGTCCACCGCTCGTGGCAAAGGCATGCAATTGACATGCCAGAATAGTGCGGTAGTGGTTGCGCTGAGAAGGATAGCACGCTTTTCTGTATCTCTATTCTTTTTGACTTTCTGAGTTTGGTTTTAATCCAAACATATCATATCTATATGTTTTTGGAATCAGGAACCGACAAGGAATAAGATGAAAATGTTTTTAAATCGATTTGGGAAATTTAATTTTAATCATAATTTTCATATATTTAATTTTCAGAGCTTGTTTTCAATCCAAATATAAAACATTTATATGTTTTTGGAATCAGAAAATAACGAAGAATAAAATGAAATTGTTTTTGGATCGTTTTTTTAAAAATTTATTTTAATTACAATTTTCTGATTTTTAATGACCAAACTCATTAATTAATTTCTAAGCCTCCAAGGTGAAATGCAATACCGAAGTTCGGCCTTTGTCGAAGATTGCTTTGCCAATATTTCAATCAATGTCATTAAAAAATGAGAGTGTGCCAGTGCCGCCTCAACTTTTACAAAAAGCCGGATATGACGTCATCAGAGACATTGATTTCTCAAAAAAATAAAAAACATCTGGAGATATCATACTCAGGAACTCTCATGTAAAGTTTCATGAAGATCGGTCCAGTATTTTACTCTGAATCGCTCTACACACAGACCGACAGACAGACAGACAGACAGACAGACAGACAGACAGACAGACAGACATACACCACGACCCTCGTCTCGATTCCCCCTTTATGTTAAAACATTTAGTCAAAACTTGACTAAATGTAAAAAGAGACGGAAATCATTTTCGAAAAGAACTGGTGGGTTATTCTCCTTGCGTTGTAATTACCTGTACAGACGGAGAGACCAGGGGCGGGGATATAGCTCAGTCGGTAGCGCGCTGGATTTGTATCCAGTTGGCCGCTGTCAGCGTGAGTTGGTCCCCACGTTCGGCGAGAGATTTATTTCTCAGAGTCAACTTTGTGTGCAGACTCTCCTCGGTGTCCGAACACCCCCCGTGTGTACACGCAAGCACAAGACCAAGTGCGCACGAAAAAGATCCTGTAATCCATGTCAGAGTTCGGTGGGTTATAGAAACACGAAAATACCCAGCATGCTTTCCCCGAAAGCGGCGTATGGCTGCCTAAAATGGCGGGGTAAAAACGGTCATACACGTAAAATTCCACTCGTGCAAAAAATACACGTAGTGTACGTGGGAGTTTCAGCCCACGAACGCAGAAGAAGAAGACGGAGATACCTACACGCACGCACCCACACTATGCATTTTAGCAAGCAAGAAACACGCCAAAAGAAATTCCGTTATTCTCCACATTGTTGTGATAGCAATTTCATACAGCAATGTATGTATGTATACGCATTTTCGTATTACTTTCTATAGCTGTTCCTCCTTCCGATACCTATAACAGCAGTTTTATTCACTCTTTCTTGTGACAGAAAAGAAAGAAAGCAACAAAAGCCTTGGGAGAAAAACACTTAAGTCCTGGTTTTACGACTTTATTGCATTGAACACGAGCATGGCAGAAGAAACACAACAGAGGAATTCACACAAGAGGCAAAAACAATCCTAAATATTGGCATCCTTTCAAACAGCTGGTGGGGAAAAAAAAACCTAACATGTAAATATGAATCGGCTACAGCGGTTAATCATTAAATATCAACATGAGCTTGGCTGAATAAATTAGAACACGAAATGAACAGGAAGACACACCCCCAATCCCTCCTCGGACAATCAAACACCACAAAAACCGTCTTTGTACTACAAAGAGGATGATCTTTGTAGTGCGAAGACAAACGATCTTTGTAGTAAACGAAGCTACAGTGCAATGAAAGCGCCTGTGAGACACGAATGACACGTGACTGATTAGTAGTGTAAAACTATTCTGAAACTCGAAGAAACAAAAGGGAGTTGGGAGGTTATAACAAACCAAAACCCTTCCTTTTTTTTTTTTAGTTCAATATGGGTCTGGGGGTGGGGTGGGGTTGGGAGTTATGAGCTCTGTATGTACACGTATTGCCATGTGGTCACAAGGATAAACTTGGAAATATAATTATGTAAGTGAATAACACCTAAGTCACAATGATAGAGTTTACCCCTAGACCCCCCCCCCCACCCCCCCCCCCGCCCCCTTCTGTCGAAATAAATTAAATGTCGAAATCCTGCACAGAAACTGTAGAAAACACTGCACAGTGCGTATGCAAACTATTTCAACTATTGCCACAGACAGTTTAATGCAGCAAACCGGTTGTGCATGGAACCGTTTGGCGTCTTTTGGTGACGAACTTTAACAAAGGTACAACTGCCTCCAATAATTATTCATCGTGAATGATCACATAAGCACAGAGTTATTTTTAATTCATGCACTGGGGTTAGAGGCATTTTCCATCAGGATTAACACCCTTCTCAGGCGTGTCCATTGTGTTATGATTTGATCGATCTCCCAGTGACACAATAGACGAAAGACCGAGTGGTGCATCATAATTTCATTACTACAGTCTAGACAGTTCGTTGTGATTTTATTACTGCAGACTTGGTTGTTCATTATAATTTCATTATTACAGACTGGGTTTTTCATTGTAATTTCATTACTGTATACTGGGTTTTTCATTGTGATTTCATTACTGTATACGATATTATTGGGTTGCTTATTGAAATTGCCTTTTTGCAGCGCCGCCGGCGTGAGCACTGTTCGTGTTCTCGTTGGGTTTACCTCGGACTACGAAAGACTGGAAGGGCCGCTGTGCACGACAACATGCACGTGAATCCTGTTGTGTAGACATAAGGGACGGGTGTTGGTTACTTTGAAACTGAAACCATGAAAATACTTTGAAACTACGGTAGTGACAGAGTTTTAAGTCTTACCTACGGTCGTTTAAAACTGTAGGCCGCCTGTTCATATATTATTCCTTAGAAACTTCCCTCCACTGAATGGTAGTGATGACTGTGAATGTAGCGGAAAAGGTTTAATGTTCCCTACAGTCGTAGAAATGTATTCGCCTTAATCAGAAATGTTATAATCACGGCGTTCTTCCCAGCTACGATATTGATTACTATGTTCACAGTGTTCGAATCGTAATAAAGGAGACGTCTAATTTTCCGTACGCCCATCACCTCAGGGCCTTTTATTTGCGTGTTTTGTCTGTTCTCTTGAACAATTTACTAACCAGGAAGTACAATTTCACGTGTAATTCCAGATCAGTAGAGATGATAAATTGTTCTATTATGAATGACACCTCCCCGGTATCTCATTTGTAGTGATATATTTGAGTAAGGCACAGTCATTTGTAGCCCGACACACTCACAGATTGGACAGACAACATATTTGTCATACACTACATGCAGAAAGACAGCAAGTGAATGATTATCCCTCCCTCTCAACTTTGGATGTTAGCGAAATTACTCGTATATCGACCTGAATACAGCTTGGCTGAAACGCTTTTCACGTGCTTTACACAATGGTAGTAATCGCACAAAACTAAAAGCGATAAATAAATGGGTAGGTAACTATCACAGGCACAGGAAAAAAAAACACGTCAACACGGTCAGTCACCTACACATCAATAGTAACTACAGTAGTGCAAGGGACACTCATCACATTTCCCCCTGTGCCTGTAGTAGTTATGGACATAGATAGGCGCACACATACACGCGTGTAAGGTAAGAACTCAAAACTTAATTAATACATGTACACCTTCAACAGAAGCAGTACTTTGTACACCGTCGGGATACGCAAGTGTTGTTCTTTGTGGCTTTACCACGCTCCACCAGTTTACATAATACCTTTTTGTTACACTTCTATGAACTTTACAACGGAATTTCGAAAAGAAGACGCGAAATAATTTATTATGTATACATGACAACCACAACAACGACAAACCAAAACTAAGCACACAGTATTGATTTTGATTGGGATATTGCTGTTGGAAAATGTTGTGAAAGTTTTTTTCCAGAGTCGATAATTGGAACCCATACCGAAGAAGTTGCTTTAACTTTCATGGAAAGAAAAACATTATTTTACATTGAAGAAAAATAGTGACAAAAACCCCCAACTAAATGTACAGTTGAATTCCAACACGGCAAATTCACTTTATTCACACGTACAGTTTTGACTGTAGTTGGCCAGTATCGTTGCGTTAAAACATCACACATACATCACCTTTGTGTATTTCTTGCGTAATCTATATTTTACATCGGTATGTGATGCTGCAAAACCTTCAATTGATTCACAAAGAAGAGTTTTCGAAAACAAAACAGATAACCGAGTATCTTAAATTTGTAAAATAACCTGTCAGTTTCACTACAAAGCATGAACAAGTTCATCACTTCTGTTCCTTAGCCAAGCGCTCCCTGCGAAAAGGGTGAACCAGTGGAGGGGTGGGGGGTTAGATTTTACTTTACATACGGCCTGGTATTTTCCCCGCGCCAGGTTTAGGTGAACTGTTATTGCCCCTGTAGTAGTTTAGTTCATCCAAAAGGGAACACAATTCAAGGGAGATCATAACTTGCTTAAGCTTGGAAGGTAAAAGCCAAGTTATCTCCCTTTAGACAGAGTTCACTTTCACAATTTATCATGGCTGCACCAGCTGTTTCTAGTAATTATACAATACTTAGAGAAGCAATCGCAAACGCTTATTGCTAGATTTGATAAACTAAAGGTTAGTTTGAAGGCAACAGCTGCACACTCATGTTATTATGCAACACGTCAAATTGTTCACGAATTTGTTCACCGACTAATCTGCTGAACATACTTCCACAGGTATACATTTCTCACTGTGTAGTTTGCGCTAACCAAGTCATAGCCAGCATAAATAATCAAACAACTGAACACAGATCATCACTTGGACTCCTTACAGATGAGTTGTAGTACATGTGTGAAAATGAACAGCACCACACACTCTATTTACACAGTTTGTAACAGAAGGGTGTCACTAGTATCAAAGGCAACCATTACACATTGCAAACCTTTAACGAAACATCCACAAGAATATGAAAGATAGCACCCATTGGTTTATTTTAAATGTCTACAAATATAATCTTCTAAGAAAAAAATGTATCAGTCACACACATATATATAAACATAAGCTGAGCGAGTTCATGTACAGGTTACTCTCCAAAGCTAACATTCAATCACACACGGCGAGAAGTTCTGTTTTTGATGCATAAATATATCTACCAATGAAAACCATGAAAGGTTAAAGCTACGCATCAGAAATGTCAATGCAAAGATGGAGATTGTTTCCTTTTCAACGTAAACATTTCTGTTGTCAAACTTCAAAACTAGTTAATTTGAGGGATAAGTGTGTGTGTGTGTGTGTGTGTGTGTGTGTGTGTGTGTGTGTGTGTGTGTGTGTGTGTGTGTGTGTGTGTGTGTGTGTGTGTGTGTGTGTGTGTGTGTGTGTGTGTGTAAAAAAGGAAAACGTCAGTAATACAGTATCCAAGACAGACAGAACACTCAAACACATACACCCTCCATCTCATAAATCGTTCCCAGCCTTCGGGCCATAAACTGTTTTTACAGTCCACACATACATCAGTCGAACAATAACAAAAACAGCAAACTCACATAATCCCGAAATATATACTTGAAAGGCGCAAGCAAGCTCTACATTGTAACACACATAATAATATGTAACAAGAATCTTTAACATCCGAAAACTCCAATGAATGCTGAGGGACTCCAACAAAGAACATCTGAACATTTCATGAAAATGAAAGTATCAGCAGACGATCGAAAAACAAACGGTCAAACAGAAGGCCAAAGGCACATTGTGAGCTCCCATATTGCTTACCACTGTTCATTCGCAAAGATAGTGCAGGGCATTTTTTTTCTACACAAATGCACGAAATAGCCAATTAGATATTAATCAGACAATACTATCTCATCGATCTAGTTTTATAACTCATATTTATTCAATACTGTCATTCGATCTCTTGACTGCTTTGGTAAGTCTTCCGTCTTGCGTCAGCGCTGCAACTTTTCGTCCAGGTCCCAGCATCCTTGGGAGTGGGACGTCATAGGCTGATGACGTCATGACTAGAAATCCGTGGCCGTTTCTTGTGACGGAGCCTTGGCCGCACGCGCCGGCGCCGCGGTACCGTTATGTTGCCCTGGAATGACAAGAATGTTGGTGTTGTTAGACAGCAAGTCGCAAACTATATGGAGTCCGGGTACAACGAATCTCAAGGGAGATACATTTTAGTTCGTTATATCAGTAATTCGCTGTAGGGTTTTCAACCCTAAATGGCCTCAAGACAAGTTTTCCCAATCACCTTCAAATGATCGTCCCATCGATCTTTCCTTGGAGAGTACAATCTCTGCATGTTTTCAACAGCTTCATAATATAATCCATAGAGAGAGGCAAACTAACAGCGGGAGGTGCATGAAAAGCATCAGTTTTCACGATAAAACTTTGACTCGCTCATTCACGGGACATAACTGCACTCCGGACTGTCCACAGTGTTGAGCAATTTAGGAGACTTCACTGCCCGAGGAGAGTATTGATTCAAACGAACGCGTGGTTCTATATCGCGTCACTCGGTCACGGATCGGAGAAAACAAAAAAACAGTTCCAGATTTCGAAACCATGTTCGTCAGCCATTGTTTTAAGCAAGACAGACCACATGTGCACGAGCTTCGCTGACGTACATCGCAAAATGTCATGACGTCACCACAACTTTCGGTTTTGGTTCGATCTGTTCCGTGCACCTCCCGCTGTTAGTTTGTTCAGAGTTCGCTCATCACGCGATGTGCACTTGTGTTTGTGTATTTTTGTGTATTTTTGTCTTTGGAGACAATTATTGACATCAGTTCGTTGTAGCCTTGTGACTTTTGGAGACAAAACGGCTCTGGTGCGATGAAAACGTGTTTGTGAAAAGAGGGGTTCGTTATGCAAATGAGTTCAAAAGGTTCGATGTAGCCGGAAAGTAACAAGTAAGAAATAGAAGGCTGTCTGCCGGGAAATCAATGGCAGTTTGTTAAAAGAGGGATTTCGTTATACCCAGGTTCGTTATAGCTGGACTCCACTGTATTTTGTATTCGACTAACCGTGTCACAAATACCGGCATGGTTGGCCTAGTGGTAAGGCGTCCGCCCCGTGATCGGGAGGTCGTGGGTTCGAACCCTGGCCGGGTCATACCTAAGACTTTAAAATTGGCAATGTAGTGGCTGCTCCGCCTGGCGTCTGGCATTATGGGGTTAGTGCTAGGACTGGTTGGTCCGGTGTCAGAATAATGTGACTGGGTGAGACATGAAGCCTGTGCTGCGACTTCTGTCTTGTGTGTGGCGCACGTTATATGTCAAAGCAGCACTGCCCTGATACGGCCCTTCGTGGTCGAATGGGCGTTAAGCAAACAAAAAAACAAACCGTGTCACAAATAAATGTCCTCTCTTTTACCATACCGATTACGTTCACCGTTTATGTCGGAGACTTACCAGAGGCAGGTGTTTCCGACGTGTCATCGCCGACCATATGCTGCAGCGTCCTGAAGACCTTGGAGGGGATGTTGCCCCCTTTGTAGCGCTTGTCGGTCGCATCCTCGGGACTCAGCGTGTCCGGCAGTCCGTCATCCCACTCCTCCGCTGGTTGGACTGGCGCTGGACACGGACACAGTCGGACGTACAGATAGACAGCGCACAGACAGACGGATAGGCATACGCGCACGCAGTCAAAACACAAAATGCACACGTAGACAAAAACACACGCACTCACAGAGACGGACAGATGTGCACAGACACACACACACACATACACACACACACACGCAGTTGACAAGATTTTTGATTAAAAGGAAGTTAAAAGTGCACACAGAGAAAATAATTCAAATGATTTCCCACGAGAATAAAAACCACCAAATGCATCTTTAAGCCATTAGCACAGGCCCCCCCCCCCCCCCCCCCCCCGAAAAAAAAATGCATTAGTCATCTCTTGATCTTGATGCAATGATTTTACAGAAAAAATGAAAACTAATAAACACATCATTGCACAAACTATTTAGTTAAGACAACCAAAACATAAATGGGAGGAAAACGCTTATGCCGACCATCTTGAAGCATTATAAATACAACATAAAATAAAAAATGTAAAGCCAGAATCTTGTCTGCATGTGTAATGATTATCATTTACGAGTAAATCCAAGAATGGGCAATTAAAAATTAACAAAAGTGAACGACATATTTGTGAACAGTGACGTGCAAAAGCCTTGCCCAAGCCATTCGGCATTAGCAGCAAAAAAGCCAACAAGCACAACGGTGTTTTGTATCAGTCGAGTCAGAACACAATTCATCAGACAACCTTGTCTGATCTTTTGGAACAGTTACTGATTTTAAGAAAGTGTCAAACAAGAAAAATGAACAGAAATCAGAGCTGTTATTAATAAACCGTGTATCATTTAGTCATATTATTGTTGATAAAATACCACACAAGAAAACTTTATTTTTTATTTTTTAGAAGGTCCGTATTAGGACATGCACGGGAATGATTATGCCCCTTTCTTACTCCCATTTACACAAACTTAAACTTTTTCAAAGACACTATCACAATAGTGGCCTATCCTTTAAAAAAAAAAGTGATATTCTTTTCAAAATCCGTCGGCAAAAAGTGTCGTGCATTCAGATCTTTGACCGCTCTGTCGCTTGACTAAGGCTCGATTGTTTTTCAATCGCCCACTACATGTAAAAATACAGAATCCCAAACGCGCTCTGTGCTCCTTCTGCATGAACAGTTCAAAATCCCCAACGCGCTCAGCGCTTAGTATTGCGTCCCTTTGTCTACGACTTGCCGGTGTAACACGAGAAAATTACTCCCACGAGATTTTTACTCCGGAGTAAACATTTCGTACGAAAAAGTTACTCCCTTTACGAAAAAAGCACTCCCCCATTGCACGAGAAAATTACTCCCCAAGACAGGTGAGTTCCGAGTAAACATTTCGTACGAAAATGTTACTCCCCTGACGAATAAATAACGAATAAATTACTTCACCCCAACACGAGCAATTTAACTTCCCCTGCCAGGTGTACGAAATTTTTACTCCCTTGTCCCCTGTTAGTCTTGGTGGTTGAAGGGGTGGAGGGAGGGTAGCGCGACATTCGTGTGCGCGAGATCACTTATTGGCATTATCCCTTCGCCCGCATCCCATTTTTGCGTACGAGATTTTTACTGGAAGTAAAGAAAATGGGGAGTAAAAATTTCGTGGAGGGAGTAATTTTTTCGTGCCTTGGGGAGTTCTTTTCTCGAACGAAAAGTGTACTCGGAGTAAGAATTTCGTACGAAATATTTACTCCGGAGTAAATTTTTCGTGGAGTAAAAATTTCGTGTTACACCGGGCCTCAGTTTGCTTTCATGACATTTTAAAGCTTGTTCGGGTTAGTTAACGGTTAGTTGCAGCTTCATAACTCGAGTTGAAGCTTGTTGTTACTTACTTTCTAGTGGGTCGAGCTCCGCCCAGGACTGTAGCACTCGGAAGGAAGGGGAGGGAATGTGCTTGCCTTTGTAGCGAATGGACGCTTCGTCATAGCTACCTACACGCTCCTCTTCTTCATTATCTTCTTTCTCCTCTGCAAGGTCAAGGGCGAGAGAGGGCGCAAGGCAAGGTCACAATTAGTACACAGTGAGAGTAACCATAGCAACACAACCATGCACAACAAAATCGGTGAAACGGGAAAGTAGCATGTGCACGATGCTTCGAATAAAGATAGCATGTAAAATATGATAATAATGAGAAATGCTTTGAAATTAAAAGTAAATGTTATTTTAAGAATAACAACTGAATCACATAAACTAACATCGTTCTTAAAACAGTGAACATAGTATTTATCTGTTCTAATACTACCAATAGGAACAAGTACACCACAGATACAGAACTCTTTCATCTGATAGAGTGTGTATAGTGTATTAGTCACAGTGGAAATGAGAATCCAGTGAGATTCCGAATCGCACTAGTGGAGATTGGAATTCCAGTTTGCACTAGGGCAAACTAGAATTCTCATCTCCACTGGATATTTGTTAGTGAAGATTGGAATTCCAGTTTGCCCTAGTGCAAACGGGAATCCAGTTTCAATGGAGATGGGAATTCCAGTTTTCACTAGGGGAAATAGGAATTGGGGGAAATAATGTGTTCAAAGGTTTATATAATTGTGCAATTCGGAATCTCACTGGATTCTCATTTCCACTGTGACATATATATCACAGAACATATAATTAAAGAAAACAGTTCCTTCATGTATTATGTGCCAACATGCACTTTGACTGTTTCAGTGTTATCTTTTCACTGAATTCTCCTTTTCAACAATGCAAACAACCTTCTTCATCCATTCCAATCTTTACCGATCATGGAGGGCCCCAAAGGGGGGGTATCTTCACGATCACGGGAAGGGAATTTTAGCTTTCACGATCACAGTTACCTTGATTTTTGTTTTCACGATCACAAACACCTTGACGAATAGAGGATCATAGAGTGATACAGCTGTGAAAAATGTACGTTGAAAATAAAATGCTTTGCAATAATGCCCATCACGATCACGAAAACAAATGACGATCACGATCACGAGACTTGATTTTTTTGTCATCACGGATCACGGGCAAAGTCCCATCACGATCACAGAAATGGAAATTTCGGCAATCACGGTCACAGAAAGGTCAAAAAACGCCAATCGCGATCACGATTTTCAACCCTTTGGGGCCCTCATCATGAAGTGCGAGGGTAACTCGTCTAAATGCGGTCAAACTCTACAAGCTTTCAAACTTAGTTCAGGACTAATTAATCGTGTTGAATCAAGAAGGGAGATTTCAACAAAAAGTGCGTGAGAAATGTATAAAATGAAACGTTTTATGATTCGATGACTGATCGGTCGAAGCAAAGAGTCAAATCATTCCCCCATTCGAATACTGTTACATGACAAGAACAAACAAGAGACATATTACAAGACAAGAGAAGACAAAACAAGACACGTCGAGAGCAGATGAGGAATGAGACGAAATGATACGATCGATGACTTAAAGACACGGCAAGTCGAGAAAAAATACCAGACAATATATATAATGATAAGCAAATAAATAAATAAAAATAAAACAACCCAGAACAAAACAAACAACAACAAGAAACAAAAGGAAATAACCAATCCCCCTAATTTCAGTCCCCGTATATATCCTTAACCACATTTGTTTTTTTAGTAACAGCAGTCATTATTACCACAAAAACCCATGCGTTTATCAATGTGTTTCGAAATGGTTAAAAACTGCATGTCAGTTAAAGCACTTTGAAATTAAAACTCCTGTCTTGAAATGGTCATGGGCAGCCACACCTCACAAGGGGAATGTATTGATCAAACTTGCATGACAACATTATTCTTTTGCTGAAGATCTCAGTATTAAAAATGTACTAGTTTGAAAAAAGTCAATTCTCATTTAACTTTTGATAGATAAACAAATAACTGATAACAAACAATGAACAAATATATATTAAAAAAAACAACCATGACCATGGCAAATCCCTTATTGACGTCACAGATCCCTGCAAAAATGACGTCATATTCAATCACCTGCGTGGTTCTGGCCAGCATCAGAGGGTAATTTCTGCAGGTGTTTGAAGGCGCGGGAAGGGATTTCAGCCTTGGAGTGAAGACCAGTGAAGCGCATTTCGTCATCTTCTGCGTTGTGTACCGTGGGGTCACGCTGAGGTCGCCGTGTTCTTGTCGGGGCCGGCTCTGTCAGGTATGACGTCATACAGTAATGAACGCTAGCTGTATCTTACTTTGCTTGGCATTGCAAGTTTTGTTATATACACTCGTCAGAGCTCGACACTCTGAAAGTTTTGTTTACTTTTTATTTGATATCCATGTTTTTCAACATCAGAATTTTTATCATTTTCAAAGGAAGATTTGCGTCAGTCAAAGGTTTCGAAAACTGGAGTTAGTTTTCAATGAAGCATTACATGATAAAGTTTCAATATTCGTTTCATTTTGGCCAAAAAAGGTTGTAGGGACATAAAAAAACAACAACAACCAACAATGCATTTTGTTGTTGTTTGCATTATGGAGACACAAAACTTGATCAACCGCCTGAGAGGCAATGCCAAACAAACTTTAAAACAGATATGGACGGGTCATACGAAATTCCTGGGCCCGTTTCTGTATTTAGTAAAAACACGCAAAAAAACAGACAGAATCCCACCACAGACATCGAAAGCAGCCAGCCAATGAGACTGCTGAGCGGCCATGAAGAGCCAATGAAATGTGTGAGTTATGGAGATGACGTTGAGGATGGTCAGGGGTGGTTGCGAGGCAACAGGCTGAAGCAACACGACGTCTACGCGCTCACTGTGCATTTAAACCTCTCTACACGTTTTGCACAAACCTCGACCAACACAGCACACCGGCCTAGAAGGCTGCAGTCACTAGTGAAGTTTACGTGCCCAACCCAGAAGTGTACACAACAGACGCAATCTTCAACTGCGTATAAGATAAGGATAAAATTAAGGATAAGATTTCATACAGTCCTGTGTGGTTACCCTCGTGGAAATGCGAGCTGCTTTCTGACTGGGAAAGCTAGCTGCCATACAGTACGGCAATGTACTGAGAGAGTACAAAAGAGAGGATACAAGAGAGTAAGAGGATACAAGAGAGTAACAGAAAACTGCAACGCAGAACCTCTGTCAAGGATGAATGTAGCTACATTCGAAAATTCCTCTGCATACTTGACACAATAGCTTCCTTGTAAACCCTTGCACTCTATAAAATACAATTCAGCCGACAATTCTATGGTTATACTTGTAAATTTGCTTGCAGTATGAGAAGATGTCATTTTTTTTGCGGGCCAGTACCAATTTCTCTGCGTATTTTTATTGAGAAAGCAAATAGTGATGGCACAGAAATAAAGATGATCTCTGCGAGACAGCTGACAGGGTTTTGCATGCATTATACCCCAACCAATTCGTGATTTTTAAATACTTTTTTCCCATCAGAAATAACTCTCCGATCTCTGCCAAACTGCTGGAAAAAAACACGGCACATCACAGCACAGCACAAAAAGCGGACAATGAAAACGATGAGAGGTCTAAACAGTAGTGCGAGACTAGTGGGCTAGGCTAGGATTTTCACACGCTGCGTCTAGGCTACAGTCAACAGTGCCACAGATGCCTCACAGTACCGTTCACGGTGACCTCAGCACTCTGCTTTCCTGAAAGTTCAATCACAACAACAACCACCATAAATTTCTCAACCGACCACCGGCCACCAGAGAGGTTGTCAACCTCATTACTAAACAGAAAACACCAGCTGGTTTTTCAAGGGTTGAAATCACTTCTTTCCTATCAGAAAGCCCTCAGCTTGCATATTATTTCTTACAACTGGAACATTGCTGTTCTGTTAACCTTTCCTTAACCTGTAAGACATGTGAAGAAAAAGCAAAGAAAAAAACAGAAAAGAAGGTAAAGAAATCAAAAAGACAGGCGTTTAAAAAAAAAAAAGTTATTTGCACGTGGCATCTCAGAATGTAAAAAACAAAAACACGAAATCAGCTCAAAATTATTCTTGCTGAACAGTTGCAATAGCCGGCTGAAATAACCTTCATCACGAATTAACCCTGCAATCTTAATAAGGCAAAAAAATAATTGTAGTAGCAAACCTGCATGCAACTGAGGTAAAACAATAAAAAAAGAAAGAGAAAAAAGAAAAAAAACAAAAAAACCTGCAATCTTACATAGATCAAAAAATATATATACATTCATGTATAAAAGGCACAGACCTTCCAGTGAAAACAGGGGTGTTCTTATCCCGTGTAAAAGACTGGCCAGATCTGTGATGGTCAGTGAAATCGTGCACACAGGAAGGAGTGTGCCTTCAAATTCATGAGCTTATTGATTGTCTTGTCATTGCTGCGGTCTTCTTGGGGACATTATAAGATAAGTCACAGCAACATTTTTCTCTTTTTTTGGGTCCTGTGTCTCTTGGTTCTATTTTAAAGGCCGGAGGTTCTTAAGAATGTGTTGTTTTGTCCTGAATTAAACGTTCCAAAAATGTCACCTTCAGTATTGTATGTGCTTTCCTTGTACTGGTGAGTACAGCTTCGTTTTGATTTTTTTTTTTTAACTTACTTTGTAAACTTTCTTGTTTTTGTGTGCCTTTAAAGGTTGAGGATAGAACAAGTTACCTGGGTCGTCCGGCGCGTTCTCGGTGTCGGTCATCCACTGCAGCACCTTGAAGGACATGGACTGTTTCTTGGGGTTGGCCCCCATGTGGATGTTGATGGGGGATGTGTCGATCTCCGACCTAGGTCCCCCCTCCGCCTTCCGTCTGAAGTCACCCTGAATGTGACCCGCTGGGGGCTTGCTGTCAAGGCAACCAATTGAAAAGTGTGTTAAATGCATGAACCAATGAACAACCAACCAATAAAAAAGAGTGTTACAGCAATCTGTGCAGGCCGCAACCAATCACGTTACAGCAATCTGTGCAGGCCGCAACCAATCACACAGCTATCAGCACGAATTAAGCAATCAGCAACCAACCAATACAAAAGTGTGTTACAGCAATCAACCAATCAAAGAGTGAGACCAATGAGACGTTGAATTACAGCAACCAATCAAACGGTGCCCATGTCAACAACCGATGAAACACTGCATTATGGCGTACAGCAAAGTGATTCAACCTTCACCAGTCAACCTGCCCAACCACAGCAAGCGAAAGTGTTGTTATTTGAAAGAAGCAATGCACCAGATAAAGTGCCTCAAATGAAAAAGAAAACCCAACAACTAACACATCCCAAACCACACAACACGTCACCAACTAGTCACTACAACGAATGAAGATTTATACAGATCTGATTCTGTCACTTACAGTACCCTACATTCCACCACCCGCCAGCCAGCCAACAGGCCAATCAACAGCCAGCCAACAGGCCAATCAACAGCCAGCCAACAGGCCAATCAACAGCCAGCCAACAGGCCAATCAACAGCCAGCCAACAGGCCAATCAACAGCCAGCCAACAGGCCAATCAACAGCCAGCCAACAGGCCAATCAACAGCCAGCCAACAGGCCAATCAACCAACCAAGCAGTACACATAGCACACTCACTTGGGGTGCATGTCGTCGTCGTCGTCGTTAACACCACCACGTGCTGGAGACGCTTGCTTCTTTTTCACTGACTTGGGGGCAGTGGGCGGCCCGATCTTCCTGCAAAACACACAGATACCTCATGACTAATTGATTATGTCAGCCGTTTGTTCATCATCATCAGTCCCCTGACTGGGACCGTCGTCGGGGAGACGTGAGGGGTGAGGAGGCAGAGACCCTTCTCCAGGCTGTTCTGTTGGGGGCGTCGACAGGAGGTCAGGGAAGCTCATCTGCGTCCACTCTTTTAACGTTGTCGAACCAGCTCTTCCGTTGCCTTCCACGTCTGCGTCCTCCTTCGATCGAGCCTTGTAGGATAGGCACTCATGGCTCTAGCAGCGAGTCTGTTTGTTATGAGCTTCCAAATAACTACTGGTCACATTAAAAAAAAGTCTTCTCAACCCGGACGCTAAGAACTGCAGAGTGTTTGAAGTTGGTGAGTGAATACACAAACCCAGTCAAAATTGTTTGACCAAAACGCTATCAACTAACAACATCAACAGACTTTCAGAGCATGATGAAGAATGACGAACTATCGGCTGATAGCTCACTCAGTCTGCAGATAAATGATTTTTAGTTGGTTAAACGAATGAACCACTTTATCAGTCAACCGTAAAAGTAAAAGTGTTTTAGGAGACTCAGTTAGGCTACTTCTTGAAGTTCCTCAGGTTCATTTGACAAAACAACAAAAAAAGAAAACAAGTAAAACAAGTCGCGTAAGGCGAAAATACAATATTTAGTCAAGTAGCTGTCGAACTCACAGAATGAAACTGAGCGCAATGCAACGCAGCAAGACCGTATACTCGTAGCATCGTCAGTCCACCCCGCACGGCAAAGGCAGTGAAATTGACAGGAAGAGCGGGGTAGTACTTGCGCTGAGAAGGATAGCACGCTTTTCTGTACCTCTCTTTGTTTTAACTTTCTGAGCGTGTTTTTAATCCAAACATATCATATCTATATGTTTTTGGAATCAGGAACCGACAAGGAATAAGATGAAAGTGTTTTTAAATTGATTTAAAAAATTTAATTTTGATAATAATTTTTATATATTTAATTTTCAGAGCTTGTTTTTAATCCGAATATAACATATTTATATGTTTTTGGAATCAGCAAATGATGGAGAATAAGATGAACGTAAACTTGGATCGTTTTAGAAAAAAATATTTTTTTTTACAATTTTCAGATTTTTAATGACCAAAGTCATCAATTAATTTTTAAGCCACCAAGCTGAAATGCAATACCGAAGTCCGGGCTTCGTCGAAGACTACTTGATCAAAATTTCAACCAATTTGGTTGAAAAATGAGAGCGTGACAGTGCCGCCTCAACTTTCACGAAAAGCCGGATATGACGTCATCAAAGACATTTATCAAAAAAATGAAAAAAACGTTCGGGGATATCATACCCAGGAACTCTCATGTCAAATTTCATAAAGATCGGTCCAGTAGTTTGGTCTGAATCGCTCTACACGCACGCACACACGCACGCACACACGCACACACACACATACACCACGACCCTCGTTTCGATTCCCCCTCGATGTTAAAACATTTAGTCAAAACTTGACTAAATGTAAACAAGTCGCGTAAGGCGAAAATACAATATTTAGTCAAGTAGCTGTCGAACTCACAGAATGAAACTGAACGCAATGCCATTTTTCAGCAAGACCGTACACTCGTAGCATCGTCAGTCCACCGCTCATGGCAAAGGCAGTGAAATTGACAAGAAGAGCGGGGTAGTAGTTGCGCTAAGAAGGATAGCACGCTTTTCTGTACCTCTCTTTGTTTTAACTTTCTGAGCGTGTTTTTAATCCAAATATATCATATCTATATGTTTTTGGAATCAGGAACCGACAAGGAATAAGATGAAAGTGTTTTTAAATTGATTTGGACAATTTAATTTTGATAATATTTTTTATATATTTAATTTTCAGAGCTTGTTTTTAATCCGAATATAACATATTTATATGTTTTTGGAATTAGAAAATGATGGAGAATAAGATAAACGTAAATTTGGATCGTTTTATAAATTTTTATTTTTTTTTACAATTTTCAGATTTTTAATGACCAAAGTCATTAATTAATTTTTAAGCCACCAAGCTGAAATGCAATACCGAAGTCCGGGCTTCGTCGAAGATTACTTGACCAAAATTTCAACCAATTTGGTTGAAAAATGAGGGCGTGACAGTGCCGCCTCAACTTTCACGATAAGCCGGATATGACGTCATCAAAGACATTTATCCAAAAAATGAAAAAAACATTCGGGGATTTCAAACCCAGAAACTCTCATGTCAAATTTCATAAAGATCGGTCCAGTAGTTTAGTCTGAATCGCTCTACACACACACACACACAGACACACACACACACGCACATACACCACGACCCTCGTTTCGATTCCCCCTCGATGTTAAAATATTTAGTCAAAACTTGACTAAATATAAAAAGGAGACAATCATAGAATTAGAAGATATTTGAAAGTGAATGAAGGGGACTCACTTCTTCAGTTCGCCGAGGTCCACGCCGTAGGAGAAAGGCTTGGCACTGCCCTTGTTCTTGAGCACCGTAGACAGCAGCTCGTCGGGTATCTTCTGTTCCTCTCTCTGTTGCTGCTCGTGCAACACAACCACCAACAGTAGGTCAAGGTGAAGCAAACTTCAACGCCATTCTGTCTTCGATTTTAAACTACAGATTTACTGTTTTCAAACTAAAAATCATAAAACATATAACTGAGGTTAGATTAAATACTAGTAGTATCGGGAGAACATGTTTCTACTACCCTCTTAGGCACCATTGCCGTAAAATCGTGTGATAATGGCACTGTTGCCTCTTAATCTACATGAAACTAGTGGTTATTACGAACTAAGCTAAATCACTACAAAGTGTAGATCAGTGTACTTCAATGCTGAAACGATACGCAAGTAGTGGACTAGTATAAGTTTGTAATTAACTTATTAGGGTTTATGCCTCAACTAATATAAAACAAACTGTACATAAGTTTCTCCGGAGAAGGTTAGCTATAAGCATATGAGCCTTTCTTTGTGCCGTTTTCTAAACACCACGCAGTAACCAAAATACAGGTCTTTTTCTGTCTCTCTTTAACAATTGTCTAGTATTCTTTCTTTTTCGACCAGGCTGTCAACGAGCAAACAACCACCCCCTCCCCCTCCCTACACCCTCTACACACTCACACACACACTCAGTACAAGTATACAGACACTGAACACAGACAAACATTCAGAGACACAGAGAGACAGACAGAGGCAGGCAGACAGAAAGACACACAAAAACAGCCACACACGGGCACACATGCACACAGACATACAATCACACACACACACACACACAGACACACAATCACACAGACACACAGACACACACACACACACAGAGACATACAATCACACAGACACACACACAGACACACACACAGACACACACACACACAGACACACAATCACACAGACACACAGACACACACACACACACACTGTACGACTTTTCTTTTGAAGCTAATATCAACAGATCAGGGCACTTCAATAAAACGATCTCCGCTCGCTCGACAAATGTCGAAAAAAGAAGAGTCTCACTAAAACACATTTCTTGTCCGTATATATATGTCTCCCCTTCCAGCCGAACCATGGGTGTTGACACTGTGTCAACAACGCTACAAAAAGCGGGTTGCCAACAGAAAATGTCTCGCCATTAAACGTTAAAGGCTCAGTACCTCTTCAATGAAAATTCCAACTGTCCCCACTGACCTATATAACAACTACTTTGCAATTGTTTCATTATTTGGTACTAAGTTAAATAAATGATACACTTGATCAAAACTCTGACTTTTATTGCAAAGATCGGCAACTTTAAGAAATCGATTCGCATTACAATGATTGCCATGTTTATATTATTCGTTTGCATCAGTGTTTCGCGCGTAGCGCCTAAAACCAGAGACATACTCTATCTATGTCTCTGCTAAAACGACAGTGATACAAGTTTCACATAAAGTACTCCAGTTGGACATGATAGGCTTCTAACGCAGAGATGTGTAAATTGCACAAAGCTGAGAAAATCAATGGGAATCAATGGAGCTTTAAGTTGAAAGATACATTTCTTCTCGTGTACGAGATCATGTTCACAACATCATCGCCTCCCTGGCTTCTACTTGTGATCAGAGCATCCATCCAGTTGAGAACAAAATCCAACATCATCGCCTCCCTGGCTTCTACTTGTGATCAGAGCATCCATCCAGTTGAGAACAAAATCCAACATCATCGCCTCCCTGGCTTCTACTTGTGATCAGAGCATCCATCCAGTTGAGAACAAAATCCAACATCATCGCCTCCCTGGCTTCTACTTGTGATCAGAGCATCCATCCAGTTGAGAACAAAATCCAACATCATCGCCTCCCTGGCTTCTACTTGTGATCAGAGCATCCATCCAGTTGAGAACAAAATCCAACATCATCGCCTCCCTGGCTTCTACTTGTGATCAGAGCATCCATCCAGTTGAGAACAAAATCCAACATCATCGCCTCCCTGGCTTCTACTTGTGATCAGAGCATCCATCCAGTTGAGAACAAAATCCAACATCATCGCCTCCCTGGCTTCTACTTGTGATCAGAGCATCCATCCAGTTGAGAACAAAATCCAACATCATCGCCTCCCTGGCTTCTACTTGTGATCAGAGCATCCATCCAGTTGAGAACAAAATCCAACATCATCGCCTCCCTGGCTTCTACTTGTGATCAGAGCATCCATCCAGTTGAGAACAAAATCCAACAGCCGGGCTGCTTCCATTGCAGAGTAGTAGTATTTTGCTGAATTAATTGATCAGTGTGACATTTATTTTGTATTATGACATTTATTTTGTAGAATGACATTTATTTTCCAGTATGGCATCAGTTTACACTTATTTTGCAGTATGGAATTTATTTTGCAGATTGTCACAGGGGTCACTTACAGTTACAAAACAAATTAAGACCCCCCCCAAAAAAAAAAAAAAACACAAAAAAACCAACCCCAAACCCAACCCCACAATAAAAAACACACAAAAAACAACAACAAACAAACAAAAACCAAAAACAGCCAAACAGTTGGTATTTAGTGTGAGCCAAAGTGGAAGGATGCTCTTATTACATGTAAAACACTGTACTGATTTGAGCTAGTATAAATGCTCGCTTAAACGAGAAGGAGGACACCTTTAAAGGCATGGTCCTTCCCGTAAAACCAGTTCGGCTCACCGTCTCAGATCACGGTTTCACATGTATGGGATAAGACATCCTTCCAGTCGGAAACATACCAGAATTTAACGTCCTGACTGCCTCCTGTGTAGATTGATTAATTCCACACAAAGCCAATAATGTCCGCCAATGAATTATTTAAACACAAGCCAACTCTGCACAGAAAACATCGTGAATGTTGATGTTTGGTATGTAACCAAGTGGAGGGGTGGTCTTATCCCATGTAAAAGCCTGGCCGAATCAGAGACGGTGAGTCAGTGTAATGTTTTACACGGGAGGAAGGACTGTGCCTTTAAGCTTGCACTGAGGACACCTTCTTGCCCTTCCGCCTGCCTGGGACGCGTAGCTCCGATTGTTATGATGAGACGTGAATATCAATGCACCATTTTGCATTAAGGGGTTAGCCTTTGCCCGCTCCAACCTCATAAAAGTTTGAATGTCACATGTCAAACTACGCTCAAAAGACACTTCGGCCACTTTCATAAAGCCACGGAGGCCTTTGTATTACACTACACGGCAGTATGCGAGTTATATTCTAGCAATACAATTGCTGGGTTTTGAACAGTACAGATGCGTTACAAAACATACAACAATGTTTCTCTGGAAGGCTTACTGCTATAGAAAATCTACTGGAAGAAAAATTGCAAAAAGGTCTGAATACGTATACAATTTAGCATTACTACCATTGGGGGGGGTTGGGTTTGGGGTTGTTTTTTTTTGTTTTGTTACCAACAAACGATGATTGATATCAAATTGCTGACAAAGAATCTAAGCCAAAGGGAATGAAAACATTCTGACACTTCACAATATGCCTGGGACCTTCTTCAACGCGACCATCGCCGATCCGCGGCAAACTACCTTGAAGGGCATATTTTTGTCTTTTCCCGTTTTCTGTCGCAATCCCAACAAATACATACAAGACACGTAGCTACCAACCCTCCCTAGCTTTTAATGACAAAACTGTAACAATCCGAAATGAGACCCAGCAAATGTAGCGAACTACTGTTTGGGTAAACACGTGAGACCGAAACGGCATTTCCTCCATTTTGAACCCCACACGTGTGTTTTTCCAGGAGAGGCTCTGCTATTCTTGTTCACACAGTATAAACCAGATTCACAGTGCAGAGCGAAGTCTTGGTCCACAACTGGATACAGTAGTGACTCATACGTAAAGTTCACCTTTTCTGTTATTTTCCTCCATCTACAGTAACAGTGAAAACGTATGTAACTTTCAAAGTTGCAATCGTGGCAAAAAAACGAGTTGAAGATTACACTACGTTCACCAAACATCTTTACTTGTAGCTACTATACATACGTGTCTATGCGTTGTCTCATAAACTTTTTTAATGCAAACTATAAAAGCACCAAAATAAAATGTATAAGTAGTACATTTCAGTTTAAGCTATTGAACGTAAACATTATGGAACTTGAAACAAAAAAGAAAATGAAATTAGGTAGTGGCATGCCCTACCATCTAGTATTGTGGTAAACCATTTATCCTTTAAAATGTAAACGTATTCAGAATCTTTTTAAGCCATTGAATTTTAGTCAAAAGATTTCTAGAAGAAGAAGAAGACATCCTGCTCACACTTCAGAACATACCAGTAACTAAACACAAAACAAAACTACACCCAGTACCGATGCATAACATTGTGAAATCATTATTAGTACAAACTGCACACACAAACCCTTTTCAAGTGCCAAAAGTCCGTTCAAAAGGACTTAGTTGACATGCATGCAAAAAGTAACACACACTGGTTTGTCAAAGCGATGACACTCGTAGGGAAAAGCCCAAACCAACACTTGGCAACTTTGTACACCACACAAACACTGCATTTAGCCCAGTCTACTAACATGCTCTGTGAAATGTGTCTCAGCCTAACTCCTGCAACCGTCTAATGCAAATTGTGTCGTAGACGGCGCTGTAAGCAGTCAATCTTTATCTACGTTGGACAGAAACTATGGGTGGAGTTGTCAGAATACTTGTACTGGCCTTGTATCAACATAAAAAGACGAGCGAAAACAGGTTTGTCTGTATTTTTCCGACTTGCCTTCTGCAAAGCGGCAAACTAAAATGATCATGATTTTGCAGAAGCAGTTCAAATAGGAAGAGTTAAGTTTGTCTGTCCTCAGTTTGTGCTGGTAAACAGAGTTTCAAGTTCATTTTTTATATGCAGACACTTCTCTTGTTCGGGGAATATCCTGTCCCTATACCCTTCCGTCTCCTCATCCTCCCACCCCCCCCTTTTTTTTTGTTCCTGTCCAAATCAAAGAAGACATGAAACTCACACACAGACACATAATTATATTCTCCTTCTCTTCCCCGATCATTTCTCTCTTTCTCTAAATCTCTTTCTCTCTCTCAATCGCTTTTCCACAGACACAACGACAGACAGATATGGAATTTGAGACTGCATGTGAAAAGAACTATCTGGAACAAGATGACAATGAACAAGTATTCACCAGAAAGAAACAGCAACACGGAAATTACATGCTCCGTGTTGGTGTCTGTTTCTGGTGAGTAGGGGAGAGTTACTGGTATCGTACCACTTAAGGACAAACAGCTCTATAGCGCAACCATTTTATGCTAGGCACTTCAAATTGTCCATAAACACTCATCTCCTGTGCCTTCAACGTTCCGTATATTGTTTGCAATGAAAAAAACGCAAACTTGGTTTCAGTACGAATTTAAAAAAATCATCCAAATGGTACGAATTACAAGACCAGTTCTGTAATGCGTACCTGTCAGTCACTTATAACGTACTGGGGGTACGATATTAGTGACCTTGTGGTACAATATCAATAACTCTTGAAGCAGCGTTGAAGCCCATTCCGTTTGCAATGGCTGCCAGACATTTTTTCATGTCCTCTGATGTCCAGTTCGAGGGGGAAAGCATTTTTCTGAAACAACTTCAGGCTTCAGACTTCTTAATAAGTACTCCTAAATGGATCACTTGGCAATTAATAGGAGGTTGTGTCATCCTGCATATCGTACCAGAAGTCATTGTTATCGTACCACCGGTACTATATCAAGACTCTGGCTGGTACGATATGCGTGACTTCGGTAGGCTGGACAATAGCAAAGGCCAACGTTTTGATCCAAATGCAGCCTACACTCAACAAGGTATTAATGTATAGTCAAGTTAATTTGCTCAGTGGTGTAGTCTTTGCATAGTCACACAAATTTGTCACTACGAAAATAACATCAAAATGCGAAAAAAGTGAATTTTTCTTTCTTGCTGGTGGTTTTCTCGCTAGCTGCCATGTTGACACTGGAAGAATGCTTCTTTCCTACGGGGTTCTCCCCACACTTCAGCAGGGGCTTCAGGCATTCGTCATTTCGCGGGAATGGGGGTGGTACGATATGGATAACAGGTACGCAACCAGTAACTCTCCCCTACGTTTTCAACCATTGTTACCTTGAAAAAGATAGACAGGCCGACAGACAGACCGAAAGACGACAGACAGACCGACGGACAGACAGACAGAAAGACCCGTCCCTTCCAACCGATCCAAACGAGAAGATCAGGTGGCAAGACATTGTCAAATTTCATATGAATACAATTTAACAGAAAGCAGACGCCTTCTTTCCCAGTCGACCAAGCCACTATCCTTTTTCGCCCATAATAAAACCCGTTTTAACTAGACATACCCCGAGGCGACGTGAACCGCATGGTCGTTCACTGTACAATATGAAGGCTTTTTGTTGCTGGCATATTAGCTCCTGTCGCAGTGATTGTATTTTTTTCTCCTGAATGAAGTCTTAATCTAAGCCACGGAGACTTCAGTGCCTGATCATAAATTAGGCGAGGACCCGACTGAATAAAAGCACCGCATTTTTCAGCAGAAAGGCAGAAGTCCAAATCACTTTTTAAATAAGTATTCAGACACAAAGTTAAACACACACGCACGCACGGACGCACGCACACCCGTTCACACACAAACATGAACACAGAGACACACGGACACATACACGGTTGCTAAGAAAAATAAACAGAAGGAAGAAAGGCTACCACACACGCAGTAAAAACTAACCAAGAACCTTCTTTTGCATAATACTGTAGTTCATGACCGGCTCGACAGTAAATTAAATCGCACTACATTTGTCAATGATTTCTTTATTATTCAGTCACGCAGAAAGGACAATGAGGTATGAATTTCAAAAAGCTTGGAATGATTATAAATCATGTTGACATCAAACTCACGCAGCGGTCGGTCCCTGTTATGCGTGTGTGGCATACGGGGCAGAAAGAAAGCGCGTCTTTATGCATATCACTCCTTGTTTACCTAACACAGGACAAGCTTGCTTGCATGAATTAGTGTAGACAGCTTTGATGTCGTGTTTGTCATGGAAACATTTCGTTTCTAATTCCTCCCTTGTGTAGGCGCCTTTGTGACTAGTGTTCAATCTCTCTGTCTCTGTCTCAGTCTCTCGGACATTTCTTACACACATGAGCACACAACTCGCGATCGGACTTTCCAGAAGCGAGAACATTCTTCTCGAATGTGTACATCATTCGGTTTCAAAAAGCAAACTGTACTTCGACCTCCCCTCCCCCCACTCCCTTGCTGATATGCATTAAAAATTCGTATTCGTGTCTCAGCCTTTCTCTGTCTGTCTCTCTGTCTGTCTCTCTGTCTGTCTCTTTATAATTCTCCCTCTCTCCCTCCCTCTTTCTCGCTCTCCCTCCCTCTCTCTTCCTCTCTCTCTCTCTCTCTCTCTCACCCCCCCTCTCTCTCTCTGGTGCTGTATCAAGTTTAGCATGGCTAACCCGGCTTTACCAACATATCTCGCTGCTAATTCATCCCATTCGTGGGTGTCTTTGTGACTGAGTGTCTGCTTCAAAGTCACCGAGTTTCCATCACTACCCCCCCCCCCCTCTTTCCCGGGCGCTCTACCATTTAACACGGTAAACATGACTTTAACTATCAACCAATTAAATATTGCATGCGATTAATTTGAACACTGCACCCAAAAATAGTCTAACAAGTCACATGCAAAACCTTCAGACTTCATTCCAATGCATTGCATTTCCTACCTCTGGTGAGATGGCTGAAGAGTACTAAAACAATTCAACTGTCAAGTTACCTTCATGAACTATGAAGAAGTACGAACAGCAAC
Organism: Littorina saxatilis; assembly: GCF_037325665.1. Classification (NCBI taxonomy): domain Eukaryota; kingdom Metazoa; phylum Mollusca; class Gastropoda; order Littorinimorpha; family Littorinidae; genus Littorina; species Littorina saxatilis. The sequence goes on from NC_090246.1 coordinate 89,473,749, forward strand.
GAGGCATGTTAAAGACACAGTTCTAACTAGAAAGATCGACTGACTTCAGGTCATTTGTTCCATCGAGACTTAGGCCTTTCTTCAAGCATGACAGCGACACCATTCAGAAATCAGAAACATTTAGAATAACGGTTGATTACGAAGTTTATTTTGAAACATTCTCTACGCACAGATAACCATTTGTACCACCAGTGACGTAGTAACTAGCGTTACATAAAAGGGATTTCTGGCTTTCACTGAGTGAGCCTGTGCTTGTGGAGACCTAGTCAGACGACCTGCATTTTTTGACGGATGAAGCTCGAAAAGTATTTAAGATACGCTTAGCTCGTTTTGTCTTCTAACGTGAAAGATCTGCGCACATTACCATTCATTTATGAGAAGAAAATCACAAACAATGAAAAACGAAGTTTAAACAATCCCCGATTGTACTTACGACATTAAGAAATACGAGGGTTTTGCTTAGCGCTCTTTTTCGCGAAGAATTAAATGGCACAATATACAAATCATTAAAAAGTATGACTGAATTTTTTTTTAAAGTTTTCGAATTGCGTCATGCATGCAATGGCCAGGAAGCCGCAAAGGACCTTTGACACTGAACTCAGTCCTGACAGGTGAACCATGTCTTGATGACACGAACCGGAGACGTCATGGAAACAAGCATTGAAACCACACGGCAGCATCAAAGGGTTGCAGACACCACCCGTACGTTATGACTAAAACACCACAGCTATACTTAACACTACTGTACGCTACTCATAGTCTTGCCAAAGCCTTGGCTGTTAGAACTGGCCTTTCTATGCAAAAAGCTCTTTTTGAAGCTTCTGGAGTTAAAGTTACTACTGGCCAAACAAAGGGCAAAAATGCAAAACGGTGAATCATTGCTCAAAATGATTGGTTTTAAATTTTCGGTTCTGAATAAATTTTGACTAAATCACTACGATAGGCCTACTATCTGCTCTAAACAGCAGCTTTTCCCTTTTGGTCGCAGCTGGGTAATAAACAAAAATCGTAATGCAATTAAAACTAATACCGCAAGTGAACAGAAAAAGAGATGATTTAAAAATTGTTGTTCTTATTTTGCTATAATCACTGAATCTCTTCAACCGAAGGTACTTTTTGGTGTAAAAAGACATTCTTCTAGTTTACAGAATACAACATCTTAGAAACACCATTTGTGAGAAAACAAAAAAACACAGATCTAAGACAGCAAAGAACAATAAATAAAACTAGAAAAATACTATCAAAGAATACACTATCATTCAATGCAAACTATGGATTACTTGTACGTTAAATATTTTACCGAACTCTTTTAATGACACCAAAAGCTTATGGTTATTTGGACATTAGAATGGGAAACACATTTCTTTGCGATATGCAGCAACATTATTAGATCTATATAGGTCTATATAGGAGAATGAAGCACTTACTTTAGACCTACATAGAGGACAGACAGAAAGACAGACAGAGAGACAGACAGACGGGCAAATGAACAGACGGGCAAATGAACAGACGGACGAATGAACATACTGACAGCCAGCCAGCCAACCAGACAGACAGCGTGAAGCATAGTGTTACAAACCAAACAAACTCAACAACAAACCGACACGCTAACAACACAAACCAAACAAAGTAACAACAGATATATTATTACGTACATGGCGCTATTCAGATCTCACTTGCTCCGAAACTCTCTTCTGCATCATGAATGACACCTGCATATCGCAAAGACCCTGTCTTCCTAGAAAGCCTTTGGACGACTGTTAACAATGGAAAACTTCACCCTGAGGAAAGCGGCACTAGGGAAAAGCTGCAGTTCAGCGGCTACCTGACTACAAACACCGACACACGGAAAAAAAATGACGGGTGGGGTCTCACCTGTGTATTGGCTTGACGGCTGTACATTCCCCAATCAGCCGTGGCCGGGGGAGGAGGTGGAGGAGGAGGAGGAGGGGGAGGAGGAGGAGGGGGAGGGGGAGGAGGGGCGACAGGTTGAGGTGGCGGCACAGGCGGAGACAGTTCAGACACGGGGGAGGTCATCATAGCGAGGCGAGCCAACTCCTCGTCCAGTTCACCTACCCGTGACTGCATGTAAGGAGCTGCGACTGGGCGTGACGGGGTCCAGGAGGCGCCTGGCCCGGGGGGAGGCGGGGGAGGGGGAGCGACGTCCTGCGGCGGGGAGAAGGGGGCCCTCCCAGGGGCGGAGAAATCAGGCTGGACGGAGCGAATACCAGGAGACACGGGCTGCGAGTCGTGGAAGCTGGAACCCCTGACGTAGGGAGGCCGTGCCTCGAACACGCCGTCTCCGGGCTGGGGTTCGTACCTCATGGGTTCCGGGGCGGGCCTGTAGGGCTGGGGCTCTGGAGCCCTGTATCCTTGGGAGCCCTGAGAGCCCCTACCCGGCGCCGCCTCCTCGAAGCCAAAGTCCGACACTCCCATTCCAGGCGCGGCCCTCTGCTGGGTGTTGAACACCGTGTTGGACACATAGCCGTCGTCAAGTGCTGGCTGGCCACCGTAGCCTTGCTGGCTCCGATCATTGCTTGGCTGGCCGGCCTGGCGACGGGGGAAGGTCTGAGAGTAGGAGGGCGGAGCTTCGGGCCTGGCGGGGGCTGGGGCGGGGGCTGGGGCGGGGGCTGGGGCGGGGGCACTGTAGGCGGTAGGAGGAGCGTACGAGTTCTGGCCGCCGTAGGACCCGTTGTTCTGTGAGGGCTGCTGGTACTGAGGCTGGTAGCTTTGCTGCGGCGACATGGCACTCTCGTAGGGACCGCGAGCTGGCTGGCTGTTGTATTGACCGCGTGAAGGCTGTTGGGTCTCCTGACCGTAGATCCTCTGCGGTTCTTGGCCATACGCTCTCTGTGGTTCTTGACCATAACCTCTTTGAGGCTCCTGACCGTATCCTCTTTGTGGTTCTTGACCATACCCTCTGGGCTGCTCCTGGCTGTATCCTCTCTGTAGAGGTGGTTGCTGGTTGTAGCTGGAGGTAGGAGAGATGGGACTTTGCTGCGCCCTGCCGTAGCTCGCTGGCTGTGGCTGTGGCGGTTGCTGTTGCTGAATGTAGGGGCTGGAGGAGTAAGAGTTGACTGTAGGTCTGTTGGGCTCGGGGCACTGATTACTGTTCACCTGTAATGAAAAAGGAGTGAGTGGGTGATATCTCTCTTGGGTTCTGTAGCGTCCTCAGTCTGAATGAAACTGGTTTCTGTAGTAGTTAGATATTGTAGTTATATTAGATTTCGGTAAGAAGACAGTCAATATGGCTGCACCATCATCGATGTAAACAACCTACCGAATCTTAAAAAAAAACAAGTCGCGTAAGGCGAAAATACAATATTTAGTCAAGTAGCTGTCGAACTCACAGAATGAAACTGAACGCAATGCAACGCAGCAAGACCGTATACTCGTAGTCCACCGCTCACGGCATAGGCAGTGAAATTGACAAGAAGAGCGGGGTAGTGGTTACGCTATGCTGCATGTCACGATCGGGTGACAGAGACCAAGAAAGTGTCACTCAGTGGAGTGCCTGTTCTTGGTCGATTATGATAGAAAGCGCCTGTACGTGATATTGGGCTACAGCAGAGTTTGCTGACAGTGCTCAATGAACACGGAGGGTTTGCTGCGCACGAGTTTTACAGTGGAGGTTTCTGCTGTCATAGGGCTGACGGTTTTTCGCTGACAGCGCACACGGGATTTTCAGGGATTGAGTTTCTCGTGTTTTTTTTCTGCTTGGGGAGGCAGAATTGTGTATAGCTGGACTGGTTTTTGTGACAAGGTCAGTCACGTGTTATTGGCTAGGTTGTCTGAGAGAGACACAAGGGCGGCGCACTTGACACCCAGCGGCAGAAGGGGAAGGATCTAATACACAGTTTCTAGAGTATGATGGTTTTTCACCGAATATTGTATTCGGCACTCTAGGGGAGCTTCCACCAGTTACTACTTTCTCACTGCACCTGTTTTGCTGAGGACAAGTCGTCAACTTTCCTTCGTCGGCGATGGCTTTCGCATAAGGATTCGACAAGGGGTTCTGGAGGTTTTTGGTCACTGTTGACGAACAGAGGCTGTTCCAGGGAGGAAGCGGATTTTGCTTCCATGAGAGTACAATCATAGGCTTTTGAGGTAATAAATCATTATTTAACGCTGTTGATGAGTCTGTGTTTGTGGAATGAAATACTCTCTGTTGTTCTTTCCAGGTTAGCGCATAATTTACTCTCTGTGACGCTAAAATACTAATCTGTATATGGTTTTTGCAGATAGGGAGAGAAGGACGGAAAATGGCTGTTTTGTTGTTGTAAAAAGTCCGTTTTGTGCAGGCCCACGTGCTCGATGAGATATTTAAAGATGACATGTTTTAAGGTGGTGGGTGAGGGGTAGCTGACATGTTTAGTGCACCGATGCTTTCTGTTTGCAGCCTTCGTTCGTTTCTTTCGGTTTCCTGTAACCGCTGCACGGCTGCCTTTGACGGGACACTGCTAGCTGCAGACGTTGGAGCTGGGACCTGAGGAAGCTACGCTAACCGGCTAACCAGCAGACCGGCTAACCAGCAGACCGGCTAACCAGCGAACCGGCTAACCAGCAACCCGGCTAACCAGCATACCGGCTAACCAGCATACAGAAAGAAAGCTAAGTGCACCATGTCTTACGCACCCCGTTGACCACCGTTGTCTTTTCTTATCTGTGATTACCTTGGAGTAGTGACAACGTGGGGTGTGTGACACCTGCATGAACTAGAGCTTTTGAACAGAACATTCTCATTTTGACTGTATTTACACGGGTTCAGCGTGTTACTATAATTTTCTATATACTACTGGCATTTTGTCAGTGAACACTGGTTTTTTACGTGTTGAGAACGTAAAAGGAACATATTTTGAGTGAAGGCTCGAGGGAGGTGGAGAGTTTATACATAAACAGGCGTCTGAAACTTATACTTTTGTTGACTCTATTTAATTGTATGACTGCGAGAGTGGATCGTGGTGTGGTTAGTTAATTAGTAGTAATTAACCGGTTCATAATCACCTTAAGTGATATATTGAAACGTGACACTGCATAGCACGCTTTTCTGTACCTCTCTTCGTTTTAACTTTCTGAGCGTGTTTTTAATCCAAACATATCATATCTATATTTTTTTGGAATCAGGAACCGACAAGGAATAAGATGAAACTGTTTTTAAATTGATTTGGAAAATTTAATTTTGATAATAATTTTTATATATTTAATTTTCAGAGCTTGTTTTTAATCCGAATATAACATATTTATATGTTTTTGGAATCAGCAAATGATGGAGAATAAGATAAACGTAAATTTGGATCGTTTTATAAATTTTTATTTTTTTTTACAATTTTCAGATTTTTAATGACCAAAGTCATTAATTAATTTTTAAGCCACCAAGCTGAAATGCAATACCGAACCCCGGGCTTCGTCGAAGATTACTTGACCAAAATTTCAACCAATTTGGTTGAAAAATGAGGGCGTGACAGTGCCGCCTCAACTTTCACGAAAAGCCGGATATGACGTCATCAAAGACATTTATCAAAAAAATGAAAAAAAAATTCGGGGATTTCATACCCAGGAACTCTCATGTCAAATTTCATAAAGATCGGTCCAGTAGTTTAGTCTGAATCGCTCTACACACACACACACACACACACACACACACGCACAGACAGACAGACAGACAGACAGACACACATACACCATACCCTCGTTTCGATTCCCCCTCGATGTTAAAATATTTAGTCAAAACTTGACTAAATATAAAGAACCGTGACCGTTTCCTAAAACACACTAGCCGTGTTAATACGTGTTATTTGCCCGAGGGAGAGTTTCACCTACACACTGCATTACACCACTGCAGGTTCTGAGCAGGGACTGTTTTTCCACAACTAAGACACAGTTTCAGGACTAAATACCTGTCGACCTGTCTTATCACAGTGATGTGAGAGTTTGAAGAGTGTACCTCTGTTAAACTTTGATTACGGAATGCTTATTAATTTTACGCATTGCAATCATCAGAAGTAAGTGTACATCATCCTCTTGCTTCACGTGCCCTTGATTTCTCACTTTGCTTGAAGTACGGACATAATGCAGTTACACGCCAACGGTTTTGGCATTTCAGATACTGGATGTAAAAGAAAGAAAGAAAAAAGAAAAAGACAAAATAACGGTCACAAACTACGAGTACAGGTCACAGCATAGTAAATGTGATACAGTCGAACTTGCCCTGGCAACCACATTTCGATAATGACCACCTACCCACAACGACATACCCAAAGGATCCCTGGCAAGTGTTTTTCTATATACAATTCACCATTTCACAGCGACCTCATGTCCATAAAGACCACATTTAATGAGTATTTTGGATGGTCATTATAGACAGGTTTGACTGTACCTGCATCCTATTAGCGACTACTAATTGTCCACTGATAACAAACACTTGTAGTGAGTATTTTGAGTGATCATTAGACAGGTTGGACTGTACCTGCATCATATTAGCGACTACTAATTGTCCACTGATAACAAACACTTGTAGTGAGTACTTTGAGTGATCATTAGACAGGTTTGAGTGTACCTGCATCCTATTAGCGACTACTAATTGTCCACTGATAACGAACACTTGTAGTGAGTACTTTGAGTGATCATTACAGACAGGTTGGACTGTACCTGCATCCTATTAGGGACTACTAATTGTCCACTGATAACGAACACTTGTAGTGAGTACTTTGAGTGATCATTACAGACAGGTTGGACTGTACCTGCATCCTATTAGCGACTACTAATTGTCCACTGATAACGAACACCTGTAGTGAGTACTTTGAGTGATCATTACAGACAGGTTGGACTGTATACTGTACCTGTATCCTGGTAAAGGGCTGCCCAGGCCCGGTAGGACTGAAGGCAGACGGTCCACCCATGACACTGGCGATCTCATCAAGCGGGTCAGGCTGACGAGAGGACCCGATGCGGCTCTCGTAGGCCTGGGTGGGGTTGAACTTGACCTGCTGGGGCTGGGAGGAGGGGGGAGAGGGCTGGCCTGCGTAGTTGATGGGCAGACTGCGTGGCTCCTGGCCCCTGTCGCCGTACCCCACCCCGCGCGGCAGTGACATGGAGTTCCCAGCGTTGTACGAGTTCTGCTGGGGCTGTCTGTAAGCACACATAGAATGCATGAAGGCTTTTGAACTGTACAGTTCGCGCGCAGACAAATGCACATACGCTCACACACACACACACACACACACACACACACACACACACACACACACACACACACACACACACACACACATATATCCATACATGGACGCATGCGCACAGACACACATACATACACACACACAAACACAGACACACGGACCCAGACCCATATACACATACACATGCATGGACGCATGCGCACAGACACACACACATACACACAAACACACTAACAGACACACACACACACACGGACACAGAAACACACACGCACACACACTCTCTCTCTCCCACACACATAGACACAGACAGACAGACAGACAGACAGACAGACAGACAGACAGACACACACACACACATACACACACACAAGCCATGATAGTGTTTTTGGTCAAAAGACTGCCAAGACAAAATCTTATTATCGTTTTCTCGAGCAAATGAAAACCAAAACGCATCCATTAGTTAATATTGCAAAGAAAAGATATCCAAAAGAGATTGCAAGATCATTTCCAGATCAGTCCATCATCGGAGCTTTGCATTCTCGTCAGATAAACTCAGCAAACAAAACAAAACTCACACACAAAAACGCATTCATTCACCTGTACCCATCATAAGCTCCACCGCCGGAGTTAGGCTGCTTGTAAGGTAAGGTGTAGTCAGGCATGTGACCCGAGTCGAAGCCAAACGGAGAAGACGTGTCCTGGTAGGCTTTAGGAGTGGGGGGCAGTGGTGGACCTGCCGACTGTTGAGCGGGTACCGACCTCTGGATCTGGATACGGGTGGATCCATCCGGGAGAGCGGTGTGGGTGGCGGGGTAGCTGTTGTATTGCACGTGCTGAGGTCCTCGCGAGGACGGGGACATGGGGCCGTCGTGCAGCTGGGCCGTCACCTGGCTGCCATACGAACCCTGTGGCGACATGGGCGCTGACGTTCTGCACACGGACAATAATAGTAAGTCATCTTTCTATCAGTTACCTCTTATCCATTCTGTATTCTTCTTTTTGCATGCGTGTTTAATAATTGGATTAATTTTGTTACTGTGTGGTTTCTTAGCCCCCTTGGGCCAACACCTTATCAAAAAACTTGTAAAACTTGCTAGAATATATACTCGTATAACGCTCAGTTTTTAATGTTGAGCTGTTCATGTTGTCTGCCCGCTCGATGATCTCCTGGCTATCGATAGAACCGAGTTGGTTGCCCCCCCCCCCCCCCCGGCCCCCGCCTCCAGCCAATAGACGATGTTTGGAAATAACTCGGTCGAATTTTTGTGGGCTGCAAAGGGTTGCCTTTCCTTGTAAAAAAAGAGGGCAAACAAAACCACGTGACATTATTACTAAAATCACTAGCGAGCGGCGTGTAAGTGAGCGAGCACATGTCATGTTGGAAACGGTACTCGACAATGATTGGCCTATTTTGAGGGCCCCAAAGGGGGGGTATCATCACGATCACGGGAAGGGAAATTTTAGCTTTCACGATCACAGTTACCTTGATTTTTGTTTTCACGATCACGAACACCAGTGGCAAATCACGGTCACGGTAAAAGTTGCAGGTACAGAAAGCACGTGTCAAAGTAAACACAACCACACAGTAATTCGCTCCTCTGGATCTATTGTTTATTCAACACAAAGTGAGAACTGTTGCACTTTATTATTATTATTTTTTGAGTTCTCTTTCATACACACATAGAAATTCATATCATGGTTTGCAATCAGTAACAAGAATGTTGTTTTCATTGTTCTCTCTCTCTCTCTCTCTCTCTTTCGCCGTCTTTCTCTCTCTCTCTCTCTCTCTCTCTCTCTCTCTCTCTCTCTCTCTCTCTCTCTCTCTCTCTCTCTCTCTCTCTCCACTCATACACATTCAACTCCCACACCCTCACTCACACACATGAATATATACTTACACAATTTCACATTTCCAGAGCTAAATCTTGTAAACCCATTTTCTCAAAAACTATTGGGTGGATTGAAATTAAAGTACATGTATGTGTGATGGGTTCTTTATTTTCAACTTTGCCATACAATTTGAGGTACACCATCGCCTGGCTTCATGGGCTTGAAAAACAAACAGGAATGCTACAGGCCAAAAATGGTTTTACCAGAAAGAAGCGCGCAGTGCCAGTGGCGAAGCCACAAGCCTGAGCCTGCAAAGCAGGCGAGCCAACTAGGGGGGTCCGGGGGCATGCCCCCCCGGATTTGTTTTCAAAAAACGGTTAAAATCTGTGCAATCTGGTGCATTCTGGGCATCATTTTTAGGGCTGTAATAGTGTTGTGATCTTGTTAAAAATCCCATTTTAGCCTCCCCCCACCACCATTCAACACACCTCCAAACTGGTGAAAACAACACTTCTGTGCGCTGGCTTCATTGAGACCGGCGCCCGGTCGCGTTGCACGATATTCACACGGATCGTTTTTGCGGAAATGTTTCAACTTCACCGGAATAAATTTGACTTTACCGGATTTTGAAAACGGCTTTATCGGATTTCCGGCAATTACCGTAAAAGTAGCATGCCTGACAAAATCCCCAACGAACATGACTTTGATCGTCTTTGACATGAGGATCAAAGTGACCCAAACTAGCACGTCTCCCCGCCATTGTTTCTGAATTTAACCCATTGTTGATATTAAAGTTTACAGGCGCTAAAATAAATCCAAGCTTAATGCAAAGAAGCGACAGTTAGAATCTATGCCAAGCGTGTCCACGTTGCTGGGATGAAAAACACATTTCTAGTTTCGGTTTTGGCTACACGCAGACTCGATCTCGAGCCAGTCGAGGTCACACTGAGCGAGTGACAGCCGGACGTGGCAATGTCGACAATGTCAATGATCTCACTCAAACTCAAAGATCTTGAACAAATTTCAAGATCTTTGCCTACATTCAGAACAGTCATAGAGCAACATAGATCAACATATCTTGATATTTCGTCTTCGGAAAGACCGACCCGTAGCCTGACCTTTCTACCAAGGAAGGCATTCTCGCCGCCTGCTTTGGTCTGGCTGGAATCCACAAAATATAACAGAAGTTCGATGACAGTACTGCTGCTCGCCATTTTTGATCTTCGAATTCGAATTTGACTGAATGCACTCAAAACTTTTGCACGAAGCCCTTCCATTGGATGAAGTTTGGCAGACTTTAGCAATTTGCCTTCTGATTGGATCTCTTTTTTGTGTGATTGGTTCTCTTAAAGGGAAGCAATCGCTGTCAAAATCATATTTCTGAATGTGTTGTTGCTTCCCTTCAATCGGGATTGGCTCCTTGACGAATAGAGGATCATAGAGTGATACAGCTGTGAAAAATGTACGTTGAAAATAAAATGCTTTGCAATAATGCCCATCACGATCACGAAAACAAATGACGATCACGATCACGAGACTTGATTTTTTTGTCATCACGGATCACGGGCAAAGTCCCATCACGATCACAGAAATGGAAATTTCGGCAATCACGGTCACAGAAAGGTCAAAAAACGCCAATCACGATCACGATTTTAAACCCTTTGGGGCCCTCTATTTTGTCACGTGGGTTTGTTTGCCTTCTTTTTTTACAAAGGAAAAACAACTCTACGCGGACCATAAAAACTTGACAGAATTACTGGCAGAATTCGTCTTTTACCTCTTATCCACTTTGAATTCCCGTTTTACTTAACAGTAAATTGAAAAGTTCCACTTTTAAACATGCTTTTTGTAACCACTTGTGAACACTGTGTAAGATACGACAAAATTTTACTAGCAAAAGTAGCTAACATGGTAAACACTTAATAGCGTTAACAATATCTGCTACTTCTGAAAGTAAAATTATATTGTATATCACACAGTGTAATCATAAGTGGTTACACAAAGTGTGTTTTACAGTGGAAGACTTCAATTTAGAGTGTACAACCCATATCATGTCATGCTCACTTTTTAATGGTGAGTTGCAGGATGTTGCCGGCCCGCTTGATGAGTTCCTGGCCCTCCATGTGGCTGAGGTTGGTGGAGCCGATAGTGCCGATCTTCAGGATGAGGTCTCCTTGACCCAGACCCGACGCCGCCACACTACCCGGGGTCACCTGTAACATGGCACGTGAAACACGAAGTTAGTTTTGGTGTAAACAAAGTTATATTCAAAATACACGAAATGAAATATTTATTACAGTGGAATTAAACGTGTATGAGTTGTGAAAGAGTGAATGCTCTTGCTTTTATTGAGGCAAACTTTCCCACGTGACATAAAAGGTCAGTCACTGTGTCTAAAACACGTGGACAGGGAGCACGTGTCAAAAGTTTGCCTCCATAACAAAACGAGGAAAGCTGGTCTTAAAAAGGAGGGGGGGTCTTAAAATGGGGGGCGTTAGTTTTGGTTTAAACTTAATTATATTCAAAAATGCGTTACAGCTAGTTTTCTGTAAGAATGTTACCGTCAGTACCATTTACCCACAGAAGGCACATCCCCACACAAACGCAGCACATACATACATATTCACACACAGAGCAGAAATATATTCGCACAGACAGACAGGAACATGTATACATCGCAGCCAGCCAGCCAGCATAGACAGACAGACAGACAGTGAGAAAGACAGACAAAAATATGTATGCATCGCAGACAGACGCATCTATGCATCGCAGCCAGCCAAGCAGACAGACAGACAGACAGACACTCACTCACTCTCTCACCAACATGAAGTTCGCAATCCAAACGAACCCCTCTCACAACAGTTCATTGACAACTCACGCATGAGAGCGAAACAAGAGTGACACAGAATTGACAAGATGCTCCCAGGGACTGGTAGTGAATGAGGGTAAGCGGGTGGGGTGATCCCAACAGGTAAAGGGGTTGCGAGATCACCCCGAATCAACAAGAAACCAGCACACTACTATTTACCAACAGTCACACATCGGGGTGGGCAAAACGGAAAGACACCCGAATTGCGACCAGTAAGGTGAACGAGTTCAGAAACGCTTCCTGTTCGCCTAAAGACAATCCAAACGGAAAACAGCCATAGGAGAGAATAGACGGGAAATGACTCTCAGTCTGTTGGGATTTTATGAGTTGTGAAAGAGTGAATACTCTTGCTTTTATTGAGGCAAACTTTCCCACGTGACACAAAAGGCCAGTCCCTAGCGAGGAGTGTGTCTGAAACACGTTGGACAATGAGCATATGTCGCAAGTTTACCTCAATAAAAGCAAGAGTATTCATTTTTTCACAACCTATACAAAATCGACAAAGATATTTCCGGAGTTTCTAGTTTATTATCCGACGCCTGCCGCCAGCTAAAAACATTTGTGATGTTTATGCTAATTGTTAAAAGTCATCAAAATGAGGATACACATCCTACGTCATCGGTCTCACAATTGTCCACACTTCTTCAACTGGTACGCAATATACAACGGTAAAAAGAACATCTCGGACATGTGTATCAGACATGCTTGATCAATCTGATGACAATTACCACACGGAATATACAACACTAGTCATGTAACGTTTAATTTAAAACACAATCACAGAACAAATATCGTTATGATTTTGGAACGTTGGCAGTCTATCAGTTTGGGATTTCTCCTTGAAAACGACCTTGACAACTTCATTTTTGTGGTTGGAATGAGATTAAAACTGTTCAGGGTATTGTCGGAGGACGCACGAACAGCCAGTGGACAAGACACAGGGGGTATTTAGAAACAGAAGGTCGTTCCCCGGTGGCTCATTAGTATCGCAGCTCCGTGCGAGTTTGGCATCTCGCTCCACCAAGATGTTTGCATTACGGCCCCTTGTGATAAGGGAGATTACCTCTCATAGTTTTTCACCTTCCCCCGCCAAGCGATGCGCGTGATAGATGCTGGAAATAAATCGCTACGTTTGTTTCACTCTTGACAGGATGTCAGTCACGTTGACACACAGGCGGACAGGTAGACCAACAGAAGGACGGACGAACGGACAAACAGTCAGACAGAAACACCCACACAACTTCAAAAC
>NC_090246.1:89494377-89506877 GCF_037325665.1 Littorina saxatilis
GAAACAAAATCCCACTGTCTATAGGCTGCAGAGTTTTCGGCATGTGTCCAAGTGTGAGTGATCGTGTACCACGTAAATCCTTGACGATCTGTGGTGATTTACACGATGGCTTACACGGGAAGACAGGTACCCTTAAAGGCACACTCCTTCTCGTGTAAACACTTCGACTCACTGTCTCAGATTGGGCCAGGCTTTTACATCATCCATCCACTTGGTCACATACCAACAATCGACATCTTGACTGCTTGCTGTGTTGAGGTAGATTTTTTTGATTAATCAATATAATAATAAAAAAAGAGCCACTGGTGGCTTTTAAGAAATAAATTAATAAAATAATTCCCTATGTACACAGAGAGCACCCAGACTGTTGATTCAAACCAGGGCAATCACTATAATATGCAGTCAGCATGACGCCAGTATCGAACAAATACGATTTAATTCACCCGCTTGCGCAGCATCGTGTTCCAACCCAGTGGTGCATGTACTTGTCAAAATAAAGACAACAGTGAGCCGGACATATGTATGATCTCACGCTGAGGAGCAGTGTTGTTTCCAGGCCTCTGTCGTCGGTCACCGACGCATACTTTTTTAAACTTAGTTTTTATCTGACGTATTGGTTTGACCCCTGTGCAGTCGACCGTACGATAGTTTTGACATGTAGTAGGTATTCTGACCACCTGCTTTCCTATACAGTGAACAAATCCAGTAAATTTGGACCTATACATATTTTCAATCGAGGTCCAACTGACTGTTTGTCCCCTGAGGCTGGGAACAACACTGAAGGAGAGAAACAAAGGCTCAAGTTTCACAATGTGAGTGCAGGCATATGCTACCTGGCCGTGCTACAGGTCAAACTGCACGCGAACAGCAGGTGTTGACAGCATGCTCATGTACACAGCAAGGTAAACATCGTGCATGAACATGCTTGTGGCAACCAACACATACATCGGACACATGACCCAACAGCGGATACGTCAATCGTTAAAAAGGGACTCCCCCATCGGCAAACGGTTTCAAATCGATTCAAAAGGTAAACACATCGGCTTGGGGTTTCGTGTGGCAGGGTTATCTAACTTTTAAGAACACCAGTCACATTTAGACTTTGGACACTCAGCAGCAATGTACACACGTTTTGAACACAGTGTGATTTAGCAGACAGTTCTACTAGAACAAATAGAACTAATAGAGTGCTACTTTTGCTAATAGAATGATGTTTGTTTGTTTGTTTGCTTAACGCCCAGCCGACCACGAAGGGCCATATCAGGGCGGTGCTGCTTTGACATATAACGTGCGCCACACACAAGACAGAAGTCGCAGTACAGTCACATTATTCTGACACCGGACCAACCAGTCCTAGCACTAACCCCATACTGCCAGACGCCAGGCGGAGCAGCCACTAGATTGCCAATTTTAAAGTCTTAGGTATGACCCGGCCGGGGTTCGAACCCACGACCTCCCGATCACGGGGCGGACGCCTTACCACTAGGCCAACCGTGCCGGTTTATAGAATGATGTAGTGTGTCACATTGTGTTCAAAACTGGTTACAGAAACGTGTTCAAAAGTGGAACACTTCAGTTTAGAGTGAATGGTGCAACACAGATGACATTGATAGATCATAATTACTATTGGAACACTTCAGTTTAGAGTGAATGGTGCAACACAGATGACATTGATAGATCATAATTACTATTGGAACACTTCAGTTTAGAGTGAATGGTGCAACACAGATGACATTGATAGATCATAATTACTATCTTTTAATTGAGCTTATTAGAGTGGCTTAAGGCATATGTGTCTTTGAAATAGTACGTGGAATGTCCCATAATTCACCGTTAGCTGTTCATGAAAGGTCCTACATAGACATGGAAGCTACAAGAAAGAGCAAAGCATCTCGCCAGTGATTCCGTTTCTTCTGTCAGTGTGCTTTTGGCAGATACAGCTTACTAATATACACTGCCAATATTCACTTATCAAATCAGCTAATGGGAGAATGGGAACACAGAATACATTTTGTTTAAATGTGTAGAGACACTCCTCCGCGCAACACCCTCGGGCAAGCGCTCTGCATGATGGCAGAGATAAATCTTTCAAAAACCAATTTCAACAGTCATGCAAATCATTGATACACATCTTTTCTCTCCTGAAAACTCCTCACCAACCCTCTCCCCCTTGCATCCCTCTCTCGCAAAAACATGGTGTTCAAAGGACCATCGGAGCAACGTTGCACAAAGCTTCATGTAAAATCGAAAAGCTACGCCAGTGAAACAAGCACACTTACAAGTCTCGATACAGATGCCAAGCTGGGATGTGCGAAAACAAATCCTGGATCACCAGCTCTCAAAACACACAATTACCGTCGAAAATCCTCCCACGCACAACCTAAACAGTCTCACAAAGATAATGAATAAGGCGAAATCCAGCTCTACGTCTGCCTCCTCTGATCAATCCTCCGTGAAGTGCACACAGGTAAACCAGTCAGGTTGCCAGGCGGCAGGTAAGAAACTGAGGTAAGAGCCTCAGGTAAGTGAAGTGTAGGAGTAGGTAGTTAAGGCCAGGTGAGCCCAAGGTGACCATATGTGCACAGCATCAACGGCAGACAGGTAGGTATAAACAGGTAAGTGGAGAATGCTGCAGTCTTGCACTCACATACAGGTAAACCTTGCTCACACCTACAGGTAAATGTTTATAAGCTCACCATATCCGAGGGCATTCTCGTTAACACTACAACCTTGAGAATCCAGGTCGTGAACTATGATATACAGAAGATAATAGAAGGCTTTTTAAACTTTGTCTTTAAAACTCACTGCTCAAAAAATAAATGCCAATCGTCTTTTGAATTCTGAAGAAAAGAGACATGAACAAAACTCCTTGGACCTATAGTCAGACTACAGTGACACCGTTTCTGTCAACAAAATCCAGATGTGAAAGTGCCAGCGTTCTTCACTTTAAGTTTGATAGGCCTTAGTCATCGACACAATTTTAACCGAATTACTTGAAATCCTGGTTTGATTTTTCCACGAAAAAGTTTAGAAGAAAAGATTTATGAGCCCTGTCTGTCGAACATTGGCTAGAAGTCTGTTTTGACCTTACCGACTCTTGCAGTGGAATTCTCGGTGTGATTCCATAGCGAAGGAAAGACGCAGTCAGAAGATTACGTCGTGTCTGTCATGATATGAATGCGGTAAGCCATTGGCCCGAAAGTCCGGAATGATCCGTTACCTTGCCTCTGGGTTTAATTATTCCCCCCTCCTCTTCTGTTTCTCGTTTACCTGCCCTTCTTCTCTCGTGCCGCATGGGGTTTCTATATATATATACGACTAGTGTCTGTCTGTCTGTGTGTCTGTCTGTCTGTGCGCGATGCGCGGCCAAGGTTCTCGATGGATCTGTTTCAAATTTGGTGATCATATTCAGGTACACCCTGGACACAACCTGGTCGATGAGATATTTCAACACGTGCTCTCAGCGCGCAGCGCGGAACCGATTTTGGTTCCACCTCAGCTATTTTGGTTCCACCTCAGCTTACCCGGGCCCCCATACCGACACACCATAGCCGCTACACCACATCACAACGCCAAAGTTCTCGGTGGTTCTTTTTCAAATTTGGACACCGTATTCAGCTACACCCCGGACACAATATCATCGATGAGATATTTCAACACGTGCTCTCAGCGCGCAGCGCTAAACTCATGTTCGTTTTTGTGTTCATTTCACCATTATAAGTAACTCTTCCTTATCTTCTCCAGTGTTTGGCGTTTATCTCCCTTCCTTCGTGTGGCTTTCCCGTTCAGTTGTAAGTTACTATTTATTTTTAGAATGTCACTGCGCTGTCCAGAACGCTTCCCTTGCACCCGTAAGTTGTTCTTACTGTCAAAGTGAAAAGGTCGAATCAATTTATAGCCACGCGAAAAATACACTCTCACCTATCTCTATATATTTATAGATACAGATATGCATATATATATACGGCTTCTCTGTGTGTGTGTGTGTTTGTGTGTGTGTGTAGGCAAAAACCTATGTATTATAGAGTTCTGTTTGTGATGGGGTCTAGCGGCTTTTGTCTGTCTGTATGTTCTGGCATGTGAGAAGCCACAGTAGATAATATAGGGCTAAGAAATAAGCTCTAAAATTCTCAATCCCGTTTGACAGGACTTCGCCTTTCAAAGGTGATTGTGGTGAACCGCCACGCTGTCTGTCTCACCCCAAATTCCCGTTTCTGAGAGTGACTATTTTTAGAATGTCACTGCGCTGTCCAGAACGCTTCCCTTGCACCCGTAAGTTGTTCTTACTGTCAAAGTGAAAAGGTCGAATCAATTTATAGCCACGCGAAAAATACACTCTCACCTATCTCTATATATTTATAGATACAGATATGCATATATATATACGGCTTCTCTGTGTGTGTGTTTGTGTGTGTGGGGGAAAAAACCTGTTGATTGTAGAGTTCTGTTTGTGATGGGGTCTAGCGGCTTTTGTCTGTCTGTATGTTCTGGCATTTGAGAAGCCACAACAGATAATATAGGGCTAAGGAATAAGCTCTAAAATTCTCAATCCCGTTTGACAGGACTTCGCTTGCAGAGGTGATTGTGATGAACCGCCACGCTGTCTGTCTCTGTCTCGCGATTCACCCCGGCGAAGCCGGGTATTCCTCTAGTTCATAATAAACAAACATCGTCCGCCTCCTACAGACTCGCCTCTAACACCACCTGGCTTTTTCTACACAAATCTTACAATTTTCTTTCTACCACTTCTCGAAAGCGACCAACGGCCACTCCGAAGGTTTCTGGACGAGTTTTTCTTCTATATAATTCACCTTTCCATATCGATCACCTCTCTATAACGAGCAATTTTGGTCGGTCCCCTGGCTGATCGTTATAGACAGGTTAAACCATTTCCAGTTACCTTCCTCACAACCTAGATCTTGTCATGCAGTCACCATACATTCACCCAGGTTTTAACGCGGGGTAAAAGCATCCTTCCTTCCACACACATACCACGCATCTACATCGTGTCATGCAGTCACCATTCATTCACCCAGGTTTTAACGCGGGGTATGCTCCCCCGACATTTTTTTTATACGGTACATTAAAATCTGTGCAATCTGGTGCATTCTGAGACTAAAATTCAACTCGTTTGGATCAGGTAAAAACAAACCCAACCAAACAAAAAAACAACTTTCACACAACAATGGCAACATTGTAATGGTGCATACTTACTAATAAACCATGTATCCATAATCCAATACTGGCAATAGTATGATCCAAGTCAGTGACGCCCCAATGCATTGAAGCTCAACATGACTATTAGTTCCGTCGCAATATAACCTTGAACGGTTGAAAACGACGTTAAACACCAAATCAAGAAAGAAAGAAAGACTATTTAATTTAGTTATCAGGAGTTTTCAGTCAGCACAATTTAACTCTCAAGCCTCCAGTGTTCTGTTCCATCTTCACTTCTCTTCATATCATTCAGTCAACAAGTTATAGATACTGTGATGAAATGGGACGCGGAAAAATAGATTACTCCAGCGGAATTCGTAAGTTGTGTCCGCGGAAATCCGCGGATTCGCGGAAAAGTCCCACCCCTGCAAAAATGTCCCATGTTGAACAGAATGCAGGCAGGCTGTAGATTATTGGTATGTGTCCAAGTGGAAGAATGCTCTTATCCCAGGTAAGTGACGGATATTTTGTGATTTACAAGATGTTCGGTACCTTTAAACCACAACACGGAATGATAGGTGATACACGATATTATACTGTTCAAAAAAAGAAACGCATAGCTTGTAATATTTGGTTAATTTAGTTATATGGCTACAAGGATATCCACCAAACTGCAGAAAATGTTTATCTGGTCGTCGACCTTTCGTCCATTGCCACAAGTGAGCTCTGCACGTGACGCATGCGTTATCAGTGGCTACAATGTCAAAATTGCTCATTTGGCATGACCACTCGTCATGCTTCAGTGTAATCTCGTGAAACTCGGGGAATATTGAGCTCTCACCATGTCTTCCAAAACCCATAAAAGTGGATTGTTCGCCACAAAGAAATCAGACGACAATTCAGCGACGAAAGATGGCCCGATTGAGCAGAGAAGACCGCCAAATTGCATTGGGTCGTTTACAAGCAGGCCAAAGTCAAAGTGCAATCGCCAGGCACTTCCACGTGTCCCAGAGCACCATCAGTAGACTGTGGGTCAGGTTTCAAGCCACTGGCTCCGTTGCTGACTTGCCACGAGCGGGAAGACCAAGGGCGACAACTGCTGCTCACGACCGCTTCATACGGCTCCGCCACCTCCGGAATCGTTTCCTGTCGGCCTCATCTTCTGTCCAGGCTCTCCCCGGGCCACACCGATTATCGGACCAGACCGTGCGGAACCGCCTGCATGAAGCTGGTTTGAGAGCTCGCAGACCTCACAGAGGAGCTGTCCTCACCCGCCGCCATCGCCAGAACCGAGTGCAGTGGGGCAACCAGCACCTTCGCTGGACCGTCCGGAATCACTGGAGACACGTGTGGTTCAGCGACGAGTCCTACTTCCTGCTCCAGCGACATGATGGTCGGAGGAGGGTCTACCGGAGAGTAAACGAACGTTACGCGCCCAACTGTGTGGATGAGGCACCCGTTCATTGTGGTGGAGGCGTCATGGTGTACGTGGGGGGCGATCAATACCGCTGGAAGGAGCACCCTGGTGCACGTCCAAGGGCGCATAACTGCCCAGCGATACGTGGAGGAAATTCTGCGCCCACACGCCCTTCCTCTTCTGGCTGACCAGGATGCCATATTCCAGCAGGACAACGCTCGCCCGCACACAGCACGACTCACCACCCAGTTCCTCACCGACCACCATGTCCAGGTGCTTCCCTGGCCATCCATGTCGCCAGACATGAACCCGATAGAACACCTCTGGGATGAATTGGACAGACGTGTGCGCAGGCGAGAAGAAGCGCCGGCAAATCACCGCGATCTATTGCAGGCACTTCAGGAGGAGTGGGACACCATCCCACAGCAAGATATCCGGCATCTGATCCAGTCCATGCCCAGAAGGTGCCGGGCAGTTGTTGCTGCTCAAGGCAGTCACACCCCCTACTGACTTGACAGCCTCGGCACCCAATCGTATTAATTGACTGATTGATTTGAAGATGCAAATGAAATGTGTGTGTATTCAACTGTGTCCATACCAAGTTTCAAACAAATAATCTAAATATTAGATTTTCTGTTAATTTTTTCGAAAAATAAAACAAATTTGGCAAGTAGCAACTATGCGTTTCTTTTTTTGAACAGTATATCTATATCTGTATAGAGATGCGGCCTACCTGGCTGAATCTCCGCGTACCTCTCGCTGGCACCAGTTTTTTTCTTCTGAATCACCGGTATTTCTTCTGCCAGGCACGTAACCCTTATGTTATTCCAGAACCGCGATACAGGTAAATATTTTGAAGTCCAAGCTAAAATATCTTTGGTTCAAGGAGGATAGTTTTTTTTAGCGGAGAGCTTCTAGCTTTCTTTGTAAGTTATGCCCTAACAAAGAGATTGGGAGGGAAAACAGAAGAACAAACATGGGTCAACACAAGATGAAAGTGACTTTCGTCGAAAATTGTGTAATTGTGAACATCAATAGGGTGAGAAACTGTGCATGATCATACTGTATTGCAAACCAACGAAAACGTTCTTGAAAACGCAAGGTAGCTCCTTGCAAGAAAATGGTCAACATTTCTTTCTTTACTCAAGAAGGAACCAGAAACAGTACACACACACACATACACACATACCACACACACACCACACACACACACACACACACACACACACACACACACACACACACACACACACACACACACACACACAAATAAAAAGAAGAAAGGTTCCTAATGAGATTGGTGATTATTATGAGTACGTTTTTGAGTGTTCTGATTTAACAATGCAAAGGTTATCATACCAAAATGTATGACCGTTAGTAGCAAAATGTTTGACTGTTAGTAACAAAATGTAAGGTAAACAAGTCGCGTAAGGCGAAAATACAACATTTAGTCAAGTAGCTGTCGAACTCACAGAATGAAACTGAACGCAATGCCATTTTTCAGCAAGACCGTATACTCATAGCATCGTCAGTCCACCGCTCATGGCAAAGGCAGTGAAATTGACAAGAAGAGCGGGGTAGTAGTTGCGCTAAGAAGGATAGCACGCTTTTCTGTACCTCTCTTTGTTTTAACTTTCTGAGCGTGTTTTTAATCCAAACATATATCTATATGTTTTTGGAATCAGGAACCGACAAGGAATAAGATGAAAGTGTTTTTAAATTGATTTCGACAATTTCATTTTGATAATAATTTTTATATATTTAATTTCCAGAGCTTGTTTTTAATCCAAATATAACATATTTATATGTTTTTGGAATCAGAAAATGATGGAGAATAAGATGAACGTAAATTTGGATCGTTTTATAAATGTTTATTTTTTTTTACAATTTTCAGATTTTTAATGACCAAAGTCATTAATTAATTTTTAAGCCACCAAGCTGAAATGCAATACCGAAGTCCGGGCTTCGTCGAAGATTACTTGACCAAAATTTCAACCAATTTGGTTGAAAAATGAGGGCGTGACAGTGCCGCCTCAACTTTCACGAAAAGCCGGATATGACGTCATCAAAGACATTTATCAAAAAAATGAAAAAAACGTTCGGGGATTTCATACCCGGGAACTCTCATGTCAAATTTCATAAAGATCGGTCCAGTAGTTTAGTCTGAATCGCTCTACACACACACACAGACACACACACAGACACACACACACACACACACACACACACACGCACGCACGCACATACACCACGACCCTCGTCTCGATTCCCCCCTCTCTACGTTAAAACATTTAGTCAAAACTTGACTAAATGTAACAAAAAGATAAGCTACATGTACTACAAATGTTTATCGGGAAAGACTTGGGGTACGAGTTGATGAGAACAGAAAACTAGATGGAGGGAGGACGTGTGTGTGTATGTGTGTGTGTGTGTGTGTGTGTGTGTGTGTGGGGGGGGGGGGGTAGGAGGGGGATAGGGGGATAAAGCTAGAGGGTTTATCTAGGTCTGGTACGAGCGGCAGGTGGTGAATGTTACGCGCGTTACAGCCACGTGTTCTTGACGCAAACACAGGTAAAGCACAGGTAACGGTTCGGGCCAGACTGCTAGTCTGTGTCTCACGGGACCTGCTCTGGCACAGTTTCACGTGCTGCACTTGTTTCTCCACAATCTGACATTTTGAACATGGCTGGCGCTACAGTGGAAGCTCCCTTTTAAGACCTCAAAACAATTGAGAAAATCAGGTCTTGAAAAGAAGGAGTCTTAAAATGGGGGTACATTTACAGAGGTTAAAGAACAGAAGATCTGAAAAACCAAGGTCTTAAAAAGAGGAAGTAAGTCTTAAATTGGGGAGTCTGAAAAGGGGGGTTTCACTGTATTCGCCCGCTGTGTGCTTGTAAGAGTGGATAGGTTTTTGGGCGTCAGTGCGGCATCTCGAAATGTCATTGACACATGATAGCCTACGTACATATTATGCGATCATAATGTGTAGAGTTGTGTTAAATACGTACATATATGCGATCATAATGTGTAGAGCTGTGTTAAATACGTACATTATATGCGATCATAATGTGTAGAGTTGTGTTAAATACGTACATTATATATATGCGATCATAATGTGTAGAGCTGTGTTAACTACGTACATTATATGCGATCATAATGTGTAGAGTTGTGTTAAATACGTACATTATATGCGATCATAATGTGTAGAGTTGTGTTAAATAGTACATTATATGCGATCATAATGTGTAGAGCTGTGTTAAATACGTACATTATATGCGATCATAATGTGTAGAGTTGTGTTAAATACGTACATTATATGCGATCATAATGTGTAGAGCTGTGTTAAATACGTACATTATATATATGCGATCATAATGTGTAGAGCTGTGTTAAATACGTACATTATATGCGATCATAATGTGTAGAGTTGTGTTAAATACGTACATTATATGCGATCATAATGTGTAGAGTTGTGTTAAAGCCAAGATTCAGTCAATACTTTAGTGTTCACATTGGAACACACTGTGTGTATTATGTGCTCAAAGTTGTGATCCACAGCCCTGGCCATCCCAGTGGCGATCTAAGTCAATGCAACATCTGGACCTCATCAGTTCCGCGACTGGTTCATTAAACTCTCCATGGCCACAACCACAGAGTTGTGGCCACAACCCGAGTGGTCAGGACCCATGCTCTCTCTCTCTCATTTTTTCTCTCCCTCAGTCACGCACGCACGCGCACACACATTTACACACACATGTACACACACACACACACACATACACACTGCACACATTGCACACACTCACTCACACTCTCACACACACACACACACACACACACACACGCACACACACACACACACACATTTACACACACACACACTCACACACACACACATACACATACCCCTCTCACAAACACACACACTCACACACTGTACACACAGGGTATTTCTATAAGGCCAAAAAAAAAATAGGTGTGGTTACGGTAACATAGCCAAAATAAATAGGGTAGGTAGGTAGGCAATCACTGTTTGTTTTTTTTTACTTTTTGTTCTAATGTGTACAAATTAAACCTACCGTACTTGACAGGGAAATAAGTGTGCGACACGGGCGCTTTCGCTTTCATTGCGTTTTTTGCACTCGTTTTTTTTGTTTTGTTTTTTTGTTTTGACAAATGTAATAAAAAGTTATAGGATCGGCCCCTAAAAATAGGGTAGGTCGGGTTACCGTAACCACACCTATTTTTTTTTTTAGGCCTAAGGCACAACACAACAGAAGCCATGTCAGACAGAGGCAGACAGGTGAGTGAATGAATGTGGTAGGTGCATGCACACAGGTTAATGATTGGATGTAGTAAGTGATGAATGAGCGAAGGCCGGCATGGACCTGTGAACTAACGAATCACTGGGTGAAAGATAACGACTTATATTACTTTACGTGGAAATAGGGAGAATGCTGGAAGAGTTTGCACAGAGATTCCAAATGAACCTGTGAACTATCGAAAAGGAGACTAAGTGTACACGAAACAGGGGAAAGTGCTGGAAGAGTTCGCACTTAATACAGAAATAATTATGGGTACAAAAGAATCACTGGGTGGCAGAAGAAGACTTTTTATAGATACAGTCGAACGTACTGCCTTGGTGACGACCTCTCGATAACGACCGTGCCAACAACGACCATCTCATAGCCAGATCCCCGACGATTTTATTTATACATAATTCACCTTTACATTGCGACCCCCAGCCTATAACGACTTCTTTTGGTCCCTTGGGTGGTCGTTACTGACAGGTTTGACTGAACGTGTATCACGAGTAAGGTCAGGAAGAATACAAACATAGCCTGGCTGAAGAGAAAAACAACAACGAAGGAAATAAAATGTTAATGAAGCAAAGACTCGAGCATGCTGGGGCACTCAAAGAAAATCAACATGCTCAAGTTCAGTGCAGTTTCTTGAACAGAAAACTTTTGCGAAAATCTGTTTCACTCATCAAGTGATGGAATCAACTGCGAGACGAGAGACTGAACATGAGTGGAGAGAAGGGAGGTAACTGTTGTTGGCCATATCCTGACTGATCGTGTCAAGCGCTTCCATCCCATGTAAACCATTCACAGATCGCTGTCTCTTGAGAGAGAGAGAGAGAGAGAGAGAGAGAGAGAGAGAGAGAGAGAGAGAGAGAGAGAGAGAGAGAGAGAGAGAGAGAGAGAGAGAGAGAGAGAGAGAGTGCACCAAGAGAGAGTGCACCAAGAGAGAGAGAGAGAGAGAGAGAGAGAGAGAGAGAGAGGGTGCACCGAGAGAGAGAGAGAGAGAGAGAGAGAGAGAGAGAGAGAGAGAGAGAGCGAGAGAGAGAGAACAAAAGAGAGAGAGAGCGAGAGAGCGAGAGAGAGCGAGAGAGCGAGCGAGAGAGAGAGAGAGAGAGAGAGAGAGAGAGAGAGAGAGAGAGAGAGAGAGAGAAAGAGAGAGAGAGATAACCACCCATGAAGGCAGAAGTAAAATTACAATTTACAAATTACGATTTACCTTTTTTTTTTTAGTCAGATCGCGTCGTTCAATGAAAACAACTCAGCCACTACTTCAGCAGTCAGCAGTGTGCACACACACACTCATAGGGTTTTAACTCCTTCCACCAGCTGGTAATCAAAGGTGGAACCTGAACTGAACATCGATGTTTGCAGTGACCGTGCCGCCACATAAAAGCTTGATCATGCCAAAGCATACGAACAAAACTTTGGCATACTTATTTTTGTCAGTTCCACCAAAGATATTCCACAGCTTCGCAAGCTAAGAGCGTATAGCAGTAGAATATCTTTTGTTTCACTAAATAAGCATTCAGTCACACACGCACCCACACTGTCTGGGGTCGCACCCTACATTTCAAACAGGGTTTATTTGTGGAGGCGGTGTCGAAGGCAAGATAAGACAACGA
>NC_090246.1:89511877-89601877 GCF_037325665.1 Littorina saxatilis
ATCGCCAAACCCGCTCTGCAATTATTCCCCACAGAAGTGTTTGTCGCACACTTGAGTTAATCTCCGTAAGTTTGGATCGAGATTTCTTGAAGAGTGCACGGCTGTAATGAAATAATGTCACAGAGAGGAGGACAGGCCAGATGTCGATGTGCCTGAAAGACTAGAGGGTCCCAGACCCAGGAGGACTTTTGGCAGTGCTGTGAGACCTTCATAAAAGCGTTATGTGTCATATATAGATATAGATTATGTTCTCCGTAAATTCGCGTCGGTACCCGGCAGAAAATGCACTCAAGTGAAAGTTCTTGTTACCTCAATGCTGACGGTACGCATGATAAAGTATCAACAACAACAACAACAACAACAACAACAACAACAACAACGACAACGACGACGACGACGACGAACGAACGAACGAACGAACGAACGAACGAACGAACGAACGAACGAACGAACGAACGAACGAACGAACGAACGAACAAAAGACAGGCAGACAGAAAGAGTATAACATTTGTTTTCATAGTAATAATATGATGATGCACATTCCACAGACTGGACTTTTAAACACTTGCACCTCTAATACACAAATTCACACAGTAATAACCATACAATACCTAACACCGGCACGGTTGGCCTAGTGGTAAGGCGTCCGCCCCGTGACTCGATCGGGAGGTCATGGGTTCGAACCCCGCCCGGGTCATACCCAAGACTTTAAAATTGGCAATCTATAGTGGCTGCTCCGCCTGGCGTCTGGCATTATGGGGTTAGTGCTAGGACCGGTTGGTCCGGTGTCAGAATAATGTGACTGGGTGAGACATGAAGCCTGTGCTGCGACTTCTGTCTTGTGTGTGGCGCACGTTATATGTCAAAGCAGCACCGCCCTGATATGGCCCTTCGTGGTCGGCTGGGCGTTAAGCAAACAAACAAACAAACAAAACAATACCTAACACGATAGTAAGCACCACACACAGTGGCAATTACACTACTACCCCGGGCATTCACCTCAGCAAGTCAGTACAGTCACTCTGCCTCGCATCGCTGTCTCTTCTGCTTCTCTTCATCTTCCTATCGTCCGCCAGACACTGTGTGAATGAGATACAACTAACTTCGTTTGACCTCTAAAACCAGTATACCTTTCCAGCAGATGGCTATATCTGTTAGTTCACACTGTGTGAATGAGATACACCAACTTCTGTTGACCTCTGTAACAGTATACCTTTGCAGCAGATGCAGTTACATGTTAGTTCAAGTTAAGTGTGAAAAAATACAACTAACTTCTTTTGACCTCGGTACCAGAATACCTTTCCAGCAGATGGATACGCGTTAGTTCAAGTTAAGTGTGAAAAAATACTTCATCTGCTATACAAAAAGTACGGCGGAGAAACAGAGAAATGCCATGAAGGCATGAGGAAGATCTACATCGTGATAGCTGTTGTAAATGTTTATCCTATAGCTCGCATTTTAATACAAACAAACAAACCAAACTGGTACCACACAGCCAGCTATATGTATAGTATTCTCTCTATATATATATTCATAGCTACCAGTACGTTACCCCAAACGTCTAACACCCTAACTGCCGCTAGCGTTTACCTTTGGAAGTTAAGATTTTCTCAGATTTTCTCTGTCAGAGTATTTTTTTTTTATTTGGTAGGGGGGGGGGGGGGGGGTCGTTTACTATACAGCTAAAAGCAGGCATGATAAACGACTGATTGATTGACTGAGGTGTAAGAAAGTGTGCGGCAAACTTTAACCAGATAGAAAAACGCTTGATATTGACATTATTCCCCCTGAAGCCTCTACACACGGTCTGCATTCAATGGACATTAATTCGCAATGAATAACGAAGTCTACTCTTCTAACCACACCGGGCACGTCCACCGGGCAAATGTCTATTGACTCCAATCACTTATGATTTATCGCCCGTGCTCCGCAAGGGGGCGTCTGTGATGAACTGACACCAACCTTAACTCGGCATCTAAGGTGAAAACGAAGTTAATTTGCTGACGGGGAGCCAAGGAGTGAGATCTGATGGTGCTTGCCGCCTCAGAAGGTCGTAACATAAACAGCTTCCAAACAAGACAGGAATCTATATATCTTTTTAAGTAACGATATGTATTTTAGTGCAGCTATGGCATTTTTTGGGTATGGCGGCTGGTTTTTGTGTGCTGTGTCTGTGTTTTTGTCTGTCTGTCTGTCTGTCCCTTTCTCTGTCTGTCTCGCTCCTCATCTCCCTCCCCTCCCGTATTTTCGTGTATGTGTGGGCGTGTGCGTGTGCGTGTGCGTGCGTGCGTGCGTGTGTGTGTGTGCCTGTGTGCGTGCGTGCATGCGTACGTACGCGTGTGTGTGTGTGTGTGTGTGTTTGTGTGTTTGTGTGTGTGTGTTTGTGTATATGCGTGTGTGCGTGCGTGTGTGTGTGTGTGTGTGTGTGTGTGTGTATGTGCGTGTGTGTGCGTGTATGTGCGTGTGTGCGTTCGTGCGTGAGTTCTTGCTTCCAGAATGTCTGTTACAGTTAAAGCATGTGACGCCATTACACAGTTTAATGTTGCAGCCAACATCAGAGAAACTAGCATCAGAACCACATGGTGGAGAAACAATCGTCATATCAATACTGAATGAGCAACCTACTTACGGCAACGGCAACGCCAAAAAGCCACAATCCTAGCAATCAATGCCATCGATCAGAACAGCAATAAATCTCATCAATAAGATATAATCAGGCCTGGAACATATCGCACTGTGTGCATTGCTGCAGGTAGCCAGGAAAACGTTGCAAAGGTGCACATAGCTGCACTCGGGCGTTAGCTGGCACCAAGCCAACGCATTATACCTATCTCCCCACATCTCTGGGAATTCAGACCGCACTACAACAAGGTACTATTGGAAGAAAGTGGTTTCGTACTTGGGGGTGGGAGGTGGAGGTGTTAAAAGAAACGGGGTGGGGGGGGGGGGGGGGGGGAGAACTGGTGAGACTGAGATGACAGGAGGTAAGGGGTTAGGCGGCTAGACGTTGTGGCTACACTCACTCAGGCTGTTTTGATGTGTTTGTTTTCTACCTGTTGTTAGTATAATTCTGACTGTCAGTCACACGTAAAGCGTGCTATTCAAGTCGTCAAACAATAACAGACAACACACACACACATTCACACACACACACACACACACACACCACACACACACACACACACACACACACACACACACACACACACACACACACACACACACACAAACAATTATAAAAAAACCAACTATTCCGTCTGAAAACAAAAACAAAAACTGGAAACCAAACAAAAGTAATCGAGCAAACAAAAAGATAAATAAACCAACGGAAAGAGAAGAACATTAAAGAGTTTGTCTCCACCCCTTCGCGAAAGCTGAAACAGCTTCTATTTTTAATATATAATGTATACCAGACAGTAGTAAGCACGGCCAATCAAGATTATGCCCACATCTTGAACCTCAAAAAGTTACATTCAGCAACCTCAGACCTGATCTGGTGCCCAGATGGAGATAAGGCGAAACGGGTATGTGACCAAGTGGAGGGTTGGTCTATACTATGTAAAAGCCCGGCCTCATCAGTCTGAGATGATGAGCCAAACTGACTTCACCAGTGGCCTGGGTCGTGCCTTTACAAGGAAAACAGTGTTCTTCGTTATTGTAAATATTCGCGGCAAATACTTCGCGTGAAACACAAATTATAGAGATGAAGCAGCAGGAACCACGACATCAACGATGACAACGACCACAACAACACCAACAACAAGGTCGACGGGAACTTACTTCAGCACCAACGGCCATCGTGGGATTAAAGAAGAGTTGGAACTCCGTTCTGCTGTGGACTTCCATACATGCAAGGTGTTTGCCACAGAAGAGAGAGAGAGAGAGAGAGAGAGAGAGAGAGAGAGAGAGAGAGAGAGAGAGAGAGAGAGAGAGAGAGAGAGAGAGAGAGAGAAAAGGAGGGAGATTGGGGGAGGGGAGGGGGCGGCAGTGTTGAACGGAGGAAAAGAGAGATAGAAGAGGTAATCTTGCCACAGTTTACAATGTTGGGACGCAAATAGCAGAAGGTGAGTAAATCCAGCAACATCCAAAATACATCCCCGTCAGCTCCTATCTCACAGAGCTGGAACTGATGTAGGCAAGTTTTGACGATAATCTTTGGTGAAGAGAATTAACCCGCTACACAGCAACATTTTATCGGCAATTCGAGACTTCAAGGTTTTGGTATGTGTAAATCATAGTTGAAGGATGGAAAAGCATGAGCGTAGGTCCGTATTAATGGAGTTAGTGGCTGTGGCTGGCTAAAGATTAAAAAAACCTGTACGGCGCTGTTATCAGCTTCTTTGAACTTTTATGTCTCACCCGCCAGGTGGTTTTTAACTCATTCCCAGAACCCCCCTCCCCTTCCTCGACCCACACACACCTATACAATGACATGTATATATATACACGCAAGGGTTAACAAACTCAGTCAAACAAATAAACACAAGAAGATCCAGACGAACGGACGGGCGAACGCCGGACGGGCGAGTGAACAAGCGGACGGACGGACGGACGGATGGTTGGACGGACAGACAGACGGACAGACAGACAGAGGAAAACTTGGGAAACTGGACAGCAGCGCACAGAATGTGATATTTTTCTGCTGCTCGCAGGCGTCTGCAGTGTCACGTTGTTTCACAAGATGCCATCTTCGCATTCCAGAAGCCGTGAGGATGAAACTGGGCATTCACATATGTGTGGGTGGATACCTGATCGAACGAAACGGGAAGGCTAGCTCCTTCCGATACTTTTTGTTAACTGCCTTTTTTGTGTGTATTTGTGTTTGCTTTTAATGATTGAGCTGATATAAATCTTTGTATCGACCTTTCTGACACTCGTGCATCAAAACCGTGACAACAAGAACAACAACAACAACAACAACAACAACAACAACAACAACAACAACAACAACAACAACAACAACAACAACAACAACAACAACAACTCAGTTACACACACAGGCAAACACTCAAGCAGATAGTTGCAGACAAACCACTGAGCAAAAATAACCCAGACAGTAACAGCTAGAGATGCCCTATCAGTCAGAGACACAGACATTGCGAAATGCCCAGGTCACATATCAGCTGGATTACTCAGAAACCCGTAAGAACTCATGGGTTGAAATGGAATGACACCACCCAGCTGTCTGAATCGATTATCTCCAACATTCGTGTGTTGGCGAAAGAAGGCTCAACACCACATGTTCAGGAAGAGTAATTGTAAGGTGACACCGACAGAATCGTAACATCTACAAAAACAGAGGGGGCGGGGTCAATGTTTCCTCCATTACAGGCGTGTCGTCACAGCAGCAACGGTAACGGCTTCACCTTGTAATGCGGCAGAACTCTAGGATTCCGGTCACAAACATACAAATCAAAACTCCGACAAGAACGGGAAAGGTTAGACAAACAAAAGATGCGTGAAAAGAAGGAGAATGTGAAGATGCTATGGGGAGAATGGAGGGCTGACAAACACAGGTGTGGTGGTAGCGGACAGGCCTGCCAGAAGAACACACGGTAGAGCACAGCCGGTAATGGCCGGTAATAAGTAGGTCACGCTCCCAGCACGTTATACACACCCCTCTGTTTTGCATACACAGTGACTATCTCCGTTTCTGTACTTACCCGCTGCACGGAGAGGGGTACCCCGTAGTCGCGGCCACCCTGTAATCGAAATCCCCAGGGTATGTCTGCCGTTGACCGCTGGAGCCATATGGTTTCCATGTTGCCCTCACTGCCCGGTCCTAACTGCCCGCAGTGTGGACCCTGAAAGAAGGAGGAGGAGCACAGTGACACACCGGGTTTTGGGGAGAACTCAAAGTTCCACTCCTACCACCACTCCTCTGCTAGCAACCCCACTAGCTACCGTAACGTTCTACTCGGCCTCTCTGGCTCTCTCTGTCTGTCTGTCAGACGCCCCTCTACGAGTGCCTCTCTCGGCTTTTCATCTTGCCGCTGCTAGGTAGGAAAAATAACGGGAGGTAAGGTGAGTGGATAGGGGAGGGGTGGCGGGGGCGAGGAGGGGAGGCGGTTTATGGTGCCTCGCTGTTGTGAATGGTTGGTCTGTTTTGCTCAGGTGGGGCTCAGGTTACTCGTTTTGAAGTACGGTTACACTGTGCTGATCAAGAGGGCATTTTCCTCGTGCTTTTACTGTGATGCAGCCTGTGTGTATCACGTGCCCCGAGGGACAAGTTGACTTCTGCCCCCCTTTTGTCGTTCAATCGGCTTCAATATATTTATTATAAGTGATCACATCGGGATCAGAATCGAAAGAAAAAAAGTGGGTAGCGCTCGCTTTCCCCAGTGAGAAAGCCGCAGCCCGAATTTTCTTGAGGGTAACCTCACAAGATGATAATCAAATTCCAACACCGTTCCAATTAACCGAGAAGTAAAGGCTGCTGACTTCTAAATTCTGGCACGACCTGTTTTATTGTGTCATTATTTAATGCTTGTTCACTTCGACTATGTTGAAGGTCATTAAAGGTAGTCGAGGGTACAAGACAAAAGATGACACGTTACACATATTCAGAACAGTGACCAAAGAGGTCGTACCCCGCTCACAATCTCTACTGAATCTCAGTATCTAGGAGTAGGCTATTTTACAGCGTACTTTAGTTTAGTTGCTCTATACCCCTTCTCCGCCGTCCAAGCACTACACCATTCCATTCTTGGATCAAAAAACAAGAAAAACTAAATACAAATTAAACGTTCCATTAGCTAACACTGATTTCGTGGGTTCTATTTATTCTGAATTTTGGCAGTATGTCTGCTTTGGCGTTCCAGTCTTGGTTAAAATAAATCTGGAAAGTTTGTAGTGGGACTTTATAAGGTTCAAATGGTGTCTGTTCTTGTATACATATATATGTAGGGCATATCCTCTCTACCATCCCAGCCTGTATCAAGAAGCAGGCACACGCGCGCTCCCCCCACAGACAGATAGCATGAAGAGAGCACCAGAGGCAGGCAGTAAGGAGAGATAGCACCCCCTCCCCCTTAACCTCCCCCTTCCCACTCCGCAGGTAGCGGCACCACCACACCCTCCACCTCCCTTTCAAAAACTTTCTCGGCTAAAATTAGGCCCCTATGTTTCCATGGAAACTGGTTCCCCCTGAGCTCTCTGGCTGAAGGCACAGCAACAGACAGACAGGTAAAGCATAGGCTCTCTACAGGTTACGGGTAAAGCAAGGAGGAGCAGGTTGTGGAGGGGGGGGGGTGAAGGGGGTTGAGGGGGGAGTTATGGGTATCGGTCGTCAACAAGGGGGCCCAGTGTACCAACACACGCCCACTCTCAACGCGTTTTCATTCCGCTGGCACGTGCACCACACAGCATAACGTTTTCACTATCTGATGTATCTGTCCGTTCTTGTTAGTGACTGAAGGCTAGTTCTGCCTGTGACGGGGTAAAGATCTCATTTTTACTGCCTGGGTCCAGCTTTTGTATTCGATATAAACGGCCCCAGACTGAAATGTTGCTTCCCTGCAAATTAATGTTGTTAAATGCTAATTGCAAGTGTGTTCCATTACTAGGTTAGTATTACTGTTTTAGTGAACATTGTAATCGTTCTGGAAACCTTCTGTGAGGCGGATTGGGGCTTTAGAGAAGTATACTTAAATCTGAGGAAGAAAAGCATGTCAGTTTCTTGCAAGTAAAGGAAATTCTTGGTAATTCAATGTGGAGTTTATACGAGATCATCACGACCGAATGCGAAAGCAGGGCCGAGGCGAAAAATAAGATCATTACAACGGCAATGTTGGGTGTTTTAATCAAAAGGTAAACTTACTTACTCCGAGTGCAGTGAACTGGGAGAACTGGGTTAGATCTGACTGATGATGGGAAGTTTCTTTCTTTCTTTCTTTATTTGGTGTTTAACTTTCAACCACGAAGGTTATATCGCGACGGGAAAAGGGGGGAGATGGGATAGAGCCACTTGTTAATTGTTTCTTGTTCACAAAAGCATTAATCAAAAAATTGCTCCAGGGGCTTGCAACGTATTACAATATATGACCTTACATGATGGGAAGTACTCGTGACTGAAGATTATTTGGTACGCTTGCTGAAATACTGATGTGACTGACTCGTACTGCTACACATCTACTTGACACACTCTGACACAAATTCCCTGACGTTCTGGCACAGCTAACACAGATTTGCCGAGCTGCCGTTCTGGCACAGCTAACACAGATTTGCCGAGCTGACGTTCTGGCACAGCTAACACAGATTTGCCGAGCTGACGTTCTGGCACAGCTAACACAGATTTGCCGAGCTGACGTTCTGGCACAGCTAACACAGATTTGCCGAGCTGACGTTCTGGCACAGCTAACGGCACAGATTTGCCGAGCTGCCGTTCTGGCACAGCTAACACAGATTTGCCGAGCTGCCATTCGGGTCTCAGAATTTAGAGTGTTGGGCTATTTACAAAATAATTAGGCACTAGTAAACGGCACAAAACGAAATCATTAAGACATTCTTTAGAAGAGAGAAAGAGAGAGAGAGAGAGAGAAAGAGAGAGAGAGAGAGAGAGAGAGAGAGAGAGAAAGAGAGAGAGAGAGAGAGAGAGAGAACATGTAAGGGTAACACAGGTAAGGGTAAGGGTAACACACACACACACACACACACACACACCACCACGCCACCACACACACAGGGCGGAAGACGACTTTTAAGTAAAGTTGCTAAAAAATGAACACGAGTAGTTTCCTCTTTGATCCATTTACAATGTGTTTGCTCCCTATTTCTGTGATTTCACTCGGTCAAAACACTGGAATACCTGTTGTCAAAGTCAGCCTACCTGTGGAGTACCACTGAGCAGTAGATCAGTGTGCAGCACAGACACAGGGGAGGTAACCTGTGTCAGACGAATCTCGGTAGTGCCAAATCATAGAGAATGACATCAGCTGTTATTGCTGTTTGCCGGTGTAACAAAGCTGTCTAAACACACCTTACTCTTACACCTTCGGATCTAAAGCCGTGTTTCTGTGAAGCAAGACTGACAGAGACCATGCCATTGTGTGTGTGTGTGTGTGTGTGTGTGTGTGTGTGTGTGTGTGTGTGAATGTGTGAGTGTCTTCTTTTCGATCGCCGATCACACTTGGAGTCCAGATCTTGAGATATAATTAGTGGTCCTCTGCAGCGCAGCCACTGGCCCGTACAGCTTGTTGTGCAGGGACTCCGGCAATGGCCAGATTTCCTCTCTCAGCACCTGGTGGTTCCTGCAGTCTCTAAGGATGTGGGTCGTGTCCTGCTCTGCTTCTCCACAAGAACACATGGGAGAGGGCACAACATGCAGCTTCCCGTGGAGATGCTGGTTAAGTCTGTTGTGTCCCGTTCTCAGGCGGAAGATGACCACCTGCTGTGGTCTGGATAGCAGGTGGTAGCTGTCCTGTGGCTGGGGCGTCCTGTGCAGAGACTTAATGATGGTCTTCATCTCTGCCAGGCTCACAGGGTTGTTCTCTTGCTCATCTTCTGCACCCAGCTTTGCCATCCTGTCCGCCTCTTCGTTTCCTTGTACACCACAGTGGGAGGGGATCCATTGCAGTACTGTCCTCAGGCTCTTGATGTTGTGTAGAGCGTGTTCCAGCTGAGGCAGTTTGCTACTGGTCATTGCTTGTAGTACTGACAGAGCGTCAGTCAGGAAGACCACCTGGTTGTCATGGTTGACTCTGTCGTTGATGGTGTATGCTGCATGGATCAGCGCTTGTACCTCAGCTCTGTAGTTTGTACAGTGGAGGCCTGTTGGTATAGCCTCTGCTTGCCTCTCTCCACTGGGGTACTGGACATACACCCCCGCTCCTCCATTTTTGACGGCCTCTGTGGCTGACCCATCAGTATACACCCGTATCCATGCTTCTTGGGGGTACCTTTCTTCAAGCATGGCAAGAGTCAGGGCTTTTTTCGTCGCATTGCTCTGCTCATCCTTTGTTGTGAGGTAGGGGACACTGGTCTGTATGTCCAGGTTTCCTTGTCTGTCTTCCCAGGGTGGGGCGTCAAGGGAGAAAGATGGTGGCTCCACTAGCTCTGGCATCTCTGTCTGATGTTTCTTCTGCAAAGCCCTTGCCTCCAGAGCGAAGCTTGATCTTTTCAGCCTGCCTAAGGACATCTTCTTGAGTCTGTCACTCATTGGATGGTCATTAGTGCACTGGTACTTGGTGGCTTGTACCATTGTTTTGCAGTCTCGCCTTTTGCTCAGTGGAGGAATGCCAGTCACCTGTTCCATCTTCTGTATGGGTGTTGATTTCATTGCGCCCGTGATGATTCTCAGCGCTTGGTTCTGTACTTTGTCTAGGGCCTGCTGGTGTGTCTTGGCTGCTGTTGCCCAAGAGCTTGATCCGTACTCGAGGTGCGGTCGTACAGTCCCCTGGTAGACTGTTTTCAGGATCTTCTCGTTTGCACCCCAGTGTGATCCTGCCAGCTTCCGCATGATGTTTAGTTTTCTCCTGGCCTTTCCCTCTGCATTCATGATGTGTTATTTCCAGGTCATGCGCTTGTCATAGGTGACCCCCAGGTATGTTTGCTGGTCTTCAAATTTCAGGGGGGTGTCCCCCAAGGTCAGTTTGCCAGGTGTCGATTTGGCAGAGAGTGTGAAGAGAGTGGCAGTGGTCTTCTCCCTGTTGATGGTCACACACCAGTCTTCCGCCCACGCTGCAACCTTTTGTAGGGCAAGTTGCATCCTGTAGGTTGCTGTGGTTGCATACTCTTCCGAGCACCAGAGAACAAGGTCATCAGCATACAGTGCCGCTTGGACTCCTTTGGTCAACTCTGGTACCAGGTCGTTAATGAAGAGTATGAATAGCGTGGGGGAGAGTACTCCTCCCTGTGGAACTCCTTGGCGTAGTAGCACCTTTCGGTCACAGTGACCGTCCACCAGCACTCTGGCCTTTCGGTTGTGCAGGTACGACTTGGTCCACTGGTACATGTTGCCTTTGACGCCGGAACGTAGGAGCTTCACAAGGAGTCCATCTTTCCAGACCTTGTCGAAGGCCTTCTGCAGGTCAATGAAGGTGGCCAGGGTGACCTTCTGGGCCTGGTAAGCATCCTCTATGACCTGGCTAAGGTGTGTTGTCTGGTCCTCCGTACTTCTGTGCTGTCGGAAGCCGGCTTGTTCTGGGACGATGATGCTTTCTGATTGTGTGTGTGTGTGTGTGTGTGTGTGTGTGTGTGTGTGTGTGCGTGTGTGTGTGTGTTTCTGTGTGTGTTTGTCTGTGTGTGAGTGTGTGTCTGTATGTGTGTACGTGCGTGTGTGCGTGCGTGTGTGTGCGTACGTGTGTATGCGTGTGCGTGTGTGTGTGTGTGTGTGTGTGAGTATGTGTGTCTGTGTCTGTGGTACGATCGAATGGAAGATACAGCAGACTGGACAGACTCACCGACGTTGTAATCATCCACAAGACGTAGTAACAAAACAGATTTTCCAGATCGTGAAAAGTCATTTCAGTATCAGCGAAAATCTGTCAATACATACATTTCGGTTGCAGTTAAACAAAGGTACTAAACAACGAAAACTAAAGCCAGTCAAGATGATATCTAGAAAGAATGTAATAACAGGTCACATCGAGATCGATAACAGAACTGCGGGAGGTAGAGATCAAAGAAAAGTGTTAACTGATCATCGCCTCTTCAGGCCAAGAGGTCGCCATAGTTATCAGTCAGTCTAACACTGACCTGTCAGGTCGCGTCACCTTGAGTCGCTCATTTTCACTTTACTATACCGTGGACCATCCCCTCCCATTGAAGAAAAAGAGAGAAAAAAAATTTAAAAAATAAAAAACAGAACACATAACAAAGCACACAGACACAAAGACACTGACACACACAGACACACAGCCCTAGCTGGATCATGCCGTATTTGCTTTCTTTTTGCAACTCTTCGGTCCGGCCCTGGACTCCCTCCATTCTAATTTACACTTTTATGTAGGTCTTAAATAAAAGGGGGTTCAACTCTTTATTGCACGCTGAATTGTCATTAACTGAATTACCTTTCTTGTTTTTATATTTAGTCAAGTTTTGACTAAATATTTTAACATCGAGGGGGAATCGAAACGAGGGTCGTGGTGTATGTGCGTGCGTGTGTGTGTGTGTGTGTGCGTGTGTGTCTGTGTGTGTGTGTAGAGCGATTCAGACTAAACTACTGGACCGATCTTTATGAAATTTGACATGAGAGTTCCTGGGTATGAAATCCCCGAACGTTGTTTTCATTTTTTCAATAAATGTCTTTGATGACGTCATATCCGGCTTTTCGTGAAAGTTGAGGCGGCACTGTCACGCCCTCATTTTTCAACCAAATTGGTTGAAATTTTGGTCAAGTAATCTTCGACGAAGCCCGGACTTCGGTATTGCATTTCAGCTTGGTGGCTTAAAAATTAATTAATGACTTTGGTCATTAAAAATCTGAAAATTGTAAAAAAAAATAAAAATTTATAAAACGATCCAAATTTACGTTTATCTTATTCTCCATCATTTGCTGATTCCAAAAACATATAAATATGTTATATTCGGATTAAAAACAAGCTCTGAAAATTAAATATATAAAAATTATTATCAAAATTAAATTGTCGAAATCAATTTAAAAACACTTTCATCTTATTCCTTGTCGGTTCCTGATTCCAAAAACATATAGATATGATATGTTTGGATTAAAAACACGCTCAGAAAGTTAAAACAAAGAGAGGTACAGAAAAGCGTGCTATCCTTCTTAGCGCAACTACTACCCCGCTCTTCTTGTCAATTTCACTGCCTTTGCCATGAGCGGTGGACTGACGATGCTACGAGTATACGGTCTTGCTGAAAAATGGCATTGCGTTCACGGTTTCATTCTGTGAGTTCGACAGCTACTTGACTAAATATTGTATTTTCGCCTTACGCGACTTGTTTGATTCTGTCATGGACTGATTCCCGGTCAGTTAACCCATTGATCCATCACTAAAATCCTTTTGTATCCCCTGACTGTGTTCCTTGCGTTTTATACCTACTTGCCGACCTACCTTCCTGCCCATCGACCTACCTACCTACCCACCCACCTACCTATACCCATTCACCTACCTAACTACTTACCCGGCTACCCGAGTGATTCACGACATCGATATTTCAAGTCCAACGACAGATTCACAACAGAATGTATTTTATACAGTAGATTAATCTATCAGCGAACACATCGGTTACGCTAAATTGTGTCATTCTAACGCGTGAAACAATAAATTCAGTGAATGCGGATGTCTTCTTTATACTACTATGCAGTTTGGCGCTTTATAGCTAAAGTTATATCGTCTGCACGTTGCACGATTCACCGGCCTTGCATACAGGCCAGATGTTACACAGAATGAATGGCTGTTGTAGATGTGTCTCTTTATTTAGAAGCACAGCTTTTATATGGACTACTAATAATGTACACCTGTAGTACAGCCTGGTTAAACGCGGCCCATTTTGAAAAACCCGCCTCACCCCCCCCCCCCCCCCCCTTCCCGCCCCTATTTAGGACTTTTTGTTAATTTCTGTTTCTGTCCTTAGCCTCTGTCAATTTACCTCCATTTTAAGACTCCCTCTCTTCTAGGATCTGATTTTTGAAGGTCGTGAAAGGGGCGTTCTACCGTCAGTATAGCCTTGCTGATGTCGACACACACACAACTACACCACAGGCTGTTGCAGACACTTTCACCCGAGTGACTGACGCAGCGGATGTAACACGTCGCGGTCGATTGAGCAGCGTACTTACAGGTGTTTCACAGCGTACTTACAGGTGTATCACAGCGTACTTACCGGTGTATCACAGCGTACTTACAGGTGTATCACAGCGTACTTACAGGTGTATCACAGCGTACTTACAGGTGTATCACAGCGTACTTACAGGTGTATCACAGCGTACTTACAGGTGTATCACAGCGTACTTACAGGTGTTTCACAGCGGTGTACTTACAGGTGTTTCACAGTGTATTTTACAGGTGTTTCATAGCGTACTCATTATAGCTGTTTCACGGCCTTTGTGCCTTAAAGTGTTTTAGGTGCGTTTAAAATACAAATGGTTCTTTCTTGAAAATACAAACACCTGTTTTTTTCAAGTGTCCCGATTTTCACAGCAGTTCGACCCTTTGGGTAAGACTCGAGTGTCCTTACAAGAGGAAGGGGGGGAGGAGAAGGAGGTGGAAGAAGAGGAGGAGGAAGAGGAGGAGGAGCAGCAGCAGCAGCAGCAGCATACAGCAGCAACAACAACAGCAACAACTGTTTGCGGCGATCCAAATGAAACAACCGAACATTATTTATTAAACTGCACTTTGCATGCAGATGCTCGTCTGACACCAATCAATTCGTTGCCTGTTCACTTCAGACGCGTGGAAATATTATTAAAAGGTAGCGAGCAATATTCTGTTCGTAATAACATATTGATATTTGAGTCTGTCCAATCGTTTATTGTTAAATCTGGTCGACTGATTTGATGGATGTGTTCACGCATTGATAGTGTATATGTGTGTGGGCAGGCGTATGTGTACCTCCACACTGCCTCTCTCTGTGTTATCGTATTTGATTACATAAGCAGCGTATAAGTATTGATTATTATCGTTTGTCTCGTATTTTATATGTTAACGAAGTACTGCCTTCCATAAAAACATGTTACATTTACTTGAATTTACATGTTGCATGTCTTAGACTTGATGCTCTCTTCCTATGCGCTTTCGTCCTAGTCTCTCCTTGTGGTTGTTAGTACTTTCTTCCCCCTCCCCCTCCCTTTTCTTTTTTATCTTCTGTAGATTCTTTTGTTCCTATTTAGCTCCCCATCCCCATTCTTTCAATTTGTTCTCCTGGTTTATTGTTGTTACGTCCACCATTACGAAAATGTGTGTAATTTAGTATTGTTCTGGTCACGTGATATAAGCATTTGCTTGAGTGCGTGTCCTAGCTGTGTGTTTCGAAATGTTCATGCGAAGAAATTCTGAATAAAATTTTGTTTAAACCAACAGCAACAACACTAGCCGTGCTATCGTTCGCATATATGTTAACTGATAGTACGTTAATTTAAAACGTTTCTTGTGTACATTAACATCTGATTTTAAAAGCACAACTAAGGCTTTCTAGATCATTCTAGTGTTCCCTGTCAATGTATTCCGTATGGTGTGATGACATGCATGCAACTGCCCTACAAACAGAGACAGTGCGTGTTGACAACTGCCCTACAAACAGAGACAGTGCGTGTTGACAACTGCCCTACAAACAGAGACAGTGCGTGTTGACAACTGCCCTACAAACAGAGACAGTGCGTGTTGACAACTGCCCTACAAACAGAGACAGTGCGTGTTGACAACTGCCCTACAAACAGAGACAGTGCGTGTTGACAACTGCCCTACAAACAGAGACAGTGCGTGTTGACAACTGCCCTACAAACAGAGACAGTGCGTGTTGACAACTGCCCTACAAACAGAGACAGTGCGTGTTGACAACTGCCCTACAAACAGAGACAGTGCGTGTTGACAACTGCCCTACAAACAGAGACAGTGCGTGTTGACAACTGCCCTACAAACAGAGACAGTGCGTGTTGACAACTGCCCTACAAACAGAGACAGTGCGTGTTGACAACTGCCCTACAAACAGAGACAGTGCGTGTTGACAACTGCCCTACAAACAGAGACAGTGCGTGTTGACAACTGCCCTACAAACAGAGACAGTGCGTGTTGACAACTGCCCTACAAACAGAGACAGTGCGTGTTGACAACTGCCCTACAAACAGAGACAGTGCGTGTTGACAACTGCCCTACAAACAGAGACAGTGCGTGTTGACAACTGCCCTACAAACAGAGACAGTGCGTGTTGACAACTGCCCTACAAACAGAGACAGTGCGTGTTGACAACTGCCCTACAAACAGAGACAGTGCGTGTTGACAACTGCCCTACAAACAGAGACAGTGCGTGTTGACAACTGCCCTACAAACAGAGACAGTGCGTGTTGACAACTGCCCTACAAACAGAGACAGTGCGTGTTGACAACTGCCCTACAAACAGAGACAGTGCGTGTTGACAACTGCCCTACAAACAGAGACAGTGCGTGTTGACAACTGCCCTACAAACAGAGACAGTGCGTGTTGACAACTGCCCACGGAGATTGTTTTGCTACACCCGCGGCCTCTCTGTATGATTAGATCATAAATTATACATAAAGGGCCTGCGCTGGCTTTACATATCTTTTGAATAAATATTTCATCGACTGCTCATTCAGACTGAGTATGTGTTTGCACACGGAGCAAGATTCCCGATTAACGCGTATTCCAGAGGATTACACTTTCAGCAAAATCCGTTCCCAGTTTTTAAACAAGAAGATATACATACATGTATTCTTTTATTTGTATGACAGGTATAGTTGTACTAAGTAGCATGATTTAAAAAAACAACTGCAACGAGTGTGCGGCATGCACGAATAAAAAAACCCACTATGGTCTATTGTGTCTGTACAGCCATACACCATATCATATATCTAGCTGAAGATGTGACAAGACCAAATCATCCGCTTGTGGGGCTTTTGCTAACTTAACTTTTACTCTGATTTTAATTTTGAACCTGCTCAGTCGTTTTAATTGTTTGACTATTTATTTTTGTATCGGTTTCCCCTCTCTGGGTTGCAGTGTGATTTCAGCTCACCCTCTATTGTTGACGATGTCCGGAAATACCGTTGTCGCGTTTGTGTGGGTTGTGAAAGAGTAAATACTCAGTCTTGCTTTTATTGAGGCAAACTTTCCCATTGGCATTATTGACTAGTCACTAGCGAAGAGTGTGTCTGAACATAGACCATTTATCCTGGACCGCCAACTAGCTCTCTCTCCGCTCTTTCTCTCTATTACGAGGTAGCGGCCTCTCGCATTTAGGAACCTACGCTTACAAGCCTTTCAGAAATCAGGGGGACGTGATATCCGGTGTCAATTGTAAACATGGACGAAGTTGCCGAGGTAAGTTCTGAAAATGCTAAAATAAACTCAGCAAAAGTGCATCAGTATGGAACATGTTTTTCGATGAGTTTTGCCGTTAAGTTTAGTTTGGAGTTTTGGAAAATCCAGTTCATTTTCACCTCCCATTGTCACAAATAACTGGAGCGTGCTTTCTTTTCACTGTCTTCGAATCGCTCGCCTTTCAAACCGGACGCGACGCGCCCCTGAAAGTCGAGAGTCGTACTTAAAACCGCCTCGAAGGGTCACGTGACGTGACGAGTTGGCGGTCCAGGCTATTTTGGTCTATGGTCTGAAATACGTGGACAAGGAGCACGTGTAGACGGGTTGCTTCAATAAAGGCAAGAGTTTTCACTCTTTCACAACCCATACAAACACGACAGAGTTAGTGCACGTGCCCGTCGTTGTGCTCGGTCGGACAGATCAGCACGAAAGACAAATAGAGTCCTCTCAACATCCATGTCAGTCAATGCAGACCACAATGTATCGCTGAAATATTTACCACAGTGTAGAGTTGTACAATTCAACACCATGAGTACATTATTATTCACAGTGACCTTTGCAGACGTGGGCTTACAACCTCTTTTGAAGTGTGTTGTAAATCAGATCAACTAGTGGTTCACAACCTCTCGAGGACTTCCTCGTGCGACGAATCGCAGCTGAGCTGTTAGCAAAAAAACTTGGTTGTCCTTTCAAGCCGAGTTCGAAAGCGTTAAAATTTCACAAACTGAACTCAGTTATATGTAAATACTACGCGGAGTTGTAGTACATTAATAAAATAATTTGAACAAGTACTTTGGGTTTTAGTACATGCGCGTGTTATAGTTGTGATACTGTAAGCGAATTTTGAGTTCTGTAGAAGTGTTATAATCCAGTCCAAAGATTCTCTAATCACGCAAAACTATGGATAATAGATACAATTTTTTAACCTTTTACTGTAACCCCAGCAGGACTAACATAGTGACCACCTCCATTCCCGTCCGACCACCATCACCCTCCCCACCCCCGTTCCCACACCGATCCACGAACTGTATGATTCAAGTTAATATCTAATATTAAATCCATCAGCATAACCGGCCCTTACCCTTACAAGGTTTGTTCTGCAGGCCAGTAAAGGTTTACCTGGTCAGGTCGCTCCACTTCGATCGTTGGTTTGTTATGCTCGATGTTGCGTGGAGACCGAAAACTCATTAATACGGAACCGATACAAGGATGACGTCGTTTTTCAGTCTCGTCTAAGACCGTGCCGTCGTAACACCTCTTCTGCCCCCTCCCCCCCCCCCCCCCCTTCTCACCCTACCCACACACGCCATTCCTCTGGAAAGACGAACTGCATTCTCATCAAAAGGAATGTTGTGCTAGCAGTCTGATACAAGAAAAATGAAGTCATCGTTGTCTCGGTTCCGTACTGAGTAAGTGGTCGTTTCCCCCGCAACGTCCAAATTAACATCCTCTTGTGTCTTGATGGCCAATACGGCACAATGTCATGCATTTGCTACGTCAACATATTTCATCCCATAGAATTGTAACACTTAAGGGGACATGAGGCGAACAGAACGGGGCAGACTGGGGGTAGGGGGCGGGAGGCAAGCTATTTAGACGGCAGGGAGATATGTTTACGGCGATGCTTTCGTTGTAGTTTCACGAGTTTTCGGACGAAAGAAGATTAACCGGAAATTGATATCCGGTTTTCACACGACGCGGTGATGTGCGCGCGCGCGCGCGTGTGTGTGTGTGTGTGTGTTTGTGTCCGTGTGCGCGCCACGTGCGTGCGGGCATATTTTAGTGTGCGTGCATGTGTCAGTATTTTTGTGAGTGTGAGTGTGTGAGTGTGTATGTGAATGTGTATGTCTGATTTATTGTGTGTGTGTGTGTGTGTGCAGCCGATGTATGTGTGTGTGTGAGTGTGTGTGTGTGTGTGTGCCAGTGAGTGAGTGAGTGAGTGAGTGTGTGTGTGTGTGCGTGCGTTTGTGTGAGTTTGTGCGTGCGTGCGTACGTACGTGAGTGACTCGATGCTAATCGA
This sequence comes from Littorina saxatilis, assembly GCF_037325665.1. NCBI lineage: Eukaryota > Metazoa > Mollusca > Gastropoda > Littorinimorpha > Littorinidae > Littorina > Littorina saxatilis. Next base: position 89,530,853 of record NC_090246.1, read on the forward strand.
CTTTAGAACTATTCCTTTAATATGTTTAATTTTCCACAAAGTCTGTCTTGCTTTTCTCTGACACGATATCGGTGCTCAGGTGTGACAACAACACCACTGACACCAACACCAACACCAACAACAACGTCACAACGTCACAAGACCACAGATGACCAACAGACAATCAGACAATCAGTAAACAAAATATCGCACATCCAGCGTTCTCGTCACAAACGATTGCACATTTTTACTAGCCATACGCCAGACCCGTATATGTTCACTTCAAAACGAACCGTGAAAATAATGGTCAGCCTGTAGAAATCTGTGTGTGATGACCGTTACCGTTCAGTGATTTGCACTGACAAAAAAAAAAAAAAAAAAAAAAAAAAAAAAACCTCCTACCTTTGCCATGGGGCCTCGCATGACCCGAGTTCGGTGCATCGTGGACCAAAAGAACGTGGGAGTTAAATCTGCACCGGAGGCACAATCAGTAATTATCCGAACTCCAGAAGTAAAGATGCGTTACAAATTTCCATTTCCTTAGTTTGACCCTTCACACTCCCGTTTCACAAGCAGACGATGTTAGCAGTTCACTCAATCACCACAGCTGCACATTCATCTGACACGCTCATTTCCTAGGGATGATCTCAGAGCAGACGACAAAATGACACACACAGACAGAAGCAGACGACACCACGTCATGCGTATTTTTTGAACGTGATCCAAGGGAGAGAAGCTCGTAAGCCGGTCGTTTTCCTTTTCGGATTGTCCGCGTTTACCGATCTTTTTTTTTCTTTCTTTATTTGATGTTCAACGTCGTTTTCAACCGTTCAAGGTTATATCGCGACGGAGGGAAGGGGGGTGATGGGATAGAGCCACTTGTCAATTGTTTCTTGTTCACAAAAGCACTAATCAAAAATTTGCTCCAGGGGCTTGCAACGTAGTACAATATATGACCTTACTGGGAGAATGCAAGTTTCCAGTACAAAGGACTTAATATTTCTTACATACTGCTTGACTAAAATCTTTACAAATATTGACTATATTCTATACAAGAAACACTTAACAAGGGTAAAAGGAGAAACAGAATCCGTTAGTCGCCTCTTACGACATGCTGGGGAGCATCGGGTAAATTCTTTCTCGTCCCAACCAATATGGAATTCCCCCTAACCCGCGGGGGGCGTTTACTGATCCAGCTTAGCACACGGCTGGTAATCAAGCATGGTCGATCGCTTTGTTTACCTTTGATCGAGCGGCCGGGCCGAGGAAAATGCACTTGTTTGCAACAACAAGACGCTCAGAGGGGAAAAAGTAGGTTTTGTCGAGACTTGGTCAAGTGTTTTAATTAGCCACAGTGATCCGTGCAAGATTACGCCCATGGCCAAACTGACAGGGGAGGGTCATGACCCGAGAAACGCTCCATTACCCCTTGCACTTCCCCTATCTGACGGTGAACCCGATCAAAAACCGATTTGTAGGCTTGCGTGGGTTATGAATCAGTTTCTCAGTGTTTACCTGTGTGTAATTTATCTTGTCATCGCGTCACTGATCTCAGCGTGAAACGAAGTTGGGGTGATTCAAGCCGGCTGTGGTTCCCAGCTTATGGAGGTAAAGGTTCGGTTTGTGCATTATTGACCGCAAAAAAATGTTGCAGATATCATAAGACATAAATCAATCAATCAATCAAGCAATCAAATCTCAGTTCCATGCCAGTGAAGGCCAAGACTAACTCATTTTCTGCTTTGAACCGAAACCTCAATGAAATACATACTTTATTTTCCGTAACCGGGGCCCGGTAGCTCAGATGGTAGAGCACTGGACTTGTGATCGGAAGGTCGCAGGTTCGAATTCGGGCCGGGACGGACACGGGTCAACTTTATGTGCAGACCCAGAGACGGAAGCCATGTCCCACCCCCGTGTCATCACAATGGCACGTAAAAGACCTTGGTAATTCTGCCATAAGTGCAGGTGGCTGAATACACCTAAACACGCAGACACCTGGGTAGCGCGACTCCGTTGCTGCTAGCTTTCCACTGGGAAGAAGCGACCCGAATTTCCCAGCGATGGGACAATAAAGTAATGGAAATGAAATGAAAAAAATGAAAAATGAAGACTCGACGTTTCTCGTTCAAACCTTAGCAATTAAGAAGCACCTGCAATCACCTCACACACGATAAATCATCCACCCTGAACTGATAATCCACCCCCCCTAACAAAATCAGGTTAAAATAAGAACAAAGAACAAGAACAAATACTTTATTGTCAGTCTGTCTTTACAGTCAAAACAGAATTGTGCCTGGTATCAGTATAACCCTCCCCCACCCCCCCCCCCCCCCCGAAAGCTGCCTAAATGGCGGGGTAAAAACGGTCCGACATACACGTACAAGCCATGGGAGTTTCAGCCCATGACGGAGAAGACGAAGAAGTACAAACAAATATGTTGAGGATGACCATGACTTGCAAATCAGTGTATGTACATACCTTCTTCATCTTTCTGTCCAAACTCCTTGTCAGTATATCCTTGTGTGCCATTGACATCTTCTGATCACCACCACTAACACCGTTCACTTCTGCCGGCATCTCGCTCACCCACAGTCACAGTGTAACTTGTAATCCACAGCAAAGTGTCAACACTGGACGAGAAGAATTATCCTCACCAGCCTTCCACAAAAAACAATTGTCTGTTAATACTTTCAACTGAATGAGAAGCAATTTTAAACTTGGCTGATTATGCTGATTAATCAATGTCTCAAGTGCTATTGCAGTAGGGTCTGTGTCGCGCTGGAAGCTGCCTTCCAATGCCGTTGCAGGTCAGCAGTTTCAACTTCAACAAAAGACTTCTGAGTTTTTAGCACTGTTGTTTACAACGAAACACCGACATGTGACGATGCGATTGACTTATTTTCTTATCATCACATCACTAAGGCTCAAACTACTCGTCTCTTAGTTCTTAAAATACACGACAAAAATCAATTTAACTCTTTTTCACCACACTGACACAGTTGTTCAGATATTGATGAGGGAAAAAAATCAATGATCGTGCTCACTTCGCTGAAACACTGAGCGCTGTTCGTCTTAGCTGTTCACACTGATCTCAAGCACTTGCACTTAACCAGGCTATGGTAGATTAATTTGGTCACACTTGTCACCACTAAAGTGTTGCCGGAAAAGCGTCAGAGCATAACCACTCAAGGGATGCGAGTTTCGAGCCCCTCCCTCCTTCTACATACGTCATACTACGGTATCAGACTCAGTCTATCCATTCACAAATAGTGATTTCGCTCAACCAACTCACTGGTGAACGATTAAGACAAACGGCTTTTATTCGCGGCGCGTGTTAATCCTGCACGCCGTGACAACATTGTGAATGGCAAAGGTCCACGATTTTACTTCACAGTTCAGTGATTTCTCGCCTGCACTGACTGGCCACATACCACGTACATAAACAAACGCCACTTCTATATATACCGTAAGGCGCAAGCTCCTTCAGAAAAGAAGAAATGCGTGCACAGGTTCTCAAACCTAAGAAAAATGGCACACGCTTAAATCATTGACAGACGCCGGACTCGCTGAGAAGTTGACACTTTCCAACTGAGTTCACGAAGTGAAATTACTTTCGTGGCGATAACTTACGCCAGGCGCACAGCCTCTGGGTGGCAATTTTCTTTGACCTCAGTGTGCGGCTGGGCCGAAAAGAGGGGGGGGGGGGGGGGGGGGGGGTAGGGGGTACCGGGTGGGGGTGGGCGAGGGCTGATTGATGGATAAGTAGCTTACCGAGAAAGGGAAGGTGGAGGGGGACCACGATCCGTTGGATCCTTCCTCTAACACGCTGGGACTGTCAACATCGAATGTCACGCGGCCAGCCTGGTTGTAACTGTGGCGGCACTTTCATGAAACAATTTAAAATTAAATTTCAGTTCGGGCTGTCTGTCGACGATTGACAGTGCATATGGATGGACACATGGGTCAATGAAATGGAGCGATAGATTGGATACAGGTTATACTGATTGGACATGACCTGCAAGGTTTACGATCCTATTCAGTGTCTAAAGTTTTGATTGATCATTCGTTTTTGTATATTGTTCTTATTTGCACATTCCTATTTGATTTATAAGACACAAAGTTAATTCCATACATATTCTAACGCTGTGCGCCAAAGCCGTCACGCTGCTTTTGGGACAAGAAGAAACTGTTCAGTTCTGAGTCTTTATATAACAGCTCCGCTAACGTGCAAACGATATAATAATCAATTATAGTCTTTTGTTTTGTGAAGTAATTAACTAAACTAAAGTACTTAGACTCAGTGAAGTAATAAATACTTGCGGTAACGTTGATAACTCTAATCAGAACTGTGACGATGATGACTTAATTTGATGCGCGGGCAGCTGTTCAGTTGCAAGAGTGGACATCCTCTGTTGTGGTTGCAGAATACGACACCAACGGGAAAGGGCAACGTGCAGCAGAACTGGTGCAAACAAGTGCACGAAGGAAGCACAGGAACGGGAAGCATCATTATTCTGATAAAGGCGAACATCCGTCTCCAGGCCGAGACCAAGCCTTGTTAGCCTTGTTAGGGTATAAGGCTAAAGAGCCAGATTTAGCGTTGCCAGCACGAGAAACTAGAGCTACATCTGCCACGCGTCGATGTTGGCTTTTTAACGCTGTGTTGGTTGTGTGGTTGGTTGTTGTTGTTTCTTGTCTCGCGAGAACCCAGGGGCTCATGCGAGCCCGATTCAGTATCGATACATGATTATTCTGTTTGAATCTGACAGTGATTGTATGATTTTTGTATACATGTATTGTTGTCACGCGCTTTGAACTTCTGATAAGGCGCTTTATAAATGCCCGTTATTATTATTATATTATTATTATTAAAACAAAATGTATCGGCCACTTCTGTGAAAAGTATTAACGTTAAAGGCACGTCACAGTAACAAGTAGAAGGTTCTTTAAAACTCAGATTATTTTACAATCGGTGCTTAAAATCTGGTTAGCAATCTTAATCTCTTTCAAAAAGTTAAACATCTTGCAGGGCTCCCCACGGACGTTTCTCCTGGAGGGTCCAGGGTCAGGGACCCCCACTTCAATTTTTTAGAGGGTCCAAGGACTCCCTCAGCGGAGTTTTGGAGGGTCCAACATTCCAGGGGCCTTAAATTCAAAGCCTGCCAATGTGCCTCTCAGTGAGTGTGTGTGTGTGTGTGTGTGTGTGTGTGTGTGTGTGTGTGTGTGTGTGTGTGTGTGTGTGTGTGTGTGTGTGTGTGTGTGTGTGCGCATACATTTAAATGACAACAACAGTCTGAAACAGTACCAAGGGTACGCACGATAACGTTATATAGGGCGTCCTTGGACCCGCTCTTTTTAGTTTTAGTGCGTCCCGGGAACCCCTCAATACATTTCTAGTACGTGTTTTCGGCTTCTAGTGCGTATAGGACGCAGAGACGCGCAGTATGGGGAGCCCTGTCTTGTTCTGGGGTAGGCCTACGTCCCGGATGTTAACTCTGTGCAATGCTAGTGTAATGAGTTACCTACGGTCAACCATTATGTTTGTTGGTGTTGGTGTTGTTGTTCGAATGAGTATTGAGTAGGCATAATAAGCTAAATCGGTACACTGAATGGTTTTACTAGTCTATTGACGCAAACATGCACGAAGTTTTCCGCTATGATCTGCTACGTTGGATCGTAAACAAATTAAAAAATGTCCACCAGTCCTTATCGCTTGAAACTAGGAGTTGTCAGTTATTACTCTCGAGTTACGAATTTGACCACGCCTATGCCACAATGAACCATCCCCAATTTAATGAATATTGCCCAGTCATCCTACAAAAGAAACTGTAGCCGAATTGCTTCTCACGTGTGCTTCACACACGCGAGTGTGTGTGTGTGTGTGTGTGTGTGTGTGTGTGTGTGTGTGTGTGTGTGTGTGTGTGTGTGTTGTTTTTGACGTTGAACAAAGAAAGAACTTGATGAAAGAGTGCATTTATAGGTTAACTTCCCTGTAAAGCATCCATCCTTATACAGCCTCACAGAAACATCGACACACTTCCATGGTGCCTGTATGCTTGGTCTTTAAATACCCAGCTCAGCGGTTATTTAAAAATGTGCCTGCTTGTTGTGCCTGTAGAAGCAAGAAAGCTGTACGCAGTACCAGAGACTATATATATATATATATATATATACACAAACAAATATGGAAAAAATAACCAAAACAAGCCTTCACGTTTTCACCAATATTTCGGTCTCTCTCTCTCTCTCTCTCTCTCTCTCTCTCTCTCTCTCTCTCTGTCTCTCTCTCTCTCTCTCTCTCTCTCTCTCTCTCTCTCTCTCTCTCTATCTATATATATATATATATATATATATATAAGAGAGAGAGAGAGAGAGAGAGAGAGAGAGAGAGAGAGAGAGAGAGAGAGAGAGAGAGAGAGAGAGAGAGAGAGAGAGAGAGAGAGAGAGAACACACACAGAAACACCTAGTGTGGTTCTGCGCCTGCATTCGAGGCTATTCGTAAGATTTCCGTGGCAGCATTACAGAGAGGAAACAGCGCCCAAACCGCCAACAATAGAATTACTGTGCCACCTCCCCTTATCTCTGCTTTGCATGCGAATGCACACACACACACACACACGCACAAACACACACACACACACACACACACGCACACACGCACGCAACCCCCATCCCCACAAACACCCCTCCACGCCCACCCCCGACCCCACCCTTACACACAGTATAAAGTAGTATGTGTGAGTATAAAACTGATCGAATATGTGAAAGAAATATGTCAGAAAAGTATTAAATACATTTCGACCGTTCTTATTTGAGTAGAACAGTTTTGAAGTTTGGCTTGTCACAAACAAACAAACAATCAAACAAACAAACAAGCAGCAACAAAAACAACAGCAACAGTAGCAGCAACAACAACAACACAACAAAAACAACAACAAACGCCACGAACGAAGAACGAAGGAAGGAATGAACAATGAAATCAATATTATAACAAAGCAATTCAACAAGACAAACGAAGACAGCACTGCTTACCGGCAAAACACAGACCCCTGTATTTCCAAACATTCGGTGACAACTAACTCATACCGACACACGAACACTTTACACAAACACACACTCATAGACACTCACACAGACACAGACAGAGAGACAGGCAGACAGACAGACAGACCGAAACACACACACGGCACACGGGCACACACACGCACGCACACACATACACACACACACACACACACACAAACACACACACACACACACACACATACACACCTCCCCCTTCCACCCACACTTCACCCCCTCTCACACACATAAATAAGCCTCAGTACTACAGTTGCAAAACTCTACACCTGACTCAGCCAGCAGTATGAGCGCTGACAACACAACAAAGACGGCAGAAAAATGTTAATTTCAGCTTCAGATAAACCGAGGAGGTACAGGATGTTTATAGGCATTGTACTGCCATGCATCGTCAATTTTCCCACGCCTTATCTGCCCTGACACATGATATGCAAACTACGCTAGTGTCACGGCTAAGTCTTTTCAACTGTTTTTTATTTGTAAAATATTTAGACGCTTTAAACTATTATACATGCTGGGTTTGCGCCATATATAATACCCTCGCGTTTTTAAGTTTCAAGCATACCGGTAATTCTTCTTCTCAGCTGTTTGTGTTTGCCTTTCTCACTCACATTGTCTACGCAAGTGTCAAGGCTGAAACATCAACTTTATGTTTTATTTATTTTTTATTTATTTGCTCAACATTACCCCAGCGCTGTACAATTTTCTTGCCACAATCTGTTTAACTTGCCGTGAACCGTGCAATTACTCGTTTCATGCATTCACATCGCCGCATATCCGACCTTCGTGCGAAATCAGTCTGCGGTGTTTGAAAGCAATCTTTTGACATACAATATCATGGACCCTTTCTGCATCATATTATATGAATACTCACGTCTGTGAAATTCAGTTTGGTAGAGAAAAACAAAACAAAACGAAAACAAGTCGTGTAAAGCGAAATCAATACATTAAGTCAATCTGTGGGCCATACAGAATAAAGCTGAACGTGCTGCTTTTTTTTCTCCTCCTCTCACCAAAATTAGTAAATCATAGGTTGACCGAAACCCTGCGACCGAGACAGCGCTGACAGTTTGTTTTGGTAACACAAGCCAAATGAACCTAGTATGAATCAAACGGATTTTCTCGATGTTTGAGCTTGTGTTCTATCCAAACACGACCTAATATGTAATATTTTTTGATTCAGGAAATGATACAGAATACAATATTTATATCTGTTAGCAAAAATTTGAGTTTAATCACAATTTTAGTCAATTTCTAATAATCTTCCAAGCCAAAATGCAATCAAATAGTCCGAACTGAGTCATAGAATGTTTGACCAAAATTTCAATCAATTTGCTTAAAAAATGCGATCACCATAGTGCCGCCTCAAATTTTCTAAAAAGCTGGATATGATGTCATCAAAAATATTTATAAAACAACAATAACAACAACAACAACAACAACCGGGTTGGGATATTATCTGGGAGAAGTTGTGTGTAAAGTTTCTTGAAAATCTGTCCAGTAGTTTTCTCTGAATCCCTTTACACACATCCACGCACACACATACACCACCACCACCACCACCACCCTCGTCTCTCTCGCTTCCTCTTCTACCTGAAAACATTTAATCAAAACTTTCACTAAATGTAAAAAGAAGAGGAAGGCAAGAAAAAAGTGTCATTGCCTTACTTTTCGTGTCAACGTCTATAGACATGAGTGAGAAAAGTTAATTGTCAGGTCAGCTGCTGCTGTGAGTCAGAGGTGGTTATTTTTTCTTTTTCCTTGACTCTGCAATCTAGACAAATCGTGCTTGTGCATGTCTTCAGGAGCATTCATACACAATTAGAAATACCATTTCTATCCGCTGTTATAGGTATAGTTTTGTTTGTGAGTCGCACACTCCCCAAAGTACGACACCATTTTCGGCGCTCGCTGGTATTTCCGACATTCCCCTTTCTCCCAGCTCGCTGTAATGAATAATGGCAGCTCTTTATTTGGTCACACATTCCTGTCTTTGACACATTCTGGCGACTACAAAGACTACAAGGTCCTTTGTTCTTCGCTTGGTGAGTGAACGAAAAACACAGGTGTTCAAAATGCATGAATCGTGAAACTAATTTTTCGTCTAATTCTCAGTATCTCTAAACATTCACTACCTACAAAAACCTCACATCTAAAATTGCTGCACTTGTGGAAAAAATGAGTCGCGAAATTCAGCGCTGTCATATGCCAATATGCGTGTCACTTACCAAAACTACACAAATTACTTTCAATGTATAAAGTGCATAAAACACAATATAGCGAAAGGCATGCAGAGCATTAGATTTCATTTCGGAAAACAATTACCTGACGTGGCAAATTTTGCAAGTTTACATTCAGTACAGCATATGTTTGAAACTGGAAAAAATATTTTGAGTAGCTCTTTAACGAACACAATAATTATATTTTATGCACATTGAGTGCGCTGTAAATCCTATGTCTTGATAGTTTGAGCGTAGGCCCTACTATTAAATTTAAGGCTCGTTTATTTATAGATATCAGTAATCCCCGGTTACAGTTACAAGAACCAGGAGAACGAATTGTAAACTAAGAACTCCACGATCCATTGAAACAAAGCTCTTTGTTGTTGTGATTGCTGTTATTTTGATGTTTTGATTGGTTCGAATATTATGAATTTACAAAATCATCCGCTACTGCGCTCCTTTTTGTCTCTAAGAGCACATTTATAAGTTTATTTTGTTGCGCTCCTTTGTTGTATCATAATAAATTCAAAGGCTTTGTAAACATGTAGGCCAATCTGAATAAATTACTGAATAAAAATACTGTTTAAACCAAACAAAGCTCGACTCTCCCAGACTGAGAGCAAAGCATGGAGTGGAAAGGGGAGGGGTCGTGGGTACTATACGGTTTCCAACATCTTATTTATCCGGACATTCCAACACGGCGGCTTTCCTGGGGAAAGTGTCCAGCCGCAAGTTAGCGACACACGGCGTCTTTCAAGTCGCGGGGGCTTGGCCTTTGAACTGTGTCACAATGGCCTAAATCCCTGGTGTGCATTAGCGTTGGGGATTTACCGTTTTCCTGAATGCTAGGATCTGACAGTTAGCTCTCAAGCACGTGATATGCATTGTGATTCATATTGTACCAGTTTTGCCAGCTTAGCTGATGGTAGCGGTTACCAGGGCCGGACCAAGTTCGTTTGAGAGGGGGGGGGGGGGGGGGGTTCCAACTGAAGGCAGGGGTCCAAAGTCCACATTTTTTTTCTCTGAGAGGTACATTGGATGTTGGATGGCCAGGGGGGGGGGGGGGGGTGGGGTCCGGAACCCCAGGACCCCCCCCCCCCCCCCAGATCCGGCCCTGTTTACTGAACATGAACATGCTACTAGTGTATCGATTGTAGCCGCACAAATTGTGTTAAGAATGTTCTGTTTCACACAGTAGCTCGACTGTAGAAACGCGGACCATTGGAGTCGATACTGTGCACACTTTGCTTCATGGAAGGAAAACACTGGCGTAACTAACGCAAATACCGCCACCTTCAAAGTGGCACTGCGTGCTTACAAAAACATATTCGACGTTAGAAACCGTCATACATATTTCCAAATATTTAGATTTGAAGTTGCGTATCCTGAGTCAGTTTTTGAATGTTCATAAATACGTTATGTGAGGAAAATTCAAACACCCTTTACAAGTAACTACATACTGAACGATTGTTTGGTCCGTACTGTCAATGCAGGGCTGACCACAACGATGAACATACCTGTGGCTGACCATAACATACCTGTGACTGACCATAACGATGAACATACCTGTGGCTGACCATAACATACCTGTGACTGACCAAAACATACCTGTGACGACTGACCATAACGATGAACATACCTGTGGCTGACCATAACATACCTGTGGCTGACCATAACACACCTGTGGCTGACCATAACGACAAACATACCTTTGGCTGACCATAACGATGAAACTACCTGTGGCTTACCATAACGATGAACATACCTGACCATATGGCTAACCATAACATACCTGTGGCTGACCATAACATACCTGTGGCTGACCATACCACACATGTGGCTGACCATAACATACCTGTGGCTGAACATAACACACCTGTGGCTGACCATAACATACATGTGGCTGACCATAACACACCAGTACCTGACCATAACGATGAACATACCTGTGGCTGACCATAACGATGAACATACCTGTGGCTGACCATAACGATGAACATACCTGTGGCTGACCATAACGATGAACATACCTGTGGCTGACCATAACATGCAGTGGCTGACCATAACATACCTGTGGCTGACCATAACGATGAACATACCTGTGGCTGACCATAGCGATGAACATACCTGTGGCTGACCATAGCGATGAATCTGTGTTGTCGTGGTCTTTGTCTCCACCTCCACCTCCTGCACGCGCCACCCGTCCCCCCTCCTCCTCTTCCTCCCCTCCCACACTGGCATCTCTCTGTCCACGGGAAACCAAAGTTCGATCACCTCGACGACGCGTTCCTCATCAGGTCAGGATGATGAGGAGGATGGAATGTGATGATTTTGATCTTACACCACCAGACCACTCTTGTCGACCAGAACTTAGCACAGCAAGAATCACGGACCGCGGAGCCTGCGGATTTTCTTTTGACAAACAAGAATGACTTTTCTGAGGACACCTTACGCTTATCTTTGAAAGAAAATTCGTTCTTATTTATCTCTTTTAATCACAGCACACCGAATTGTATGAAAGAAGTAGATTGATATTTGAAAAAAATGTCTCAGTGTCTTTGTCTTCTTGTGACTTATTTTTTGATAGCCGGTACACACTTATAGCATGGCTGGGAACGCAGAAGAAAAAGAAGAAGAAGAAGGTACACACTTGGTCGTCATCAGTGCAACTATAAGAACTGTACAGAAAATCAGTATCAAACTTTTGCAAAAGCAGAGCAAAATATCCAAATATCCTCAAAATCCCTGCCACCTTACCACGTTTACCTTTTCAGTTTGAGAGGAAGATTATGTTGGTCAGTATATATACAGGTAGTGCGTGGGTAGCCGTAAAACAAATGCCAGCCCTGTTGAGCATCAGCGCAAAAAGGAGTATAGTATTCGGTCTCACGCACGCAGGTAGTTAAAATGATGCACCTAATTAAAACTTGCTTATTTCCGGACTCCAGCTTGACCCAGTTAAAGTGGGGGCCACTATCGTTTTGGCCTTGGTGCCGCTGCTTTCTTGTTTGAGTCCACACCTTTGATTTTATCTGAGCAGCTTGGCTGCAAGATGAGCAGCTTAGCTGTAAGACACCTGCTGGAAAGCAATGACAGTGAAAGGAACAAACAAACAAACAAACAAACAAACAAACCCATTTTCTTCGTCTCCTCTGTGGATCTAACAGAACTGCGTGGCTACTTGAATTTTTTTTATCAGTATCAGATATTTTATTGTTCCATATGAAACAAACACAGACAAAGACATAGACACTGCAGACAGACAGACAGACAGACAGACAGACACACGCACACACACACACACACACACACACACACACACACACACCAAAAAAGGTAAGTTTATGGAACGTTTAATCACAGACAAAAAAACAAAAAACGTTGGTAATGATGTTGAAATTTAGCGTTGTAAATTCAAAGCTCACAATCCAATGCCATTAGGCCAAAAAAAAAAAAAATAGGTGTGGTTACGGTAACATAGCCAAAAAAAAATAGGGTAGGAAGGTAGGCAATCACTTTTTTTTTTAAACTTTTTTTTTCTAATGTGTACAAATTAAACCTACTTGACAGGGAAATAAGTGTGCGACTCGGGCGCTTTCGCTTTCATTGCGTTTTCTGCACTCGTTTTCTTGTGTTTTTTGTTTTCTGTTTTGACAAATGTAATAAAAAGTTATAGGGTCGGCCCCTAAAAATAGGATAGGTCGGGTTACCGTAACCATACCTATTTTTGTTTTAGGCCTTATTGAGTTATACATGTATTAATTTAATATACAAGTAATTCTTATCACTGAGTGCCGCAAAGAATGACTCAAGTGAAATTACTTTACTGAGTGAGCTCCAACAGTGAGTATCATTTGGTCATTGATTTGTGTCTTTGGTCGTTGATTTGTGTCTTTGGTCGTTGATTTGTGTCTTTGGTCATTGATTTGTGTCTTTGGTCATTGATTTGTGTCTTTGGTCATTGATTTGTGTCTTTGGTCACTGATTTGTGTCTTTGGTCGAATAATAAGTACACTTTTTGCCATCATATTTTGTCTCCTTTAGTTTCTCACTTTCGTTCACACAATTGTCGCGTCGATGTTTCAGTTCCGCCTTCTAAACACTATGTAAGTAAAACGAAATTCTACAATTTAGTTATTCCGCAATTTGGGTATTTCAAATAACTCTTTTGCTCTAACAAGAGCAAATTATGTAAATATGAGGCTTAGTTTGAAAACCATCCAATGTTCCATTAAGCTTACGGTATTTTTTTTCAGTGCGAACTTTAGTGCCGGAAACCGAAAGTTCTTATGGCAAGTCAAAGGGAGATAAGAATCCTAATAAAGAAGGAGTGATGGGAACTTTCCGGAAGTCGTTTTACCGAAATCTGGCAAGCGATTTGTTTATCAAGAACACGTTGTCTGCAATAGCAGTGGAAGAAAATCATCATGAACGGAGTTGAGGAGGTGGCCAAGCCCATTTTGAGAAAGAAAAGACCACAGAATAGGAAAACAAAGAGAGTGGTGATATTTGACGAGGACGCGAGAAAGTAAGTAACGTTGACAGCCCTTGGGTGCGTTTGAATCAAATCGAGTAAAATCGACTATGAAAATTGAAATGTGCTATGTCCACTATGTCACACGCTTTCCTTCTTTGCCACTACTAAAGCAAACGTGTGCAAGATTGTATGTTACACGCTTTGGAGCATGACAAGAACGGATTCAAACTCGAAATCGTTTCTCCGAAAAGCCCCAAAATGCACACACGACTTTCATTTCTCCTGTTATCGTTTCTTCTCTTTACAAATTCTTCAACGCTGAGAATACTGAAAACGGCATCCCAGACGACAGTACTGTTTCCATACGCGAAATTTGCTGCCCTTGGAAAGTGGCTTGATCACGAGGCCTGTAAGTCTGAATCTAGAAGGACAGAGTTATCTATCAATCAATCAATCAATATATGAGGCTTATATCGCGCATATTCCGTGGGTACAGTTCTAAGCGCAGGGATTTATTTTTTATTTGTTTTAATTTTTTTATTTTATGCAATTTATATCGCGCACATATTCAAGGCGTAGGGATTTATTTATGTCGTGTGAGATGGAATTGTTTTACACAATACATCACGCATTCACATCGGCCAGCAGATCGCAGCCATTTCGGCGCATATCCTACTTTTCACGGCCTATTATTCCAAGTCACACGGGTATTTTGGTGGACATTTTTATCTATGCCTATACAATTTTGCCAGGAAAGACCCTTTTGTCAATCGTGGGATCTTTAACGTGCATACCCCAATGTAGTGTACACGAAGGGACCTCGGTTTTTCGTCTCATCCGAAAGACTAGCACTTGAACCCACCACCTAGGTTAGGAAAGGGGGGAGAAAATTGCTAACGCCCTGACCCAGGGTCGAACTCGCTTCCGAGCGCAAGTGTGTTACCACTCGGCCACCCAGTCCTCTAGGTATGAACATAGATGACAAAGATCCCGAAAAGAACAAACATTTCGCGCATGCAGACACAGAAGACGTCATGAAGAATGCAATGCTTCAAAAGATACAGACTGTGACGATGACTGTGACGTCATTCACATATATACCAAGACGTCATTTATAGTCATTTCCGTCAAAAAGTAGATCTCTCCACAATGGCTGCTCCTGTGTTTAGGTCTGTCAAGCCTGAGTACGCAAAACGTGTTTGTTCTTTCCTCTGTTGAAGCTGTGAGACATAAATGCTATTCCGACTTGGTCGTGTGACAGAGTTTTCATCCACACTTGATTAGCTGATGTCTAACTCAGCCTGACGGCTTCGTTAGACAATCAACGTAATCTCGTTTGGAAGAAAATGTCTGTCACACGACCAAGTATGAATAGCAGGTAATGTTATATATATATGTCTTCATCTTCATCCATTTAGCGACAGCAATCGTCTTATCGATCATTCTGCCGCATTTTTGTGCATGCTGGATATTTTCTTGTTTCTCTAATCCACTGAATTCTGACATGGATTACAGGATCTTTTCTGTGCGTACTTGGTCAGGTCTTGGGCTTGCGTGAACACACGAAGGGGAATAAGGCACTAACACTGCTAGTAACAGGTCTGTACATAAGTTGACCTGGGAGATCAGAAACATCTCCACGCTTAACCCACCAGGCGCGACTGACCGGGATTTAAACATTCGTCCATTCATTGTCAGCTATATGCTTGGCAAAACCAGGGGAGTCGTAAGCGGGTTAGGAGCGAGGACTTCATTCCGGTAGCCCTGTTTGCAAGGTGTTTAGGAATTTGTTCAAATGAATATCACAGAAATACTGACAGACAATGTTACTGAGATCTCACCAGCATGTAAACAGGCTATAGGTTGAAGGGCAGGGACTTCTTTTCAAATGGCATTGCTTTTTTTCTCTCCAGAGAATACCTGACTGGATTCCACAAGAGGAAAAATGAGCGACGCAAGAAGGCCAAGGTAGAAAATGAGAAGAAACTAAAAGATGCACGGCTGGCAATAAAACAACAGGTAACTTATGAAGTTCCATATACATGTATCTATCTATAACATTTAACATTTGACATTTCCAGTGCTTTTACAATTTGGAGAGGATTTTGATTGTAAGATACAAAATGTTCGCATACCATAGTAAACTCCCAGGGGAGTTCTTTGGAAAGTTATATGGTTAAAATACAATGTGCAGGTTGGAGTGGTTGTGGTTATTATTAATATTAATGATTAGATAAATTAATTAGCAATTGTTGCTGATGTGCGTGAGGAATAGACTTGAAGCTAATAGATCTATACATGCATAAGAAAAACGTCTACGAAAACCAAAACGTGAATGGTGAGCCACTGAAGGACAAAAGGTAATTGCCATTTCTCTCAGCTGGCCTGGCATTCATGAGTAGCTCTGCTTATTTTAACAGGTACGTGACATGATTCGCAAGTCTGACGCACACAGGATTCCAGAGTTGGAGCATCTGATCGACTCGACAGTTTATGATTTACCAGAACACACAGTCACCGTCACTGATGTCTCTGAGATCGACCTAGGCAGAGGATTTGGGACAGCTGCCAGTGAGGATACTGAACAAAACCAACAGGTGTGTGTGTGTGTGTGTGTGTTTGTTTGTCACTGTGTATGGTGTGTGTGTATGCTGTAGCACAACAGGAATTTGAAGGTTAAGAGGGCTTGTAAGTATCCGTTTCCGTAGTTCAGAAGTGTGTCTATGTTGAACATTGTGGAAGAGGTTCTTCTTTTTCAGCATTCGATGAATGGAAGAGGTATTAATGACCATTTCCCATTTTGCTCCCTCTACTGGTTTTTACTTTGGCTTTTTGGGAGTGTGAACGTTTGTCGCATGTCATATGAAACTGCAGGTGCATGAAAGAAAACAAATCAAAACTGTGTGTCTTTGAAAAAGAAGTCAGAATAGTTATGCTGGTAATACCACTACGATCTCAGCCACTGAGCCAGCAAATGTATGGTTATAGTGCAGGGATGATGCCTTTTTGTTTGGTATAAGAAACATTTTCCTTTGCTTGCAGGATTCATTCAACAAGAAAGCAGGGGCAGAGGATGACGAAGTATTGAAGAAGAAACAGAAGAAGCTTAAACACAAGTAAGATAGGTTCCTTTAGGTTCTGATTGTTTTCTGATTGACAAGTTATGAGATCAGTACAATAATAGGAAAACTCATATCATGTACTGTATATTTTTAGAATTGTTTTTTTTTCTCAAAAGAGTTGATTGCCTGTTGCCCCCATCCCCCCAAAAAACAAAAACAAACACACACAAAATCATAGAAAAGCAAAAAGAACAACAACAACAAAACTGTGACAACAAACAAACCCAAAACAACAACAACAAAAGACTACAGTTTGTATTTACAATGCCACATTTTATCCTCAGTGATTTGTATTGATTTGTTGTTGGTTTTGTTTCAGACTTGCTCAAGTGGGCAACCCTACCAGCAAAAAGGCGAAAGTGAAGCGGTTGGCCATGGCCAAGTTCAAAGGGGGTGGAGGAGGAGGGGGTAAGGGTAAATCTAAAGGCAAAGACAAATCTAAAGGGCATGGAGGTAAAAGGAATCAAAAGTCGGGCAACAAGAAAAATAAACACTAATAAAGATTCCTGAAAGATCTGGTTGGACTCTAGTATATTGTGTAGGATGTGGTGTATCAGAAACGATGGAAAGTAATGAAATAAAAATATCTTTGAGAGGATATGAGGCCTAAAAAAAAAATAGGTGTGGTTACGGTAACCCGACCTACCCTATTTTTAGGGGCCGACCCTATAACTTTTTATTACATTTGTCAAAAAAAAAACAACAACCGAGTGCAGAAAACGCAATGAAAGCAAAAGCGCTCGAGTCGCACACTTATTTCCCTGTCAAGTAGGTTTAATTTGTACACATTAAAAAAAAAAGTTACCAAAAAAAAAGTGATTGCCTACCTTCCTACCCTATTTTTTTGGCTATGTTACCGTAACCACACCTATTTTTGGCTCACGTAAGTGTAGCCTATGCGATCGTAACTTTGTCTGTCTGTGCGTGCGTGCGTGCGTGCGTGCGTCTGTGCGTGTGTATGTCTGTGGTAGAAACTCTAACATTTGAAGACGTCACATTACATTGACGTCACATTATGACGTAAGAGGGTTAGACGTCACGCGAAGGAAGTACTGACAGTCTCGGTCATTATTATTTTGAGCGCGCCGAGACTAGTTGGCAGTCGTGTCCATGTAAGTAGGCTACATGCAGACAGACAGATCTAGATCTAGTGTCTCGCTTTCTTGCACAGTTTCACCTATGCTCTTTCTGTGTGTGTGTGTGTGTGTGTGTGTGTGTGTGTGTGTGTGTGTGTGTGTGTGTGTGTGTGTGTGTGTGACGGAGTGATTGAGTTTGTGTTACTGTTTGTCGAATTCTTACGTGAGCCTTGATGGCTTCGCCTCTTGTTTATTTTGGCCTGATGATGGAAAAAAGTGACAGCATGACTGTGTTGAAGTTTCAGGCTACATCTGATGACACAGTGTGCCTTTTGTCTTGGACGTCCCCCTAAACAAAATGTTTAACTCTTTGAAGGAGAATAAGATTTTTAACAAAATTTGAAGTTACAAGTGTGAAAAGACATTAAAAAACAACTAATAAATGTCCCAACAGTTGTCTTTTGGTGATCATTCGTAGCGCTTACTAGTCCATATGGTTGGAGAGTTGTTACAGATGAAATTTATGGTAGCAGAAATTAAATGATGAAAAAACCAGCTGGTGAACTGTCAGACATCCACACACTGATGATTGTGAAGAGGTTCTGGCCGGCCCAATGACATGTTTCACAAGAGTTCAACAGTACATTTTGTGGAGTTGATGCCTTGGACGTTGTTTATGAATTGTCTCCCTTGACCTGTGAAAGTGTGTGCAATTAACCATTCAGGAGGCAATTTAACCATGGTTGTTGTGGTATTTGCTGCTGATTGTTTTCTATGGCAATTCAATTGTATGTATGTGTTTTGTGTGAATGAAGAATTGTGTCAAATAAACTGTTGATAAATTTGATATTTGTTTTGATTCATACGGGTCTACATGTGAAAGCATTACTGGTTAGTATCCTAGCTTGCTTTTAGAGGTACAGTTCTGCATTTACACGCACAGATCCCCTTGGGAATTCAGCTACGCTTCGAGCATCTATCCATTGAGAAAATTGCCAAGTTGCGATTACTTTCCTGTGATGACTCAGAACACTGCAATTTTGCGACAAAATAATTTTTATCATTGTCCCGGAAGGCTAGCGTAAGACAGGGAAAAAAACCACAAAG
The DNA here is from genome assembly GCF_037325665.1 of Littorina saxatilis. Classification (NCBI taxonomy): domain Eukaryota; kingdom Metazoa; phylum Mollusca; class Gastropoda; order Littorinimorpha; family Littorinidae; genus Littorina; species Littorina saxatilis. The sequence continues at coordinate 89,549,920 of NC_090246.1, forward strand.
TTTAGTTTGCCTGGCAACGCTGAAAGTTTGTGCAGTCATCTGTGGGATTGTTTTGACGTTTTACATGGGTGGGATTATTTCGGTATATGCCGGAAATCCGGATTCAATTATGGCCTCTTATTTACATAGAGGGGGAATCGAGTCGAGGGTCGTGGTGTATGTGTGTGTGTCTGTCTGTGCGTGTGTGTGTGTAGAGCGATTCCTACCAAACTACTGGACCGATCTTTATGAAATTTGACATGAGAGTTCCTGGGAATGATATCCCTGGACGTTATTTTCTTTTTTTCGATAAATACCTTTGATGACGTCATATCCGGCTTTTTGTAAAAGTTGAGGCGGCACTGTCACACCCTCATTTTTCAATCAAATTGATTGAAATTTTGGCCAAGCAATCTTCGACAAAGGCCGGACTTCGGTATTGCATTTCAGCTTGGTGGCTTAAAAATTAATTAATGACTTTGGTCATTAAAAATCTGAAAATTGTAAAAAAAAATTTTTTTTTATAAAACGATCCAAATTTACGTTCATCTTATTCTTCATCATTTTCTGATTCCAAAAACATATAAATATGTTATATTTGGATTAAAAACAAGCTCTGAAAATTAAAAATATCAAAATTATGATCAAAATTAAATTTTTCAAATCAATTTAAAAACACTTTCATCTTATTCCTTGTCGGTTCCTGATTCCAAAAACATATAGATATGATATGTTTGGATTAAAAACACGCTCAGAAAGTTAAAACGAAGAGAGGTACAGAAAAGCGTGCTATCCTTCTCAGCGCAACTACTACCCCGCTCTTCTTGTCAATTTCACTGCCTTTGCCACGAGCGGTGGACTGACGATGCTACGAGTATACGGTCTTGCTGAAAAATTGCATTGCGTTCAGTTTCATTCTGTGAGTTCGACAGCTTGACTAAATGTTGTATTTTCGCCTTACGCGACTTGTTTTTCTTTTTGTTTTGGTTCTGTTGAGGTTCAGGATTCATGACATTTTTCAGTCTCACCCATGGTTTTATTTTGTCATCTGCGACAAACTAATACGTCAATACTGCTTTGAGACGGACTTTCAACTCCCAGGCTTTCCAATCATCAAACAAACAGACAAGTCAAATAATGTTTTGTGATTTATTGGAAAACTGACTTAGCTTCACATAAACCAACTGCATTTAGAAGCAACCTGCATTCAAGTTGACAGAGACGGCGCAGCTTCAAGATTCAGCCAGAAGAAGACGGAGAGATGTATTATTTTTTGAAATCATGGGAAAAGTTTCAAACAAGAATCACTGGAAAGTAAACTGTTTATCAACACACAATGTTACCCCAAAAACTCTTGGAAAAAAGTAAAGAACGATCAATCATTTCTTTCACTTCCTTGCTCTTATGTGTTCCACCACAGTTAACGAGGAAAGGCAAGCCCACCCACACAACAAGAGTTCATAGCAAAGAGACTTCAGACAAAAGATGTGAAAACAGAAAACAAACGGATGAAGCAGTTTAAGTATTGTACAGTACGACAAAGATGAAGTGAACTTAGCTACTGGCAGAAACAAGTCTGGCTATTTTCACTGGTACAAGAAACAGTAAATCCAGCCATTACAAAACACAGGATAAGACAGGGTACCAAGCACAATTGATCAAGAGATGAAGAGTTGTAGCCGGTTCAGGGCCATAGCACACAAATATCCTGTCTCATACTCATAGCACACAGGAACATACTGTATCATTAAAAGACTCTACCACACATCTTCATTTGCACCAAATGAATCTACACTCTCTTACTCCAAGAACTGCTTACATTGCCGGCAACGATAAAATGTGCAGTTTTGCTTCCATCCTTACACTATTTAGAAAGGAAAAAAGTCTAGTTCAGCTTACATAATTATTCTGAAAAAAAGGAAACATGGGAAAATGTATGTGTGCAGTAAGTGCTTAGGGTCGTTCAGTTCCCATGGTTACATTAACCTCCAAGCACAGTGGAACCCTCACTTTAAGGCCTAGAACAATCGGAGAAAATTTGGTCTTAAAGGCAGTCTTAACATGGAGGTAACTTTATGGACAATCTGAACAGAAAGTCTGAATAAACAAGATCTTAAACACGTGGTTCCACTGCGCAAAAGCTAACAAGGCTGAGTAGGAGTGAAGGACTAAACAGAAAATAATTGACATTTGGTGTCAGTCACAGATGGAAAATTTGGCGCATAATAGTAACTGCTAAGACTTGTCAAGCAATACTGATATATATCGCTCAATATATACAAAGCAACTTGTGTAACCCAAAGTCGAACTTCATTCAGAAGTCAAAAGTAAATTCTATGCATGAGGTATTGGTCTTGTGACTTAAACGTGGAGAAAGCATGCTTGCCCGAAGAAAAGAGAATAATAGACAGAATTCACAGCAGAAACAGGAAAAGCATATACTCTAGATAGATACATCTACAACTACAGAGCTACACAGTACATGAAAGCTGCTTCCGCAATACTTTAGGCGGACATGAAGGAAATGTACAATTCTCAAGCTTTTGGTCAACGTTCAAGCTACCGGTATGTACACTTAATGCCAAGCAATCTCCTGACACGCTACATTTACACAAGTTTGCACATGATAAAACTCTCACAAATCTGTACACAACAAATACAACACTACTAGTATACTCAAATGCCATCCTCATTTACAGAAAAAATGTACACAAGGCAAATGTCACTTCACGACAGAAACGTTTTGTCTTTCTTCAAGCGTTACAATTCTTACACCGTCTTGCGGTTCATACCAACCCTTTCAATGGATTAATACCATGACCATCCACCAAGGCAGTTCTTTCAAGATTCAAATAAGCAAGACAATCATTCGGCAACATATTCATTCGCTTGTGCTGGAAGGTTACCTGTGATCATATTTTCTCGCAATCCATCTTCTTTCGTCATTCAAAATCAAATGTAATATCACTTTTGGTGTCTTCCATTTTGTCTTCAATCTATACTGTACACCCGACTTCACACTTTCAAATACCCATGCTCACAATACCTGGATTACTGTTGACTCAACTTGTTGCAGCGTATTCATTTGACATTACCCTTCAAAATTTAAAACAGCAGAAAGTTGTCGATCTAACTCTGTTTCACAGTAACGCTCAGTGCCTAAAGGGTAGGGCAGCAAGTACATTATTAGCACAGAGAAAACACATTTCTTGAAATGAGCGGATAATGAATCCAGGAAACAAAGCACTCTAAATACAGACGACAGCAAGTCAGATTAGTTACATAACATACACGTAACTCTCACTTACTGTTGTCTACAGTTATAGTGCTTATGTCCCTATGTTTTAGCTTTGGTTATAAAGTGATAATGAACTTATTAGAGTTCCTACACCTAAATACAAGCCTTAAATTCGGAAAATGCAAATTTTATGTAGCCAATAGAACAGAAGTTGTCTTGAGAAAAAGTGACATCAGAACGAAACAGAGAGAGAGGTGAGTTGAAGACATTGAATGCTATCACTAGTATCAGTACAGATTGGCAAAGCAGAAAAGATTGATTATGTGATGTGTCCTCAAATTGCTGCAATTAGTGATTCATGAGCTTGAGCTGACCCGATGGTCTTGGTTTAAGAAGCAAGTCAAAGTACAGGCACACGATTTTAACCACCTTCACTGGCTCTGCGTGGAAACAATTAAAGTGCTTTTCTTTATGCCTCCTGTATGAACTGAATAAGTGAAGAGTGTAAAATCACAAGAAACTTAATGTCACCGTCCAGATTTACATGTGATGTGTATTAATCTTGCGGCCACTGCTGAAAAAGGTCACATGCATGTATATATATAACTTAAGAATGGCCGTTACACTGCTTTTTGTGGGCAAAACCTATGATTGTTTGTTTGTTTATTTGTTGCTTAACGTCCAGCCGACTACACAGAGCCATATCAGGACGAGGAAGGGGGGGATGAAGGGGGCCACTTGTCAAGCGATTCCTGTTTACAAATGCACTAACCCATTACTTGTGTCCCAGCAGGCTTTAGTAAAACTAAATTAATACCTACTGGAAGATTACCAGTTTCCAGTATGTTAAAATAGGCTTAACCTATCTACTGCTGGACTTACATCAGAACACTAACAGATTAAACTATACATGAATCGCAAGACAAGCGACAAGAGAAGAGATTTTTGGAAAAAATACAGGTGAATGAGCAAGAAGGCGGAAAAAAGAAAAGAATTCATGAAGAAAAAGAGAGCATGACAGGAAAGAGGAACCAAAAATCTACCTAACAGCAAACTAGAAAGCTCCTGCGGTTCCAAAAACAGGAGGGGCATTTAATTTCATAACCGCAGTGCCCCACTGCGGGAGCAAAACCTATGAACCAGTCGAGTTATATATGACAGTTTATACTCAATATCATGTGAATTGGTTCTTACCATGGGTCTGTATGAACAAAATGCTGATATTTTGAGTGTTTCAGTACCAGTATTTGCTAAGCAAGCTGTGATATCAAGTGGGGCAGGGAGTAGAGAAAAATAAAACAAATCCAATGTTCGAATGACCCAAAAATGATAGGAGTAAGACTAAGACCGAGAGAAATACAGATAACAGGATTTGCAAAAGCAGGAAAAACATGAGCAAATAATCACGTTGCATGCCAAGCTTTACAGATAATTCAATTCAAGTGTTTTAAAGTGAAGAGCAAGTGGGTGAAGAAGAATATAATTATATTAACAGCTGTAAAATGTCTCATGCCAATACATCACAAGAAAACTCAGTCCACACAGTACAAATGCACGCCTGTCAGCTTCCTTTCGTCTTTTTTCAAATGTGAATGATACAAGATTACAACCAGTGTGACTTTATGTACAATCCATGTAATCCTTTCATTCTATTTCACTGAAATATACACACTTGCAAACTGTCTCACACACATACTCACACTTACTGACAACAGTATTAAAAAAGTTCCATCACTTTGTATACTTCAACTCAGTAAAAACACTTTGAGAAAAGACAAAATGTTCATGCTACGGCTACAGTTTTCTTACAAATCTAGAAGCCATTATGTACTACTTACTGAGAAGCTTTTAAAAAGCCAACTGAAACCAACATACAGATACACTGTACTATCAAACTGTACAATTAATACACACACACACGTGACCTACGGTCTAGACATTGCACCTGAGAGAGACTTTTTATGCATTACAACTGGTCAGCAACAACAGGAGGCTGAAGAGATCTTGACACTTACACTCGCACAGTAGTTTGCTTAGGAAACATTGATAATGTAAGCACTATTTGTGTCCTTCCATGTTTAAAGACTTAGACAACTAAAATATAGGCTGCTAGAAAATAATGAAGATCATGGAGTAGACGTATTTGTCCATATTTTGTGAGCGAATAAAAAACCAAAAATAATAAGATAAAATAAAAGAATAGAAAAGTCAAACTTTATGACCAGTAATGACACACTTAGGAAACCTAACAGTAACACATCTCAGAAAAACAACAGCAACACAAAAGGACAATAATGCTTTTTTCGGCAACTAAAAAACAAAAAAATCTAAAGTTTGGTTCACCATCCATTCTCGCTCCATGTTTCATTTGCATGGTTCTACACCGTCCATACTGAGCACACATGAAGTAATTTCTAGTCTAAGAATTGACTAGCACGTCACAGCAGCACAGTCTGCCATTTTGGTGCCATTATGAAAAAGCATCTGTGGAAATCATACCATCTATGGGTCTGAAACTGATATCCGCCAGGGAAAAAATACAGACAGAACAAAATTATTCCTAATTTTCTTTGCTGATAATGTATTACACTACATATCTTTGTTAGAATCATGTCTGTATTGCCACAGTACCAGCCTGAGTGAATTAATTAGGTTAATTAACACAACAATAATTAGCACATGCACATACTCAGATGCTCGTGCACCAAGTATTGCAAAGTTCAAAGGCTTCTTTGGAACATGGCACAAAACACACCACACATCAGGGTTTTGAATATTTCAGTTTGTCACAACAATGAATCTAATTTAAAACTGAGCTCTGATATTTGTTCTGTAATGAGTACTAAAAGTAATATATTCTTGAATCAAGTTTCAGAAAGGTCAAAACCAAGAAAATCTGCCTTGACGATTAATAGCTCTCTACTTTCTCAAGTTTTACAACAAAAATGTTCTCCTCCTGAATTCTTTGATTCAGGAATTTCTGTTTTTTTGTGTGTGGGAAACTTCATCCCTGTATTAAAAACACACAAAAAACCCTCTTCAGGAAGCTAAATCTTGACACTGTTTTCCTTGTGCACATCTTTGTTCATATCGAAAATCAATCAATCAATCAATCAATGAGTCTTATATCGCGCATATTCCGTGGGTACAGTTCTGGGCGCTCTGCAGTGATGCCGTGTGAGATGAAATTTTATACGGCCGGTAGATTGCAGCCATTTTGGCGCATATTTACCTTTCACGGCCTATTATTCCAAGTCACACGGGTATAGGTAGACAATTATTAACTGTGCCTAAGCAATTTTGCCAGGAAAGACCCTTTTGTCAATCGTGGGATCTTTAACGTGCACACCCAATGTAGTGTACACGGGGGGAGGTTCGGACACCGAAGAGAGTCTGCACACAAAGTTGACTCTGTGAAATAAATTTCCGCCGAACCTGGGATCGAACTCACGCTGACAGCGGCCAACTGAATACAAATCCAGCGCGCTACCAACTGAGCTATATCCCCGCCCCGGGTTTAAGACACCATCAACGACTTTTCCTTTTTACGCCTCGAGTCACACTGACACAATGAATATACTATCACAACATCTGAGCAGTAACTGAGTAAGTCATGACAACACAAAGCCCCACTAGACAATAAATTGATAATGCAGCCATCGAATCTGAAAAGCTTAAAAAAAATGTTTGGCAAAAAAAGTCTACACCTAACCATGCGAAACAAATGAAAAGGAATGAATTAAACAACAATAGCAGGTTACCATTAACCTGTTCTCTGCCAGGAAATCATTTGTATACAAAGCATTATCTGTATTTTTTCCTTGAAATTATACCGTACAGTATGCCCTTGATGTATACAGAAATACACCACACACAGTGACACTCACACTTTGTTTTTTTTCTTCTTCTGTTGTAGTTGGTTCAACGGTTTTTTGTCTGTTTTTAAAGCAAGTTACCCAGGATATCATCAGCAGACACCCTACAGGCAGTAAAAGGGTTAAATACCTAGGCATGTTTTCACAGACTGAACACCTTATTCTTTGAAAAATTGTAAGATGAAACACTTAGGTTAAAAGTTCAATACTGTTCGAACCTTTTTAAATGCAAAAAGTCAGTTAAAACACATTTTCGGCTGTTATTCCCACACAGAACAGGCAACCCAATACACCCTCTTTGTGCGTATCATCTTTGCAGTCTTCATAAAAAAAATAGTAGAAACCTTGAGCGCAGAATTCAACACAAATTCACTTGCTGTCCCGTATATATCAATGACTTCAACCACAGACAAGATCCAGCACCTCTTTACAAAACAAATCCGATATAAATTGCCACATGGGTTGTTGTTTGATGTCGGCAAAAGTTATTTTAAATTGCCCAAAACTCATTTCGGCAGAGTTGTCTAACCTTTTTCAAGAAGAAAGGGTGATGCCAAAGACTGCCAAAAATGTTTGAGAATCGAAAATGTTCGGATAACTCCGGCTTATATGGCTTGTGAAAGGGTTGTTTCTCTTGGAAACATTGATTGAGGCAAGCTTTCCCAAGTGACATTATAGGCCAATCACCAGTGAGACGCCTGTCTTTCTTTCTTTATTTGGTGTTTAACGTCGTTTTCAACCACAAAAGTTATATCGCGACGGGAAAAGGGGGGGAGATGGGATAGATCCACTTGTTAATTGTTTCTTGTTCACAAAAGCACTAATAAAAAAATTGCTCCAGGGGCTTGCAATGTGGTACAATGTATTACGTTACTGGGAGAATGCAAGTTTCCAGTACAAAGGACTTAACATTTCTTACATACTGCTTGACTAAAATCTTTACAAACATTGACTATATTCTATACAAGAAACACTTAACAAGGGTAAAAGGAGAAACAGAATCCGTTAGTCGCCTCTTACGACATGCTGGGGAGCATCGGGTAAATTCTTCCCCCTTACCCGCGGGGGGTAGACGCCTGTCTGCACACCTGGTCAGCAAAAGTAAATCCAACAACCATGTACCCCTCAAAATTTCTCTTACTGTGTGAATTTGTACAGTATGAGTCACATGAGTGCTCATTCAGCCTCAAACTGACATCGGTTTTCCCTACTAAGTTCCATTCGCCATGTAGGAAACTCTTAAAGAGTACATAGGAATCAGTATTTAGACACCTTGAAATAAACATATTTTGTGCTTTTGTATTTACGGTATCTTTTCCTTTGCTTAAGAATCAAAGACTGGTACAAGAACACTAATAGGCAAGACAGAATCCAAGGTCTTAAACTGTGAGACAAAAAATAATTTCACCTTCAGAGAATTACTAAACCATGCCATTTGTATCATTGAAATGAAAAAGATGACATACAATGATACATGACACGTACATGCTTCACATTTGGTGATATGCATTGAATGAATAATACTTTTGTATAAAAAAGATCTGTACCTAGGTAGCATATGCTGCATACTACCGCTTGCAGAAAAAAAGTGTAACACAATATCAACAATATATTTTTTGTTTAAACTAACCTCCAACACAAGTTACATTTTGGCAAATCTGTGTAATAATATGGGAGACGTAGCTGTGTCAGAAACAGTCAGAGAGATAAAGGGGTGTTTTCCCGTTACAACTACAAGTCATAACTGGCTATTCCCTTCTTATTAGTCCTCCTGCCAGTGCCATTTCACTGCATAGAGGATTAGAACAGTTAGTTTTCAAGTGCTCAACACTTTACGAAATAAAAAAAATCTGCCAAACAACATACACACATTGAGTACATTTGTACTGGAAAACAAAACCACAAGCAGACCTTTGCAGATCTAAGACAGAAAAGAACTTCACAGAAGCTCAGACGCACGCCTTTGTCTGAATATTCTTTCTTTCAGTTTCAGCGGTTAGGACTACTACCAGTACCACTGCACCAGTGCAGTGCATTTTGCAACTGTCAAAGATGTCGCTCAAACGCTCCGTTATGAAAGTTCTAGGCATCCAGCAGTGAATTACACAGGTTGTTGTTTGTTTTGACTTCCTTCACATACAATTTCTATCCAGTAATTTGAATGGTAAAAAAAATTTGATCTCATCACATCAATCATCTTCAAGCAGAACAGAAGATAGATTTTATTAGGACAAAACAACAGAACAAAAAAACCTCGATCAAACAAAACCAGCAAATATCAAAGAAACCCAAACAAATGCTCATCCATGAAACTGCGGTTGTGAACACTCCCCCCCCCCCCCCCCCCCCGACTGGACTGACTTTCACACAATAACTGATGCTGCAAAATAAAAATAAAGACACCTCCCCACCCTTCCAATGGCAGGAATCTGGCTTCGGTCTCTATCTGTTCTTTCTGCTCAGAGTCAATTGATAAAAGCAACATTGTAGATAAAGAGCGCTACTATAATATCCACACAGTGTGTAAAAATCAACAACAAATTGAAGAATACCATTTCTAAAAAAATCAATCACGCACGATGTAAAGTTCACAAAATCATGATAGAATATATTCTTTCCATTCTGAACCAGCTGAATGGAAAAGACCTCTTGAAGAGACCTAAAATTCTGTATTCGATTGGTTTAAACTTCCGTGATCTTGAAACAACCTACTAACAAGGCCAAGGATGTTCCACTGGAACCGACACAGGCCCTGATTTCAGTCTTGGTAAAGAAATAAGGTCTAGATAACCATCATGCTAGAAGTAATACATATCGTGCAAGTTGTACAACCAAACACACATCACCATGCAGACCCATTATTGTGTGCAGCCAGCAATAGAGAAAAGAAGTGAACTAGGCACTGTCTGTCAGTCAGTACGGACACCACCACCTGTTATTCCCAGCGGCAGAAAGGATCCCGCACCACACCGCTGTGCGCATGCAGCGTTGTTCCAACAGCCTCACTCAGCTCTGCTGATGTAGTCAACCAAGCACTGTGCGATCACGTTCACACGCTTGCCAATCTTTCACACACACAGCACAGCTAATCAGCTGATGTTCCCCTTATCCCCCCCCTCTCACCCGGCCCTTTCTGTCGTCACTCCAGAGTAGTTATCTTTTTATGCTGATCACAAGATGCGGCGACGAATCCCACAATGTACGCATGACAAACCAGCCTCAGATGATAGGACTGTTCACAATATAACCATCACACCTATGTTGTTTGTGTTTGTGTTGTGTCAGTGTATGTGCGCCGGTCTGTCTGCACAGAATATCACTGTTGTTCTTTGATTCTCTGTTTGTCTTCGCGCACACTGCCCTATCAGTGACCATCGGGCTCCTCGATGGGTTCTACGTATGTTGCCGGAAACACACCGATTCTCCCATTCAACTCTCCTTTCCACCAGTTGTCGTTCGACTGCTCCAACACTTTGATACGATCCTTCCGCCTGAATCCCAGCTCGTCTGAATCTTGAGGCTCAAAGTCAAACTTGGCTTCCACGTACTGAAAGAAAAACACAACTGTTAGTGCTGCAGTACTTGGCAACAGGTCCATTAGAAATGATTTAAAAGACACCGAACACAGCTGCGATTTTATCTGTCTTAACATTCTCATCACTATGAAACAATTATACCAAGTTAATTTTCTATCCAAAAATGAAGCATACATATGTCACACTGCTATTCAAGTTTCTCGGTTAACAAATTCATCACCATTTTGTGTGTGCCACACAGAGGGAGTGGAAAAGCCATGCACCAGCTATTCTGCCAGAAAAATAGTTGCAATGTGCACCTAGAAAAGCTATGCAGACAGTGTGCTCTGACAAGCACCTGACCATGAAGCATTGCCTTTTGGTCTCCACCTACAGGCACGTACACTAATTGGGATATCAGTCCCACTGCCTGGAGACTTGGATGGATTTTGTTAAATCTAATGCTGGGATTTTGTTAAATCTAATGCTGATACATAATGCTCAAACCACACGTCCAACAGACAATGGCTTGTGCTGCACACTACAAAATCAAGAAACTTACAGAGTTCTGTACAGGCATGTCTCTGAAGAGGATGGTGTGCGTTCGAGACACTGACGATGTGCGATGATAGTCGACCAGCTCGTTTAGAGAGTTGAACTTTGCCACCCACAAGAAGTATTTGCCCGCTCCGTCCCGTAGTACTTTGAAGTGTTGTACACCATCACCGTACCTGTCCCAACAACACTTTACTTAGACACGTCATTCTCTTGAAAACCACAAACAAGCAAATCCAAAACTCCTAGTCCTACCAATTTTCAAATTTTACTTTCAGGGCTGCCATTGAGAAAATGTAAAAGATCCCTGAATTTCCAGGAGTTCTGGAAAACGTTGAAATACACATTTAAAATGGTACAATCTGAGCACATTCATAAGTTTGTTGTTTATTATAATTTCTAAATAATCTAAAATCCCCAAAATTTGCAGAAAAGTCCAAGCCCTGTACATTCCATACACTGAAAATGGGGCACTGTTTTATTCTCACACACTCTCAGTTTAAATACTGTAAAGCAGGACTACCGACACTTGAATTTCTGCGATGTTTCAACACAAACTCTACATTACGCCAAAAAGAAATCTTGAAACAAACACACACAAGACAATATTATTAGACCAAAACAGAGAAAGAACAAAGCCCTGCAGATAATAATAATAATAATAATAATAATAATGGACATTTATTAATCGCCCCTTCTCACAAGAGCTCACGGCGATTTACATATTAATTTCTGCCGTGTGAGATGGAATTTTTTACACAATACATCACGCATTCACATCGGCCAGTAAATCTCAAGCCATTACGGCGAATATTTACTTTTTACGGCCTGTTATTCCAAGTCACACGGGTATTTGGTGGACAATTTTTATCTATGCCTATACAATTTTGCCAGGAAAGACCCTTTTGTCAATCGTGGGATCTTTAACGTGCACATCCCAATGTAGTGTACACGAAGGGACCTCGGTTTTTCGTCTCATCCGAAAGACTAGCACTTGAACCCACCACCTAGGTTAGGAAAGGGGGGAGAAAATAGCGGCCTGACCCAGGGTCGAACACGCAACCTCTCGATTCCGAGCGCAAGTGCGTTACCACTCGGCCACCCAGTCCCAGATTTGTACAATTATGGTACAACTTTGGTCTTTTGCTTGGGAATAGTCAACGACGCATGTTGAGCTTGAATGGGTTTTATCAACTGATCAATGTTTTATTGCATTTGCACACATGCTAATACTTCTTGGTCCATATACTTACTTGACTGTGATGGAGAATTCGCCAGGTGCACTCTCGCTCCGCCTCACCATGAATGTTCCATCTGGGTATGTGCCCTGCATCAGCATCTGTTCTGCTCGACTACGTGTTATATTCCCTACATACCACCTGCACACACGAATATCAACCATTATAATTCATGTGAATTAACTATAGACAAAGAAATGAGTTTTCTCAATGATGCATTCCACATACCTGATCTCCAAACTGTTTCAAAATACTGTAACAAAGAACCATTGTCTACATGTATGAACGACTGTTTGCTGAACTTAATGCTAATAAATCGTAATGTACTTGTGACAATTCTTCACGTTTTCTTTGAGGTTGAGAACAACTGCAAGGTGCAATAACTTTCAGTCTGCTCATTCGCTATAACCATGCGGCGCTATATATTATATTTCTCGTGAAAATTTTCAACATATATGGTAACAAAATGCTGATCTGCAAAGCAGTCTGGTTAAGGTTACTTAAATCAGGAACAAACAGTCTACAGAAAAATGCTTCAAAAAGTTAAGAAACATTCAGTATTAGTATTACCATTACAGTAGTTACTTACGGGTGACTTTTCATGTTGATGTAATTGTTTGGTACATAGCCTTCTCTCCCATCTTGCTCTGCTCTGTACCAGTTTTTGTCGTCTTCTTTACTCAGTATCTGAAAAACAAACACCAACCTGCCAATTCAACTTGATCATGTGTCAGTGTGTGCTGTCATTCTGTTCTGTTATCATTAATAAAACACGATGAAGCCCTTCTGTATTATCAATCAATGTTAATTGTTATCAAAAAGCACAGCTGGCATGTCACAGATTTTTTGTTGTTGCAAATTCGTGTTCAGCATAAACACAGCGTCTCAGTGTCTGATTATTTTACAATTATATATGCATGTACAAATAATTCTGCGTGGAGTTAAAAGCAGAATAAGCCCTACTGACTTTTTCATGTGGACAGTCTTGCTTGAATATTGCTTAGCTTTCTAAGTTTCTTCCCAAAATTCAGAGTTGTTTCTATGATAAGAATAGATAAGAATTAGAATTTAGAAAATTTGAGACACTGCCATTATTGCTTTATACACTTATTTCTTAACATCTGAAAAAAAGAGACCATGTTCACTGCCAGAAACTGCAACTGCAAGATGCAAACTGGAAATTACAAGTGATACTTTGAAATTTTATTATGACTGAGAGTGATAGTTCAGAGTAGTTTACTATCATTAAATGTCACTTTCTTTCTTTATTTGGTGTTTAACGTCGTTTTCAACCACGAAGGTTATATCGCGACGGGGAAAGGGGGGAGATGGGATAGAGCCACTTGTCAATTGTTTCTTGTTCACAAAAGCACTAATCAAAAATTTGCTCCAGGGGCTTGCAACGTAGTACAATGTATTACCTTACTGGGAGAATGCAAGTTTCCAGTACAAAGGACTTAACATTTCTTACATACTGCTTGACTAAAATCTTTACAAAAATTGACTATATTCTATACAAGAAACACTTAACAAGGGTAAAAAGAGAAACAGAATCCGTTAGTCGCCTCTTACGACATGCTGGGGAGCATCGGGTAAATTCTTCCCCCTAACCCACGGGGGGTATTAAATGTCACTGCAAGACGGCTTGCAAGAAATGGATTTCCTTACAAGATTTTAATTGGCCTAGCATTATCAGTAAAGCACTTATAAATAATGAATAAGGAAAAATGTTCAAGTTTCAACTTCAAGAAACTTGTTTTAGATCATCCAAGAATCCAATCCAAGCTTCCCTGGATGACAGAGACAGACTGAGTCAGTGAGTGAGAGTGGGTAAACCATGACATTTGTCATTTTCTTATGGCAAGCAGTGTTGTTCCCAGGCCTTCTGTCACTGACGCATACTTATTTTGATCTGACAGTGACACACTGACCTGGACAGTTGTGACATACGACCAGGAGGTCTTCTGACCATTATTCATCCCATAAAGTGGGAAAAAAAGCAAGGACATTTCGACCTATACATATTTTCAACCCAGGTTCAACTGACCTGTTGTCCTCTTAGGCTAAGAACAACACTGGGCAAAAGAAGCTAATTTGTGGTGAAAAGTGAAAGTAAAAAAAAAGACATACTTTACAACTTATACTAGTGCCGAGGTCTGTTGTTTGGGTACTTGGAGGTCTGGAGTGCAAAGGTACTTATTGCATCAGCAATTCAGAAAAGAGGTAGTTACCAGGTGTGCACCAGGTATACACAATGGGTGTAGACAATGTTTCTGACACTGACAGCGTATGGTAACACTAAAACTACAGTCACTCCCTGCTAGTCTGCCCTCCTTCAACGGGCATGCATGAATTGTGACGCAAATAACAGACCTCGGTTACCAATAATAACTAGTTTAGGGTACTCCCTCCCCCCCCCAACTTCATGTGAACAGTGAACATGGGTATATGAATAGACCCTATCGGTATTCCAAGCTCTCGTAAGCTCTCGCAAACTTCAGAGCAGAGCAAAGCATGTGGTACAGCGATCTCGCGCGAGCTGCAAAAGCCGAGGTTCGAAGTTCTCGCGACGTTCAACGCATAACAAAGAACGTGTCTCGCGAGATCTGCTCAGATACCGAAAAGGTCTATTGGGATTGGGAAACCAACACTGACGTCAACACTAACAATGACTAGCCTAAACTAAAGAGTACAGTACCAAGCAGCAAAAACTGAGTCCAAAATAAGCTGGAGTCATCTATGCTGATATAGAAGACACCATCAAGTGAGTGTATACATCCAAGGTATCAACTGCAAAAATAAACTAGTACTGTAATGTGGCTGGAGCTTTAATCTTAACAGTTGGCTTCAAGTTAGCTCATTGCCTCGAGAACCATCTTTATTTTACACAACTGACATTAATCGACAACACATACGTTTCCGATCATAATCTTACAATATGATTCCAGACAGATATGGTGTAAACAAAGACTGCGTGACCATAGTATGGGTTACTCTAGTCTGTAGCAGACAAGAGACAGTGCAGAAGCACGGGGGAAAACCGTCTTGTGACCTCATAAACATACGATTATTTACATCGATCCACAGCCTGAGCAGCGTAACATGATACAGAATTAAAACCACACCCACATGTACCGTTAAATAAAAACAGTAAATCAAGCTGACGCAGGAAAGACCAGGAAGTGTGAAGAAAAGATAGACTGAGAGAATAAAAACACGAACAGGTTGACATGTCCACACAGTCTCAGACGAAAGTACTCGCCTGAAGATGTGTTCCAGTTTGTGATATCAATCCCTATACGGAAGAACTAAAACAGTGATTGGACAGATTGAATTTGAAATGACCATTATAACGACCTACCTTAAGTATACTTCCTTTCTTGAAACTAAGCTCGTCTTCAGCCGTCGCTTGAAAGTCGTGCTTAGCAATCGCCTCCATCTTGAAAGTTTCTTCGACTTGCTAAAAATGCGCGTATTACTACGCGCTCGCACACCTTCCAAAAGATTCAGCCACTTGTCACATTTACTATAAAGTTGAGTAATCAAAGACAGTTGATGAAGGTGATTATAACCTATTTGAAGAAAATAGAGTAGACTAATTACAAATATGGAACACTTAGTCACGAAACTATTTTTTTTCCGCGGACCTAAATGTCTGGTATGGTGCGAAAAGATATTGCGCGATGCACATTCATAACATACAAGCAGAGCTACTCAGCCAGGAACTACGAGGTGTGTCAGTCATGCACCGGATACCGGCTTCAGAACATCACACTTGACTTTATTTAGTGCACAGCTGATCAATTGATTTCGGTTGGATACCATGTAAGCGTCGCGTATCCATTTTTTGGTCCCGATATTCCCCGTGTTCATATGCTACTCGTTATTCTCAAACCGCTATAGTCCCTCCTCCCCCTCCCCCCGCCTTTGCATGCATGCGGCACGAAAACAAAAACCGTCATGTAGTCACGGCATGCAACCACCTTCATAAAACAAATCGAAATCAGTATCCACCCCCCCCTCCCCTCCTGTGATACATGACAGGGGCGGACGAGGGGGGGGGGGGGGGGTGTTCTGGGGTTTCCGGACCCCCTCCCCCCTCCAGCCAAAAAAAAAAATAAATATATTTTTGTGTGTTTTTTTGGGTTGTTGTTGTTGGGGATTTCTGATCCCAAACTGACCAAACACAAAACAAAACAAAACAAGTCGCGTAAGGCGAAAATACAATATTTAGTCAAGTAGCTGTCGAACTCACAGAATGAAACTGAACGCAATGCAACGCAGCAAGACCGTATACTCGTAGTCCACCGCTCACGGCATAGGCAGTGAAATTGACAAGAAGAGCGGGGTAGTAGTTGCGCTAAGAAGGATAGCACGCTTTTCTGTACCTCTCTTTGTTTTAACTTTCTGAGTGTGTTTTTAATCCAAACATATCATATCTATATGTTTTTGGAATCAGGAACCGACAAGGAATAAGATGAAAGTGTTTTTAAATTGATTTGGACAATTTAATTTTGATAATAATTTTTATATATTTAATTTTCAGAGCTTGTTTTTAATCCGAATATAACATAATCATATTTATATGTTTTTGGAATCAGCAAATGATGGAGAATAAGATAAACGTAAATTTGGATCGTTTTATAAATTTTTTTTTTTTTTTTACAATTTTCAGATTTTTAATGACCAAAGTCATTAATTAATTTTTAAGCCACCAAGCTGAAATGCAATACCGAACCCCGGGCTTCGTCGAAGATTACTTGACCAAAATTTCAACCAATTTGGTTGAAAAATGAGGGCGTGACAGTGCCGCCTCAACTTTCACGAAAAGCCCGATATGACGTCATCAAAGACATTTATCAAAAAAATGAAAAAAACGTTCGGGGATTTCATACCCAGGAACTCTCATGTCAAATTTCATAAAGATCGGTCCAGTAGTTTAGTCTGAATCGCTCTACACACACACACACACACACGCACATACACCATACCCTCGTTTCGATTCCCCCTCGATGTTAAAATATTTAGTCAAAACTTGACTAAATATAACAAGTCGCGTAAGGCGAAAATACTATATTTAGTCAAGTAGCTGTCGAACTCACAGAATGAAAGTGAACGCAATGCAACGCAGCAAGACCGTAACTATACTCGTGGTCCACCGCTCACGGCATAGGCAGTGAAATTGACAAGAAGAGCGGGGTAGTGGTTACGCTATGCTGCATAGCACGTTTTTCTGTACCTCTCTTCGTTTTAACTTTCTGAGCGTGTTTTTAATCCAAACATATCATATCTATATATTTTTGGAATCAGGAACCGACAAGGAATAAGATGAAAGTGTTTTTAAATTGATTTCGAAAAAAAACATTTGATAATAATTTTTATATATTTAATTTTCAGAGCTTGTTTTTAATCCGAATATAACATATTTATATGTTTTTGGAATCAGCAAATGATGGAGAATAAGATAAACGTAAATTTGGATCGTTTTATAAATTTTTATTTTTTTTTACAATTTTCAGATTTTTAATGACCAAAGTCATTAATTAATTTTTAAGCCACCAAGCTGAAATGCAATACCGAACCCCGGGCTTTGTCGAAGAGTACTTGACCAAAATTTCAACCAATTTGGTTGAAAAATGAGGGCGTGACAGTGCCGCCTCAACTTTCACGAAAAGCCGGATATGACGTCATCAAAGACATTTATCAAAAAAATGAAAAAAACGTTCGGGGATTTCATACCCAGGAACTCTCATGTCAAATTTCATAAAGATCGGTCCAGTAGTTTAGTCTGAATCGCTCTACACACACACACACACACACACAGACAGACAGACACACGCACATACACCACGACCCTCGTTTCGATTCCCCCTCGATGTTAAAATATTTAGTCAAAACTTGACTAAATATAAAAAAGGGGGCTGCCTGAAACTGGTAATGATCATCCTCAGATTGCACCATTTTGCATCCTTTTTTTTCCAAAATTTTCCGGGGGAGCATGCCCCCGGACCCCCCTAGCAAGCTATTCTTGGTTCTGCAAAAACTGAAATAAGCCCGCGATGAGATAAGAGGAGTCGGTTTGAAACACGTTTTTTTCCAATCAACCCTTACCGGGAGAGTGAATACTGCACTTAAATGAACTTCATATTATTTGATAGAAAAATGTTTGTTAAAGAAACAACAAGTCGCGTAAGGCGAAAATACAATATTTAGTCAAGTAGCTGTCGAACTCACAGAATGAAACTGAACGCAATGCCATTTTTCAGCAAGACCGTATACTCGTAGCATCGTCAGTCCACCGCTCATGGCAAAGGCAGTTAAATTGACAAGAAGAGCGGGGTAGTAGTTGCGCTAAGAAGGATAGCACGCTTTTCTGTACCTCTCTTTGTTTTAACTTTCTGAGCGTGTTTTTAATCCAAATATATCATATCTATATGTTTTTGGAATCAGGAACCGACAAGGAATAAGATGAAAGTGTTTTTAAATTGATTTGGACAATTTAATTTTGATAATAATTTTTATATATTTAATTTTCAGAGCTTGTTTTTAATCCGAATATAACATATTTATATGTTTTTGGAATCAGCAAATGATGGAGAATAAGATGAACGTAAATTTGGATCGTTTTATAAATTTTTTTTTTTTTTTACAATTTTCAGATTTTTAATGACCAAAGTCATTAATTAATTTTTAAGCCACCAAGCTGAAATGCAATACCGAAGTCCGGGCTTCGTCGAAGATTACTTGACCAAAATTTCAACCAATTTGGTTGAAAAATGAGGGCGTGACAGTGCCGCCTCAACTTTCACGAAAAGCCGGATGTGACGTCATCAAAGACATTTATCAAAAAAATGAAAAAAACGTTCGGGGATTTCATACCCAGGAACTCTCATGTCAAATTTCATAAAGATCGGTCCAGTAGTTTAGTCTGAATCGCTCTACACACACACACACACACACACACACAGACACACAGACACACAGACACACAGACACACGCACATACACCACGACCCTCGTTTCGATTCCCCCTCGATGTTAAAATATTTAGTCAAAACTTGACTAAATATAACAAGACAATTTACAAAGCCGAAGTATGTTTTAGATAGCACGTACAGGCTGTACCCAGATCCAACAGTGACTGCAACCATAGATATACTTAGACAGGATCGCCAACCGACGTTTTGCATAAATGTTGTTTGCTTGTCTAATGACGTCTGCTGTCTACGAACTTAATCCGTTATTTACTTCTGACGTCATTCCGAGTCATTTTTGTGTGTACAACATCATTGTATGTTGTTAAAGCTGCCGCTTCAAGCTTCTTTTCCTGTTTTCTGCTACAACGTATTCGTTCACTTTTTCCTGTGGCTAGTTGCTTCTTGTCTGATTTTCTCACTGCATGCTCACCACTGCAACATAGTGAAACTGGATGACATTGTTCTGTTTTACGAGTGTTGCGGTAGCACCTGTCAAGGCACGTAACTCGTGGAAACTTTGAAGTACGCCAGCTTGTGCAAATTGTCTCCCTTCAAGCTGCACACTATTCTTTCAAGTTCGAGCGGCTGGTGCAGTTAAAGGCAGAGTAAGCCTCCCGTAAACCATCACAGAGCTCCCCGAGCGTCTAAATACAGTACAAGCATACTTCCATTTGAACGCTCACCGAACGGGAACATCCTGGCTGCTTTTTGTCGAGCGTGAGACATTTTCCAAGAATTTATTTTCGTAGACTTGTTCCGTTAACAACAACGGCGCCTCGTTTTTGCGCTAGACCTAACTTTTAAAATCTAAATAATAAATTGACAGCTTGTTACACAAACATTCTTTAATCATAAAAGAATTCGTTTTTCATCAAGACAAGATCAGAACAATTCGAAGTTGTGAAAGTTTAAAAAAAGAAAAGCCCGGAAGCAGGGTCACGCAAGGGTCGTAGCAGACGACGGCCGGTTTATCAGTGCAAATCGCCGTTCCTCTCAACAGTCAAAAGCCATCGCTAGAGTTCTTGTGAACCACAGCCGTTGTTTCGTGCATAAAAAAAACGTGCTATTGTAGATAAGCTCACGTCGAGTCGCATTCAAATGACTAACTATGACGACTGCATTGTGAAAAGGGAAAACTGGATCACACGGGTTCACGATGGCTCAGGGGTAAGATAAACCACGCAAAAATAAATTCTTTGAAAATTGTTCGCTCTTTACGGAGGGCACCTAGGATGTTCTCAATTGGTGAGTGTTTAAATGAAATGGTGTTTGTACTGTGTGTAAAAGCCTGACCGTATCTGTGATGGTTTACGGGAGGCTTACTGTGCCTTTAAACTGGGATTTAAATTTGAACATTTGTTTGATCCAATTCTGTGTGTGTTTACCACAGTGTGCCTGACAGAAATAGGTTTGGTAGATCAAAACATTTAAATACAAGTTATTTGTTTGATTTGAGTTGATTTGATTCGTCTTTTCTCTCAACAAATAACAATAAAATGACTGAAGATTCGACGGAAAAGAAGTAAGATGAGGCGGGCGGTGCAACTGAATTTCACGCACTTTTGAATTTCACGCTATGAATTTCTCGCATTTCTTAACACATGAATTTCACGCAGGTTTCCAGTTAAAATCTCTCCTTACTTGTCATTTGAATTTCACGCACACGCATGCACACGCATGCACGTATCCCCCCTGCATCGGTGTGTTCGTGAGTGAGTCCCGTGTATAGACGCGTGAATACAAATCACAATTCAGCAAGACACGAATACATGGGAAATCCGTGGGAGTTTATACGTCACGACGGTTCGCTCACAACTCACAATTCAGTTCAACTACACGGCTCATTTCGCCATGGCACAGCAAGAGACGAGCATCACGATAACAACAACCAACAGGGGAAATCCGGCAATTCTCAGCCGTGGGAGTTTATAGGCCCTACGTCAAGGACCGTGAAACCAAGAAATCAAAGACATGGCGTTGTTCGATACGTGGATGTCCAGCGCGATTGAAAACAAGTCTCGACTTCAAGGACCCGATTTACTCAAATGAGCACAATCATCGGTCACGAGCAACTCGATCTCATATACACACACCCCAACGCATACACTACATGCGTGATTTTCAAAAGCTCACATGCGTGACTTTCAAAAGCTCACATGCGTGAAATTCAAACCACCAAATGCGGGAAAATCAAATGCGGGAAGACGAAAACATTTTTCAAATGCGTGAAATTCAAATGCACCCGAGGCGGGAACGGAACCACAATAGAGTGATGCTTTGCATGTAGTAAACACATGTAGAATTTTCAGTGTGTGTGTGTGTGTGTGTGTGTGTGTGCGGGGGGGGGGGGGGGGGGGGTGGGGGGTGGGTTACTGCTTGTTTTCACACACCGCTAACTCGACAGTAACGTAGTCTAAATATCGCCAAGCGGGATGGAAATTATTGTTTTCACAGTGTCATTTTTATAAAATGTTACTTTTTGGCTCACGAAGTGTAGCCTATGCGATGCTAACTTTTGTCTGTCTGTGCGTGCGTGCGTGCGTGCGTATGTATGTATGTATGTATGTATGTCTGTGGTAGAAACTTTAACATTTGAAGACGTCATATTACATTGACGTCACATTATGACGTACGAGGGTTAGACGTCACGCGATGGAATTACTGAAAGTCTTGGTGATCGTTATTTTGAGCGGGCCGAGACTATTTGGCAGTCGTGTCCATGTGGCATGTAAGTAGGCTACATGCAGACAGACAGATCTAGATCTAGTGTCTCGCTTTCTTGCACAGTTTCACCTATGCTCTTTCTGTGTGTGTGTGTGTGACAGTGTGTGTGTGTGTGTGTGTGTTTGTTTGTGTGTGTGTGTGCGTGTGTGTGTACGTACGTGTGTGTGTGTTTGTGTGTTTGTGTGTGGGTGTGTGTGTACTGTGTGTGTGTGTGTGACGGAGTGATTGAGTTTGTGTTACTGTTTGTCGATTTCTTACGTGAGCCTTGAAGGCTTCGCCTCTTGTTTTTAAAGATACAATTATGTCCTCAGAAAAAAAGATTACGTTTAAATAAGACTTATACTGTTGACATGACAGTTTTGCCAAATAACTTGTAATCAGTTATTTGATCCGCCTCGTCTGATTCGCAGTAAATACTGACTTGATAATTGACTTCCTGATTTGCAGGTTTGTTGGCTTATCAGCCGATACGACTCAACGGGAACAGAGACTCCGCAATTGATAATAAAAAAAATAAAAAAATAGACCTTCCTCATTTTCTTTGTTGGTACAGTATTCCTACGATGACTAAAGAGATAACATGGACAGGATTCACTCTGTCTAGTGACATTGATTTCTCTTTCTGTTGTGATTGTTGGGGTTATTTCAGGCCTGCCACTCTCCTCCCCTGTATCAACACAGACAGTAAGCACGGTAAGCGCTGTAGACGGTCTGACCACAGGCACGTGATACTGGTTTGGGAGGAAAATCTCCCTTCCTTTTTTCCCTATGACTCCCTCCCCCCAAAAAAACCACATACACCCCCCCCCCCCCAAAAAAAAAAGAAACAAAAAAACAAACAAACCCAACAACAACCCCCCCCCCCAAAAAAAAATAAAAAATAACCCAATCAAAAACACGCATACTAAAACAGAACCATATCAACCACTCAACACAAACACGCAAACTCACATACATTCATACATGCACGCACGCGTTCACACACACACACACACACACACACACACACACACACACACACACACACACACACACACTCACACACTGACACACACACACACGACACACACACACACACACACACACACACACACACACACACACACGGGCACGCACGTTAACACAGAGACAAACAAATAAACACAAAGCACGAAGAAATAAACATATAACAATACGAAAAGATGACGACAAGAATATTCCCACTGTCCACTGTGCAGATCCACCACAGATACATCCGATCCGAAAGACCTCCAGTCGTGAAGTTCTCCCAGACCAAACCTCTGTAGCGTGCCTGTGATTGGTAGCAACCTTCATAATCTCACTCTGACATGACAGTAAGCGTCCACAAAAGCCCCGACTCAGACGTTTGATGGAATGAGGTTCTGCTTGCTAACAGGTTAGATTTGTGCAACCTTAGGACACAAGGCATATTGCAAATGTGACTTCTTTCAGTTCAGATTTAACTGTCTGGCCATGGAGGTAATACTTCTATAGACAGTATGCTGCACGGAAGTCATACTAACATTATTTCTCACTCGTTCAACAAACAGACAAACAAAGATCGAACGAATAAACGAACGGACAACATTCAAAGACAACCAACCAAAGACCCCCCACCCCATCATACAGGCTACTCCCAAAATAACGAACATAGAAACATGACAAACCAACATGAAAGCAAGCAAGCCGCACAATGCAAACACACGATTAAACAAACAAACAAACAAACGAACGAACGAACGAAATAACGAACGAAAGAACGAACTGACGAAAGAACGAACGAACACACGAAACCAAACAAACAAACAAACAAACAAACAATAAAACAAACAAACAAACAAACAAACAACTGTAGTCCACAAGGGTCGCACGATGAAAGCGCCCGATAAGAAATCGAGACAGCCTGATAACGCCCGTCTGGCTCAGTCCTTACGTTTTCAAGGTACTGATCCCGCGCCAAAGTAATTTTTGACAGCTACGTTCATTCACACACACGAGGGGTCTGTGCACGTACAGCTCATTTCAGATCCTCTGATATAGGCCAAAGAGCAGGTGGAGGACTTTTTAAAAAATTCTTTAACTAATAAAATAGAGGCAACTTTTATATTCAACTCAAGAAAAAAATTCTTTAAAATGATTAGCACTATGTTCTGTTAAAATGACTTGTTTTCAGCTTTCGCAGTTTGATATCTGTACACGTACATGTTCACAAATCAAGAGAAAAAACCCTCACATTAATACCCGAAAGGAGCCCCACGCTCAATGTCACATTTTAATATATATTCGTTTGAACTCTCGTGAGTGTGTTAATGGAGCGGTGACCTTTTGCGAATTATTGACAGAAAGTTTCTTCTTTTCTCATTTCTTCTTTTTGTGTGGATCTGTATTCCCGTGGCCATATCTCAGTCATCAACACCAAGGAATGTTGAATCACATTATGTAGGCCTATCAACTTGTGGTTATTCAGCGTAACGTAGGAAGATAGGATGGGAGGAGCTTGTCGAAAAACGGTGGCAGGAGCATTGGGGGGGGGGGGGGGGGGGGGGGTAGTATATACACAATCGTTTGCATATATAGCGTGCAACAGTCGACGCAAACGATTGCCCATCGACAACGCTCGATATAGCCTACACGCGGTGGGGAACTGTTCCGCACCATTTTGGTTGGGATCGACTATGTTCCGGTTGGGATCAGTCGATATCTGTTAGTTGCTCTGGAACACGGTCGATCCCAACCAAAATGGTGCAGAACCGTTGATATGATGCCTTTTCGTTTAAAACTATACTTAGTCGGAGCCGCTCACTGTTCTCTGGCGCCAGCATCGCGTTCCTCCCGAGTCTGATCAGTGGCCACGTGTGTTTGCCTCGCTGTTTGGAAGGGGCGAAACTCTCCCACAGCCCGTAGCTAACCTATTATTTCCGGAATTAGTCTATTTTAAATTTCAACTACTCAAGACAATCTGTGAACTGTGTGTCCTTTTTCTGCATCTCCCCCTCCACTAGTAGTATACCTGCACAGGTACTGAATTTGTTAACAACAGAAATACGTACACAGACATTAAATAAAGGGTCGCGCCAACAACAACAACACCCCCACCACTATCAACACCACCACCACCACCACCACCATCAACAACAACAACGTATTATTACTATTCCGCTTCACCTTGTAAAGTCTCCGTCAGGTGGTGCATGTGTCGGGTTATAGTTTGACTCCTAATGACCTCAGTCATTTACATGATATACGCACTTGTGAAGATGTGGTTTATTTATCACGTGGGTGAACTCTCTCACGTATGTAGGATATAATACCATTTGCGTGAGATAGGAACATTATAATTCACATCAACACACCCTGGCAACACACATGCATGCTCATGTTAGTGCCAGGGCCGGGTCTGCTGTTGAGTTCTGCTTCTCTCACGCTCACATTCCGTCTTGTCTTCACGATGTCTGTGTGTCTTGACGTAATGCTCGTGCACGTAATGGTGGTCAATATTGTCTCCTCAGTGAGAACTTCCCCCCGCCTTCTGGTTTTCTCCCACGGCACTGCGCATGCTTCCGATCAGATTGATTTGATTTGATTGCACACAGAGTTAAAGGGATACTACCTAAGAAAAAAGACACTCAGATCACTTCCAATGTTACACCATACGATTCTGCGTTACAAATAATGCTACCGCGCAGAAGGACTGCCTTTTCTTTGAAAAAAACCCCAAGTGTTTTATATATTAAAAGCTGAATTAAATGTCGTAGAACAGGCAGAGAAAGAGCACTCTTTGTCAGGGTGCTGCATGCTGGGTAACTTCCACTCTTTGTCAGGGTGCTGCATGCTGGGTTACTTCCACTCTTTGTCAGGGTGCTGCATGCTGGGTTACTTCCACTCTTTGTCAGGGTGCTGCATGCTGGGTTACTTCCACTCTTTGTCAGGGTGCTGCATGCTGGGTTACTTCCACTCTTTGTCAGGGTGCTGCATGCTGGGTTACTTCCACTCTTTGTCAGGGTGCTGCATGCTGGGTTACTTCCACTCTTTGTCAGGGTGCTGCATGCTGGGTTACTTCCACTCTTTGTCAGGGTGCTGCATGCTGGGTTACTTCCACCGAGTCGCTTCCTTTTTTTGTGTACGTCACGCTTGTTTCTAGGCAGCCGCATCATAGAGGGGGATAACATCTTGCCGCCAGGCGAATCTTCTCGACTACATTTTGTTTTCAACACCGGAGAGAAGCAACGTCCTGAAGCGCATTCACTCACTTTGATTAAATCAGTTACTATACAGGGGCGGACGAGGGGGGGGTTTCAGGGGTTTCCGGAAACCCCCCCCCAGCCAAAAATTTTTTTTTTAAATGGTGTTTTTTTGGGGTATTAATCAGTGACAAAATCTGCTGCCTGAAACTGGTAATGATCATCCTCAAAATGCACCAGATTGCACCATTTTGCATCCTTTTTTACAAAATTTTCCGGGGGGGCATGCCCCCGGACCCCCCTAGCAAGCTAGGCGCTTTGCGCCGTCGGCTCGGCGCTTTGCGCCGTCGGCTCGGCGCTTCGCGCCTTCACACCCATATCTTCACAATATACTTTTGGAAACCCCCCCCATAAAATGAACTGATCCGCCCCTGCTATACTTGTTTTTTCGAACAAATCGTGCCGTGTGCGTCTAGATTAAGGTACAGTGGATTCCCCATATTCTTCAGATGCGCCAAATTCTCCAGACTCCCCCTCCCCTCCAAACGGTCAGATCAATAATATCCCTTTAATGTGTTTACCTTGCACTCTTAGTGAGACTCCCTTGCATGGCTCTGCAAGCTTCTCATTGATTGTTTTCATTTGATATAAAACGGGGTTTGTGACCGTGCATTTATCTACCTAAAAGTACACTGGAACGGCTATTTTTAGAAACTGGCAGGGGAGTGATTCTTATTATGACAGTCACCATGCCTGACATTTTTGGGGTTATACGCGTGGCAAAAAAAACTGTTCTCAAATCGCCCCATAAGCTACACAGTTTGGCCTAGGGTTTGTAATTATATCGCCACACACCAGTTATACTTAAAATAAGTGCTGGACGTTACAATAATGATTCAAATTCTGAACGCGGTTCTTGAGTAATCTTTGTGGGCTATAGTTTCTAGATGCACTGTTGAACAAAAAAGAAAAAAGATTCAAGATGTCAGATAAAAGAACAGGAAGCCAGAGGTCAGAGGTCAGGATCTAGGGTCATCTTTATCAGCGTCGACACCACACCTTCATTCTTGTACCTATGATTCCACTACAAGAAATTGCACTCTTGCCCATAAATATACCTTGGTAGCCATTAACAACAACAACAACAACAACAACAACAACAACAACAACAACAACAACAACAACAACAACAACAACAACAACAAAATGTATCCGCACCGAATATGCATACCAGCGCTCATTGGTTAATAACAGGATATTCGATGATTATTTTCCCGTCGGTAGCTTCCCTTTGCTGCACAATCTTTGTTTTAGACCAATGAGCGCTGGTATGCATATTCGGTGCGGATACATGATTTGTCCCCAAGTGGATTAGCGGCTCGCGAACGAAGATTCGTCCAAATGATGGATAATAACAACCTGCAACGGACGGAAGCTGAAAACTAAAGGCACATAATAGTTCAAACAATCATTCAACTGCATAACTGTGTAAGGGAAATTTATAATTTTTGGATGATTAATGAGATGAGGATGATTATAATGATGATGCTATGGATTTCCAATTTTGGTTTGAGACTACGTGACAGGGCATTCAACTGTATTTATTTGACCTTACACAGACTGTAGGAAGAGGCAAACCGTCTTGAACAATATGTTTCCCCAGGAAGCGACTCCAAGAACACAGAAGACTCGAAGGTGAGTGACAGACCTTGTAGTCTTTCTGTGATAGTAGTAGTCCAGTGGACGATACCTTCCGCCTGTGGTCCGATTTGCTGAAAAATGCTTTGTGAACCAACGTAACGTAAGTATATAAATCGGAAGTGTTTAGCTATTTTCTTCTCCTAAAACATTAGTAGCGGGAGGCGAGACTGGTGCAGTTGTCGTAGTAGGCTATTAACAACAACATCGACGACCGTAGTCAGAACAGCCCACGCGTGCTTGCGGTTTGCGTATAGCTTCGGTGTTTTCTGTGAACGGAGTAAAACTGCGACGTAAGTTTAATCACGCGTTTATTGCGTTTGAAACTGTGTGCAGCAACGTCAACCGTGAATGTTTAAGTTTGTATTAAAGATTTCTTTTGGGTCGATTTATACACTCATTGTAATTCTATGATCTCACCACCACCACCACCACCACCACCACCAACAACAACAACAACAAACAACAACAACAACAACAACAACAACAACAACAACAACAACAACAACAACACACACAAGGCAGCACTGAAAAAGACCCTTATCATTTATGTTTGCATCCTCTCATTTCTAAATGCCCAGCGACAACATTTTAACATTCCTGTACAAAACTGTTTTATGTCGTTTCGAGTAAAGTAGTTACTGTAATACCAAGTGTACACTCGAACGATACATAAGGTAGGATTTATAGTTTTCTGTAATACCAAATGTGTTTTCTTCAGGTAAAATAATCCGATACCATTGCATAACAACGAGAACGAAATGCATGCGCATCTTCTTTCAGTTTATTAGCTGCCTAACTTTTAAAACGATTACGTAAAAAGATCTTAGCTTACAGACCAACAGACAAAATCGTCTTGCATGTGTGATTTTTGATGTTTTAAAGATAGCTTGTGATATTATTCAAACACATAAGGCCATTTGCATAACTTGTTGAGTACGATTTGGAAAAAAATCCTAAACAGAAAGTCTCTTTCATCCGTCGACGTACATATGGTCGCGCGCGCGCGTGTATGTGTGTGTGTGTGTGTGTGTGTGTGTGTGTGTGTGTGTGTGAGAGAGAGAGAGTAACCCGGTTAACATTTAACTATCAGAACAAAACACTGAAGGTTATGCAAACACAATTATCTTGTTTCGTGCAAGCGTACTTTTTGATAAAGCCTATAGGGACGATTACCTAAATATATCTCAAACTGTGTCCGCCAAGTCTCGACATGTCCTCATTGGAATTATCGGTTCACGACGATCATGCGCTGTCTCTTTTCATTTTGCCTATCTTTCGGTTTTGTGTGTACTCTACTGTTCCTTTTTTTTTTTAAATGTTTTTTTTAGAATTTTTCTTTTTTTAGCTTGACCATATTTTCAATACAAATGTTAACAGTATTGTTCTGTCGCCTACATTTTTTAAAGTTTTTATGATATTAAAGGTTCTTGTCTACATTTTTATATCGAAATCGCCATTTGACCATTAAAATGCAGAGTCTATTATCTACAAATATCAACAATACACCCCCTTTCGATCAGGAAAGACAAAGCCAGTGTAGCCGTTTGAAAATTCATTGTACATAGTATTCCAGCGCAGTACTCATAGTAGGATATCCTTATTTGGAAAATGCCAAGCGCAAACCTCCTCTCAAATCCCGTCATCGTCCGTTTAAAAAAAAGCGTGGACAGCGCTCCAGTGTCAAACTGTTGCTGCACTTGTTTGGGCGTGGCTGTAAGTATAGTGACATGAAGCAAAAATGTAGACGACCACCTTTAAAGTCTATTTTTAATCTGGTTCTCGGTCCGTTTTGACACTTTTCTTCTGCGACCTGTCGGTGGAAAAAAATATTTTATGTTGTTGGTGTGCGTTCTTTGTCCGCTCTCTTGTCGTTCACTGCTCCGTTTATTACACCCCCGGTATAGGGGTGTGTATAGGTTTCGCTCGATGTGTTTGTTTGTTTGTTTGTTTGTTTGTTTGTGTTCGCATATAGATCTCAAGAATGAACGGACCGATCGTCACCAAACTTGGTGAACAGGTTCTATACATTCCTGAGACGGTCCTTACAAAAATTGGGACTAGTCAAACACACGGTTAGGGAGTTATTGGTGGATTAAAATTATACAAGGACTTATACAGGGACATCTTCATGGTCAAAGGGAAATAACCATTCTCACTCAGTCACTGCCACCAACTGAGAAGGTTATTTCCCTTTGACGGGGGTGTTTGTCCTACCTCGTAGGAATTTCTTGTTTTGATCACTCCCACACTATGGCAGCTTTTGAACCAGACTGGGCACACTCACTGATAGTAATGTCAAGAGGGAATGTTTAAGGTCAATTGAGTCACTGAATCGACTACTTTGTTATATCATTGATTATACATCTTTAGATATCGATGTACGTAGTTTCGATTATTTCAGGAGCAAAACTGTCGTAGCAATTAAATCTGTTGAAATACAAATGTGTTGACGATTTTCTTAGAAACAAGAAATGATTGGTTTTTGTTTAAAATGTTATATTCCAAGTAAGATTTTTGCAATTTGTCGAAGGCTAAGGTCGGAATAGTAAACGTCGGTCCACCAAAAAAATGGACAAGATGCCGATGGCATTTTTACAAGGCGGCAGCAGGCTTATCAACGCACATGCGCCTTAGGTTTAATTAGTGAGCCAAGTAATGTATTCCTTCTAAAAGTGTTTTTTTCTCCCGGTCTACTGATTTCTTTCTTTTCGTTTCCCCCCTTGTTTGTTTGTTCGTGTGTGTGTGTGTGTGTGTGTGTGTGTGTGTGTGTGTGTGTGTGTGTGTGTATGTGTGTTTTGGGGGTTGTTGTTGTTCTTCTGTTGCATGTTTATCGGTGTTCTCACAGAAGGAGAGAAGATTAACGAAGGGAGATAACCTGGGTCAGCGCGATCAGTGGTAGCCTTGACACTGCGTTGCATGTGCACTCAAGACATCGGTGACATTTACACGCGTTTACGCCCACATCAAAGTTACACTGAATTCACTTATGGCTTGGAGGACTTTTGCAAAAGATAAACTGTTAAATGCTGTCTAATCATTCGACCTCCAGCCCGGCTTGCACCATTAGAGGAAAAACAAATACAGCGCAGTTCTAACATTGACGAGAAGAAGTTTCAGTGCTGATGAAATCCATGCACTTGGGCCTACTTTTAGATTGGACAAGGGCGCGCCACTCTGATAGCCAAGGCAGTTTGTGCAGACGATGTCAAGGTTTTGACTCTGATTCACAGTAAGTCCTCAGCTTTGTCATTCAGTAACCACGCTGGCTGTTTTACACACAGGGTGGGAATCACAGCTCTTACAGAAATTGGTCTTGCACTGCTAAAAGCATTCAGACATTTTGTTTTGGATTGTGGGGCCACTATTGGCTTATCTTGTATTTTTTTCGTTGGAATTCACTGGGATTTTCTTTAAATTTTGATCAGATTTGTACTTCAAACACAGCATGGCTGTGTATTCTTGATTAAGTACATAAATCAATCAATCTATTGATGCAATTTTCAATTTGAGGCCAATTTTTTTTATCAACAAATTAATTAATCAAATTTGAAGCTTCAAAGGTTAAATGGAATCCCATTGTCCAGACCGGGTTAAAAAGTTCGAAATAGAATTCAACGTCTGTATGGACAAAAGGAAAAACACCATGCTGGGATATCATATGAACAAAAACAGTTTTATTTATGTGCCGGTACTGTACAGTGTGTCATTTAGCCAGTGAGTTATTTATGGAAGATATGTGATAAGGGGGAGGGGGGGGGGGGTATAAATTTACTTGGGCTTAACCGCTTTGACGGAAACTTTGTGCCTCCGCCCAAAAAATACATTCTTTCCACCCCCAATACAATACAATACAATACAATACAATACAATACAATACAATGCAATACAATACCACACCACACCACAACACACCACAACACAACACACTTTATTTCCTCAAACTGAGAAATCAAAATTTGACTCACAATTACTCATTACTGATACCCAATGAACATACGTATAACAACATTAAAAACACATCAATATGAACTTGACGGCCAGGTATTCAGCTACGCCAACAGAAATGTACCTTTAAAAGTCCCATTGGTGCAAGTTATGCTTTGATCAGAGTCCTTGTTGTGTCTGGCGCAAAGTGAACTTTGTACAGTGGTGGTCACAAAAAATAATACGGCCCGCCTAGTTGTAAGAAAGTAAGTCAGAGTGTGGCTACCAGTGCAGCCCATGATCTCAATCTAATGCACGACATTGGCGTGATTTGAAATCAGAATGTGGAGTAATCTGAAGTAAGTACACGTGCAGAATGTGTGTGTGTGCGCGTGTGTGTGTGTGTATGTGTGTGTGTGTGACTGTGTGCGTGCTTGTCAGTGTGTGCGTGTGTGCCTGCCTGTATGTGTTTGTGCGCGTTCATGTGCGTGTGTTTGTGCGTGCGTGCGTGCGTGAATGCGTGTGCGGCATAACTGACCAACACCATATAAAGAGCTGAAAAACAAACTGATAAGATTCATAAGGTGCAGGCAGACAGGCCATACGTGACTTACATCAGTTACAACTCTAGTTGCAAAGACTCATTCCCCAATATGACGTCGGGCTAGACAGTCGTACACACTAAGTGGATAGAGGCTGCAACAATTAGTGGACCTCTAAGATTGGAGGGAGGAATACATTGTACATGCATATATGTCTGTTCAGAGGGAAAAACAACAGAAGCAGCAGTAGCAGCAGCAGTTTAAGCAGTATTAGCAACAACAACGAAGACAACAACAACAACAACATTATCAACAGAAGCAGCAACAACAACAATAACAATAACAGCAACAACAACAACAATAGCAGCAGCAGCAGCAGCAGCAGCAATAACAACAGGAACAACAACAGGAGTAGCAACGGCAGCAGCAGCGGCAACAATAACAACAGGAACAACAACAGCAGCAGAAGCAGCAGCAGCAATAACAACAGGAACAACAACAGCAGCAGTAGCAGCAGCAGCAATGTTTTTTTCTCTCCATGTGCATTGAAAACAAAATTGCGTATAAATCAAGGATACATTCTCACCTGCAATGTGATTTCTTACAAAAGTCTAAAAAACGAAATTGGATCAAGACAAAAGAAAAACATGGCCAAAATGATTTCTGCGAGTCCTTCTGCTCCATGTTCTGATACTGACGTCACTCATTGCATTGAAACCTGTTGCGTCGCTGATGGCGTGCCAGTACCCCGCGCATGCGTCACCTGCAGCTTCCTTTGCTGGCGTGACGTCGAAAGTCGTGCAACCTGCGATCGTTTCTGTCATTTTGCATTCCAGTCTGCAGGTGAGAGAGAGAGAGAGAGAGAGAGAGAGAGAGAGAGAGAGAGAGAGAGAGAGAGAGAGAGAGAGAGAGAGAGAGAGAGAGAGAGAGAGAGAGAGAGAGAGAGAGAGAGAGAGAGAGAGAGAGAGAGAGAGAGAGAGAGGGGTTTCAAATATGTCTCAATTTATTCACCAGTAGATATCCTAGGCAATTAACGAGCATGTTTCACCAATTCAACTGCTGGTTTCTTCTTCTTCGCTGCTTGATCTGCCGCAACCGGTGTGTAGAGCCATAGTCCCCTGCTTAAAGAACATAATACAGCCACCTGATTCGCTTATCATATTAAATATATTGACCTGTGAGAACGTAAAACACTAGTTGACAACAACATCTGATTCAATTCGTTTTGCAGACCACAGCAGCGACTCAAACGATTCCGACGGTCACACAAACCTGGAGGTCGTTGTGTATGTCCTTGGCGTACTCGTCGTCGCCTTCGCTGCCACCACTGCCATCGTCATGGTTCGCTGGTTTCGTCACAGTTCAAAAAGGAAAACGAAAGCAAGAGGCGAGCGCAGAGACTCTGTGTGTAAAAACAAATTTCATGGACTGACTGGAGTGACCGCACCAAGCACAGTAGTGGGTCTTCTGCCTGTGGATGCGGATGCTGCCGGAAAGACAACTGGTGCGGGTAGGCATTTCATTCACTGCACTGGAATAGCTTCTTTTTTCTGTTTTTCTGTTTTTCTGTTTATGAAAATGATTCTTAAATATGATGCTCAAACCTTGTGCTCGTACATTAATTGGGCGAAGTCTACTTCGCGAAGCTGGCTACACGAAAGCTTTGGCACTGAAGTTTTGGTAAAAAGACTTCGCGAAGTCGACCTCATGTTCAGTTAAGGAAAGCCTTGAGATTGTTAGCTGATATCACGGTGTGGGAGACGTTCCATGCTTAAAAAGCTCTGAGGCGGTAGTGATCCAGCTCTGAGGGGCCACTTTTCCGCAGTGTGCTCAGATCGATCGCAACCGTACGTGTCTAAGGCAGATTTCTACTATAATTTTGGGTTTGTAACCTTCACAAATGCATTAGGTATTACCAAATGTAAGCAACTAGATGCTACAATGAATATTTATCGCAATAACTGATTATTTATGTCAAAAAGTGGAGATTTGTGTGCTTTTTCGTGGTTATGCTCGATACAGACTAGCACAGACCATCGAAACCCCAATGGGGAGCTGACGCAATGCAAAAGCAATGTTTTGGCGTCAAAATATTTTTTAGATTGCTCCTAGATTTCCCTCAAAATTAATTAACTCGTTTAATCGATGTGCCAGCTCTGAGCAAGAGCGAAATGGGCGGAGCTTAGGTTTGTTCCAGCCGTCTGACGCAATTCGCAAAACGGACAAAATAAGGCCCCTATAAATGAAATATGTACTCCTGCTCATTGAATAGCATATATTTAACCCTTCCTATCAGTGGATGGCATCAAAGTGGTGAAATCTGCGTGTTATGCGGCAAAAACGAAATGTTCCAGCTCTGAGGTGTTTGATCGGCAAAATGTTCTAGCTCTGAGCAAATGTTAAAATGTTCCGGCTCTGAGCAAATGCTACCGGGTGTATCTCATTAAAAACAAAAAAACAAATAAAGAAAGCTGTAAAGAAATATTGAGTGCAAAACAGTTGCCGATAGGTCTGTTGGCGCCTTTAAGTCAGTTAACATATTTTAAACCCAATTTATTTTAAAATTTAGGTTTTTTTCCCCATTACCTTTTTGATGGTATGTTGTTTCATCTGTATGGAGTTAAAGTGATATGGTTTATGTTTTCAGCTAACTGCAAGTAATGGAATATGGAATATGTGAGATGTGGAAACTGCAAGAAACGAGAAGACAGCATCATTAATGCATACTTACATTGTCAAAAAAGAACACCCAGGAGAAACTTTTGAGTGTACAAACATTTCCTTTGTCAAAATAAAGGCAAAAAGAACGACCACCTTCTTGATTATCAAGTGAAACCAGACGAAAGGGTAGAACATGTGTATTTTGATGCTGAGGGTTGCATAACCAGGAAAAAAGAAATCTACAACTGAAACAGGTCTACAACCATTTTCTCTACATAAAAAACAAAATGATTTGGTTAGTATCCTACCAAAGGTACTTTCGATTTAAACAGAAAAAGGTGATGCGTGTGTCAAGTTTTGGAGAAATAATATACTGCGATTCATTTGCACATGACATCATTTCTTACAAACTCTTCCCTGATACTGTACGATGGCATAATCTAAAGATTTAAATCAACCATGAGGTACACATCTGATGTGAAGAAATGTTGGACCTATGGTTATACACTCTTCCATGGGATGTTTCTGTATTTCATGGGCGGATACAAACACACTAACTAGAATAATACAGATGTCTGTTAAGCTGCGATGACATGTGGTGAGGTCACCAATTGTGCATGCCCTGACCTCAGTTTCAGATTGTGCATGCCCTGACCTTTCAGATGTTGCAAAGTTTGTACAGACTGAGAAAGATGAGTGCCAAAAACCGGAGCTAATGTTGTTGAATGTTGACAATTTCTGACAAATCGTACAAACTGTGTATAGATGGTACAAAGCTGGTGCAGGGATTCAGTTCAAACTTTGGGGAGGTTGACCTTTACAGTCATGCTCAGTCTTGATGTTGGTAGAATGTTACCCGTTACGTTCCTAAGACCCTGCACTTTTCTTTGATATCATGCTCACTGTGTATACCTGGATTAAACACGTGACAGTCGCTAATGAATTTTCCGATTGAGGTATGGGGAACCTGGTAGTGAGGAGGGTATCACTGCAAGAGTTGATCTACATCATTATGTACCCGTGTACGTATGTATGCTTTTGATTATCTGCTCGAGGAAGAAGACAATTTGAACATATAAAATGCAACTGGCGGCCATAATTACCATTTTGCTAATATCTACTTCCTCTAGCAGATAATCAAAACCACTCATACGTACACGGGTACATAGGATGTAAACCAACTATTGATGTGATACCTTCCTCCTTGCCAGGTTCGAATTAGTAACAGTATGTACCTTCATCTGGAAAAGCTATAATCACTTAATTTATAAGCGACTGTCACGTGTCTGATCCCTTTAAATACGATGAGCTTCATTCTAAAGGAAAGTGCAAAGTCTCAGGAACACAACGGTACCAAAATCAATAGTACTGGTCAAGAAACACAGGGCCGGACTAGGCTAAGAGGAGGGGGGGGGGGGGGGGTTGCCAGTGGGGGTCAGGGGGCGAAGCTGATGGGTAGGTCATATTCGGAGATATGAAAATGGTCGCTCCTTGCATGAAACGACATAAAATAAACAATGATACAAAATGTTTTAAATAAGTGAGGTACATGTTTATGCTAGGGGGGTGGGGGTGGGGGGGGGTTGCGCAACCCCCATAACCCCCCCGGTAGTCCGGCCCTGAAACAAATACACACGAAGCAATAACTGTGTCTGTAGTACCTATAACAGCTTAATTTATCTCCACCTTTAAACAGGGTTTACTCATATGCATGCATTTTGCATGCAGATGTTTACATTTGGTACTGAACGAAATATTTCAAATTAAGAGGATGCAACATACTTTAAGGAATGATTGGAAATTGTTCTAAAACAGCAATGCAGAACATTAAAAGTCAAGGAATACCTCATTACGCAAGCTATTAAATGTTCTATGTTGATTTTTAGTCGACATCTTTCATAATGTTCAGTTACAGAGCAGTCCATAAAAAATGCCCAGAGCAGGAATATTTCCACATTTGCTCAGAGCTAGAACATTTTGCTGATCAAACACCTCAGAGCTGGAACATTTCGTTTTTGTCGCATAACATGCAGATTTCACAACTTTGATGCCATCCACTAATAGGAAGTATTGAATATACGCTATTCTATCAGCAGGAGTAAATATTTCATCTATACGGGCCTTATTTTGTCCGTTTTGCGAATTGCGTCAGAGCTGGAACAAACTAAGCTCCGCCCATTTCGCTCTTGCTCAGAGCTGGATTATCGATTAAACGAATTATTTAATTTTGAGAGAAATCTAGGAGCAATGTGAAACTTTTTTTGACGCCAAAACATTGTTTTAGCATTGCTGCAGCTCCCCATTAGGGTGTGGATGGTCTGTGTTAGTCTGTCTAGAGCACAACCACGAAAATGCACAAAAATCGCCACTTTTTGACAGAAAAGATCAATTCTTGCGATATCTATTCATTGTAGCATCTATTTGCCTACTTGTGGTAATACCCAATGCATTTATGAACGTTACAAACCAAAAAGTATAGTGGAACACTGCCTTCGACACCTACCGTGGCGAGAGATCTGAGCCGACTGCGAAAAAGTGGCCCCTCAGAGCTGGAACACTTCCGCCTCAGAGCTTTTTACGCATGGAACGTCTCCCACACCGTGGATACACTAGCTGGTGAATTTGTTCGGCAATCGCAAAAAATACAACGCCACAACGAACAATCCCCTTAAGCCATAAGCAAGCAGATCAAATAGGGCACTGACCACAAAAAACAACATCAGAAAACCTAGAAAGATGAATATGAAATGAAAATGCTCCCTCTTGTCCGCGTCAACAGCACAACAATGAATTGCTACTCATGTTAATTGGGTTGCCCGGTTAAAAAAGGATTGTGCAGAAAATATCAGTACTCTATAATTGTTTCAGAATCGCCTCTAAATCGGCCACCTACTGGTCACCACCGACTGGACATGGACGCAGGGTCAGTGTGTGAGACGCTGACCGACGACGAGTTCCACGACGTCTGGACACCCGGCACCTCACCTGCCGCCGTCACTCATGGCAAGACACACCTGCATGACTGACACGCGATGTCATTGGCCAGACACGCCTACTTTAGTGACACATGATTCCATGGCAAGACACACTTCAGTGCCGTTTACATGGCAGACTTTCAACCAACTTTTCCCCGACTTTTGTTGTTTTGAAATCGTTCGAGTTGTTGAGGCTAAGTCGGCCATGTGAACGGCCCCAACGATTTAGGTTCAATTTAGGACAGATTTAGCCGCGACTCGAAAACTCAGTTGAGCGCTGCTCGACTCGGCCGTGACTTGGCGCCGATTTTGTGCAGACTTTCCTTATTGCACTTACTAATTGATAAGCTCTGACCAAACTGCTCTTCCCGCATTAGGAGGTAGCTCCAATAGCTGAACTGGCCTTGAAGTCTGCCGAAAATCGCCGCTTAAAAGTAGTTAGAGCATTTGCGCTGTTCACATGGGCAGCGATTTTGACTGGACTTGGCACCGACTTAAATCGCCTGAAAGTTGGGGGAAAGTTGTTTGAAAGTCTGCCGTGTGATGATCGGCACTGTATATGACTATCACATGCCTTCTCGTCGTCACGCTTTGCTAGAAACTAGTCCGTGACTAAAATGTTCCTTTCCGTTATGTCAAAACTTGACTTAATGCAAAAACACTACACCTGCTGGACTGACGTCTGTCTTTGTCAAAATAATGTGTGTTTACTTCAGTGACGTACTTTTCGGGAAAATGAAATATTGTGCACTTACCCGAGTGACGTTGTTCGGCGAAAATCTGATGCTGTGTGGCGTTTATTTTTTTGAGATAATTAATTGACCTGAATGGATTGACGTTTTTGATAGGTCAAAACAAAATTCATTTACGGAATGGCGTTGTTTCCAGGAAATAACCCATATACTTTGTGATGGTTGTTGATGGAATGACGTTGAGAAAAGATCCCCTAATTGGTGAAGTCATGGCCCTATGGCGACAATCTTTCCGAAGTGACTTGTCCAGTCAGAAAAAGGCACGCATCCTAGACCGACGCTTTGCAAAATCAGATCAGAACCACACATTCTTACTGGAGTAACTAGATTTTCAGCTTTAAGAAAATGCAGTTTCAGGGAAAGTGGTTACCATGCCAACGCCTTAAAAGTGTGATGTACATGTGCCTTTTGCTGGTGACAGTTGTAACTTTATTGTCTCTGTTTCTATAATGAAATGAATCGAAGAGAAAACCAGAATCCAATTTTGGAAGCAATTTTTGTTGTCTTCTTTTTTGTGAGCATACTTTTGCCGGTGCCACCCTTTACCGTATTGTGCCATACCGAAACACTTTTGACAGTATGAAGTAGATTTGTTTACGTTTTCTTGGTTTCATTAATACAAACAAAGTGAAATCAGTCCTGATCTCTATATAATATTTTATTTGAACCACGCAACACTGTTTTTAAATCTACATATCAAAACTGTGGAGCCGAGTTTCCTTCTTGGCCCTAGCATTAGGATTCAGCAAGCTGTATATATACAAGATGTCAACAACCACCACTGATATAGCAGTATCCCTTCCTTTTTAGCCCTCAAGCAATCCATTTAGAGAAAGCTGATGACAAGCCCTCTGCTGCCTTTCCGAGCTCTAAAACATCGCAGAACACAACCCTTGGCAGGGGTGTTTATGTTATCGCTCGGCCAGGAAAGAACAAATTTGCAAGCAAGACAAGGAAGAGAAATGAATTTCTGGCTGAAAATGTGCACAGTTAAGAAGTCACACACTGAGTTTAGTAGAAAGAGACATAGTCAGTACTATCAGGGCTGCTTAATAATACACACATTTTAAATCATCAGAATACACTCTCTGCAATCTTCTATACTAATTGCACAAAGAAAGATTCAATGCGGAAGAAATCAGTTAAATACTGCTGTTTCCTACATGTCGAACCGGTACATAAGAATCACATTACACCGCCAACCGAAAGACCAAACTTGTCAAAGTTTTGTAAGTGATCACTACATCTTACAAGCAACAAAATATGCATGTTAGTGCATTTACACCTCCAGCATACATACAGATTAAACTTATTACGCTTAAAACAATATTTATGCTGTTTTCAAGAGAAAAAAAAGTGAGTGTGGTTTAAGCTTTTTGAATATTCCGCGCAAATTTCGATGCTCCGCCCTGCAAGGTCACGGCGGCCGCGAGCTGCTGAGCCCGGCGCAGCAGAGACTCTGCCGCAGGAAGTCTGTGGCACCATAGGCGCCTTCCTGTAACATTTACGTGGCTTTAAGTGTATTTTGTTTAACATTTCTCAGTTCCTGGAGCCCTTGCAATGATTATAATGATGACAAGAAGCAGAAGTTTCAAAGTAGTGTTACAAAATGTGGTTGTCTTGAAACAATTAACACGGGTTTTTTTCCATGTTGAGTGCAGCTGAGAATAGTTCTGTGTGAACTCAGTTATGCTGGTCCGCAGTAACCGAGCCGCTACTGTCGGAACTCGCGATAAAAGATAGGCCTAACCACAAAAAACACAATCAGCACTTTTGCCGGTGCCACCCTTTACCGTATTGTGCCATACCGAAAAACTTTTGACAGTATGAAGTAGATTTGTTTACGTTTTCTTGGTTTCATTAATACAAACAAAGTGAAATCAGTCCTGATCTCTATATAATATTTTATTTGAACCACGCAACACTGTTTTTAAATCTAGTTGAGGTTCAGAATGGAACACTCTCTCTGATTGGTCAGATCGTACAAACTCATTAAAATAACCGGTGACTATATTGACCACTTCTAGTTAACACCCCCCATTGTCATCTTGCTGCTGCTGCTTTGATACACGGTTAACTAGGTAAGTGATGATTCCCCTTCAAACCTAATTGATGCCTCCGTTGCTTCGCTCAGTTGGACATAAGGGTTTTGCTTTGGTTGTGCCCGACGATGATCGCCAATTTTCAATGTTTAACTGACAAAGTTTCCGTGTAGTGTATTTTTTCGTCATTCTCAGCAGGGCTATTGAAGAATACCTTCATCATAAGCCCCCCCCCCCCAAAAAAAAAGGGTCTGTTTACGGTAACATAGGCCAAAAAAATAGGGTCGGTAGGTCGGGATTTTTTTTTTTCTCCAAAAAACCATATTTTTACGTTATTTTGCAATTTTTTCCCCCCCCCTCCCAAATGCCCAAAAAAAGTCTAGGGTCGCGCGAAAAAAATAGGGTCGGTCGGGTTACCGTAAACAGACTATTTTTTGTGTGGCCTAACCAGTCACTGTCAGAATAATCGAAGGCTCTCGCAGTGCGAGCAAACGTTCTATAGTTCTTTTAAGATAATAAGGATATGCTGTCAAAAATCAGAAATCGAAATTAAAATGACATATTAAAGACAAAACCTCACCAAGATCCACAGTCCATGAAATGGTCCTGTGAGACTTCAGACAAAAAGACCTCTAGAAATAAGAAATCGA
This sequence comes from Littorina saxatilis, assembly GCF_037325665.1. NCBI lineage: Eukaryota > Metazoa > Mollusca > Gastropoda > Littorinimorpha > Littorinidae > Littorina > Littorina saxatilis. Next base: position 89,591,449 of record NC_090246.1, read on the forward strand.
CGATTGAACGATGCCAGACTGTCTTGTGGCCAAAAAATCGAAACAAAAACATCCCTCAATTGTTAGCACTGGCGAAAAGTGGAGGTCCCATCAGACGGAGAAAAGCCGAAAAGGGATAATCAGTTTTAGCGGGCGTCGCAAAGCCTAGGGGGCAGGGATGGAGGGAGGGGGTGGGGGATGGGGTGGGTGGAGGAGGCAGGGCAAGGTATTGATTCCCGCAGCGTATCGCAAGCTACTCTGTGTGTGTGCGTGCGATGCTGAAGAAGCGAGTACACTGGTGGAAATCTATCGACCCTTTCTTCTATCGGCCATGGCGTAGGACTGCCGCTGAATATGCTGCTAGTAGGCACAACTGTTTGTCTGCTGGTGGTGGTGGAACACTCAATACAGCATCGTCAGTCTCGCTGAAATCTCCGCTCATTCGGAGTTAGCGTGGCCGGGATTCTGGATGGTGACTTGAACGATGCTGGTGTGCGGTGCAGGGACATATTCCGTGGACTGGACAGCAATTCTGTGACAAGGAGAAAAAGAAACAAACAGACATTGCGGCCGAGCACCATCGATCTTAAGCACCGAACGTCTGGCAATCCAAGATGGCGGCCTTTCCGGTAATCACACCGAGCTTGGGTCTGGCCGTGACGCTAGCCGTGTTGTCGATGTGCGTGGTCACCATCCTCCCCTCTCAGGCCGACACCAGGTCCAAGGGGGACGTCAAGACAATGGAGGTGAGCAAGGAAATAAAGTACTGTCCCTTCTTCAACAACCGGGCTCCCGAAGTGCAGCGAAACCTGAAGAACTGCACCTGGTTTAAGGAAAGTTCGTGCTGCAGGCAAGAAGAGATCGACGCCACGTTCGGACGAGTGAAACCTCTGCGTGGCGCCTCCCCCGAGTGTCAGAGGTACACCAACTACCTCATGTGCTACATCTGCTCCCCCGACCAGCACCGCTTCTACCTGATGGAGAGTCTGACAGTGTGCGAAGAGTTCTGCCAGGCTTGGTACGACGCCTGCAAGACCGCCATCCTCAAAGGTTCCGTCATCAGATCGCTGTACGCGGACGGTGAGGCTTTCTGCAGGAGTCGCCGCTTCAAGGTTGACACTGTGAAGAACGGCAAGTGTTTTTTCTTTGACGCCAGACAAGACAAGAACGGGGCAGCACGTGAAACACGCTGCAAAGTGGGTCATCTGGTTTTGCTGGCTTTGTTTTCTGTTTTTGTGATAGATTTAAGAGGTATATTTTAAACGTTAGTTTTCAACTAGTTTGTTTTCGGTGTAGTGTTTGCATCGTACTTTGTTTTCATGGTTTAGGAATATTTGATAAATCATTTGGATTCATACACAGACAATTGTTTAGTAATTAATATACTCTTCGCTTAATATTTTGTGCAACGATCCCAGGACATATGGATATTTTCCCAGAGATGTTTTTGACCCGACTCATCATAGGCTTCTTCTCACTGGAACATAGATAGGGGCTTTGCCACAAGTTACCACCAGGGTCAGTACAGTGTTGCTCCTTCAGCGTCGCCAAGGACATGGGCATGAACCCAAGCCCGGCTTCGTGGGTTCTTCTTCGTGGCTTGAGGCGAGGAATTCACGCACCTGTACTTCATCTGATTAAATTCTATGTTCAAAACAGGACGTCAAGCTGAACAAATAGTTCGGCGAAGAATGTTACATTTCTCCGACACAATATTGCTGCATAAGTCTTGGCTCTAAACGGGCTCAGTATGAAACTGGACTCCTGTCTGAATAAGTTGGAATAGCTCGGTCGTTGCCTGAACTAGTGCACGTTTTCTGTGGACAGTCACATTATTTAAGTATGTTAAGTGACAATAGAGTCACAACTGAAAAAACAAACACCCCAAAGAAATAATGCAAAGGAAATAATTATAGAAATCCGCAACAGGCTGACTGCTAATGTAGAACTATGATGTTTCTACCCGTCCCTTTAGCGTTGATGTTATATAGGATAGCCTGGAGGAGAATGTTTTTTAATTTTGATTTCACTGTATTGCTGATTCAACTAGCATGAATCTACTATGTAGGTATACATTGTAAACATTGAACATGTGTGTGTGTGTGTGTGTGTGTGTGTGTGTGTGTGTGTGTGTGTGTGTGTGTGTGTGTGTGTGTTTGTGTGTGTGTGTTTGTGTGTGTGTGTGTTCATATTCCTTTTTATATGAATACTTTGTTTTCCCGCATGTTATTAAATTCAGTAATTACTTGCGATGTCTAATCACGTTGTACTTTAGACAGCGGTGTTTGTGATAGATATTGTGAAGTAATTTATACAACTAACTGCGCGGTTTTGAGCGAGCGTTCGCATGAGTGTGCGAGTGTGTGCGAGTGTGTGTGTGTGTGTGTGTGTGTGTGTGTGTGTGTGTGTGTGTGTGTGTGTGTGTGTGTGTGTGTGTGTGTGTGTGTGTGTGTTTGTGATGTATTTAAGTTTGCAGAGTTGAAATATTTATTGGTTATGATTAATTTGTATTATAAAATCTGATGTCATACAACGAATTGTGATCGCCACTTAGTACGCTCTTTGTAGAACGTTTTAATTAAAATTTTACAATGTGGCAATACAAACGTTTTTGTGTTTAAGACTGTAATGTGTGTGTGTATTGTTGTCAAGGAGATGATGTGTGTTATTTATTGTCTGTGTTGTTATATGTGTTACTTGTGTTGTTACATGTGTTGTTACTTCCTCACATCGTTTATAAGTATCTGCTGCATAATTTAGACGTAAATTATACTTCAAAATTTGTATTAAAGTAATTGACAAACTTCGTAGTATGCCAATAGAACAAACAGGAGGAATAATTGATTATTTAAACACGTGAACCCGGCATTAGCTGGATGGTGGGTTATTGTTTTTTTAACGTATCTTTAACCATCCCTGAAGCTGCAATCATTCCCTGTACTATTCAATTAGAATAATTAATCTTTATCAAACCATGATGTATCTTAGTTGTACAGGCAGCGGAAAACCCACCGATTATTGCAACGAAACCTTATAAAATAGTAAGGACAGAATTGATAGGCAAGATTCTCCCTTTGCAATGCGCTTGTTCCAAGGGAGGCAACCCCTGGAACTGTAAATGTGTTGATTGATGAAATCAAATAGCCAAGGCAAGCAAATGAACTAAGGCCAAACAAAAATATATGTTGGTTTAGGGTAACCCCCCAAAATAGGGTCGGTAGGTCGGCTTCTTAATTTTATTTTTTTTCAATTTTAGTCTCGGTACGGGTCGCAAAATGTGCCAGAGGTTTTTTGTTGTTGATTTTTTTTGAGAAATGAAAAAAAAGTTTTAGGGTCGGCGGGAAAAAAATAGGGTCGGTCGGGTTACCCTATACCAACATATATTTTTGTTTGGCCAAAGTATCTGTGTCAAACACACACACACACACACACACGCACGTTTGTGTTTACACACACGCGCACGCACGTGTGCGCTTACACACACACACACACACACACACACACACACACACACACACACACACACACACACACACACACACACACACACACACAACACAACACAACACAACAAAAAACACACACACACACACACACACACACACACACACACACACACACACACACACACATACACACACACACACGACCTAAAAGATTGATCGTACAAAGCAATTAGTAGCCTATATGTTATGGCGTGTGTTTTATTTACAATTTTTACAGATCATCGACACACTAAAACAGTATCACAGCTCAGCTTAGTAGTGAAAATCTTAACTTCAAAGACAGAAAAACATGCGAACATTTCTTGCAGTATCCATGTAAATAAATTAAAATGAATAGATAATAAATCAATACAGTTTGACAAATTACAATGCAAACGCTCGCACGCCTGTGTGTTCGTGCACGTGCACGCGTGTGTGGGTATGTGCATACACACACACACACACACACACACACACATGCGCGCGTACGTACGTACACACGCACGCACAAACACACACACACACTCACACACACACACACACACACATACCGTCACACACACACACACCACTTCCTCCCCCACCATTTTAAACGCCTCACCCATTCATTTACTATCATCACCCGTTAGATTATCTTGGCGCTGAGAAACATTTTTACCATAAGTGGGATGCAAAAGACGGACCAAGTCCTCCACACACACAATTCTCTGCATGTGTCTCAGCAAGTGGAGCGCAGTCCTCACGCAGTCCACCTGTGCTGGCGGACTGGAGTCCATGAAGTCCATGTGTGGCGGACCTATCACCCTGCAAAGTGAGGAACAGTCGGTCCATACCACAGGCAAAAAGGAAAAGTTAGTCCATATACCACAGGCACTTGGCACTGGCAATATTATAGTAGTATAACGTCACGCTCATCTTGATACATAAAGACTTGTTTGGAGAATGGGAAGGTATGAAAAAGCTTTTTCAGGGTTGTAATAGGGTTGTAATAGGGTTGTAATAGGGTTGTAATGCAGTTGTGCTGATTGAAAATGCTTCTGTCAACTCTTTATCTCACGCGTATACCTCTGTTGACCGCTCGAGAGAGGCAGTTTGCAACTTATACCTAAAATGAGACAGGCAGATTGTTCACAAACCAAATAACGTTTTGCGTTTTTCTCAAAACTATGAAAAATGACATAGGCAATTACATTTATGAGCGTGACGATAATGCAGTGGCAGGCAAGAGCAGAAAGGCACACTCCTTCTTGCGGAAACAGTCCGGCTCACCGTCTCGGATATGGCCGGTGTAACACGAGAAAACTACTCCCACGAGATTTTTACTCCGGAGTAAACATTTCGTACGAAAAAGTTACTCCCTTTACGAAAAAAGCACTCCCCCATTGCACGAGAAAATTACTCCCCAAGACAGGTGAGTTCCGAGTAAACATTTCGTACAAAAATGTTACTCCCCTGACGAATAAATAACGAATAAATTACTTCACCCCAACACGAGCAATTTAACTTCCCATGCCAGGTGTACGAAATTTGTACTCCCTTGTCCCCTGTTAGTCTTGGTGGTGGAAGGGGTGGAAGGAGGGTAGCGCGACATTCGTGTGCGCGAGATCACTTATTGGCATTATCCCTTCGCCCGCATCCCATTTTTGCGTACGAGATTTTTCTAGGAAGTAAAAAAAAATGTGGAGTAAAAATTTCGTGGAGGGAGTAATTTTTTCGTGCCTTGGGGAGTTCTTTTCACGTACGAAAAGTGTACTCGGAGTAAGAATATCGTACGAAATATTTACTCCGGAGTACATTTTTCGTGGAGTAAAATTTTCGTGTTACACCGGGCTTTTACATGGGACAAGATGATCCCTGCACTTGGTCACATACCAACAATCAACAGCATTGGTGCCTTCTGTGCATAGTCGGCATTGTTTTGGATGTATTAATTTCGGTAAAAGCCACTAGTGGCTCGCTTTAAGAAATTATTTCATCAAAATCAAAATTCCAACTCACCACAGCAAGCAGTAAGGGGATTTGATTTTGGATATGTGACCAAGTGAAGAGTTGATCTTATTCCGTGTAAAAGCCTGGTCCGATCTGAGATGGTCAGCTGAACTGGTTTCACGAGGAGGAGTGTGCATCTAAGCTCATGCATAAGACTAAAGTATAGTACTATTGCATGTCTTTTGAAAGAGCCAGAGTGCGTGCGTGTGTGCGTTTGTGTGTGTGTGTGTGTGTGTGTGTGTGTGTGTGTGTGTGTTTGTGTGTGAGTGTGTGTTTGTGTGTGAGTGTGTGTTTGTGTGTGTGCGTGTGCGTGTATGTGTGTGTGTCTGTGTGTGCGTGCGTGCGTGCGTGTGTGTGTGCGCGTGCGTGCGTTCGTGCATGCGTAAGTGCGTGTGTACTTACCACGCAAGCATCTCACAGCCAGTAAAGGCAGCCACACCCTGAAGCAATGTTTGCTGGAACTTCTCTCTATCTCTGACACTGCTGTGGAGACTTTCACCCAGCCTCTCTGTGTATTCTTGCACTGACATGAAAATAGCAACCTAAATAGACGATGTTCGGAAATAACTCTGTCGGAGTTATAAGGGTTTGTGATAGAGTTAATACTTTTGCTTTTATTGAGTCTAACTTTCCCACGTAACATTATAGGCCAATCACTAGCGAAGGGTGTGTCGGAAACACGTGGGCAAGGAGAACGTGAGAAAAGCTTGCCTCACTATATATAAGCAAGAGTATTGACTCATTTGCAACCTACACAAATCCGACGGAGTTATTTCCGCAGTTCGTCTATCGACAGTCCAAAACACACGCAGGGAACAGCAAAGCTAAAACTAAAGTTAGCAAACAAGTTATTGCGACAAATTTCGCACCCCAATCAAAGCATAATTACCGTGCTATTTAAGTAAAACAGTCTATATACCATTTAAGGCAGTCCGCTTGACACTTTAACCATACTGATAAACACGTACATGTACACAGACATGGGCTGCTACCGATTGAAGTGCAAGGAAGATCACTCTGAGTGATAAACTGCATAACAGAACGTTTGTCCCCAAATATTTACTGTTTTCACAATCGTTCCAACTGCTTGCTCTTTCTGTTAAATTCCTGGTTTTCCATCTTAAGTTTTTGCAATTTTACGGAATAACATCCATGCTAAGATAAGTGAATGATTCTGACCTGAAAGTAGCGAAATTTATTACTAACCGGCACTGCATCAGAATGTGATCTGCACATAATTATGTAGTGTTTGTATGGCATGCTGTCGGACGTAAAACAATAGACAGGTGACAAAGAACTCACACAGAACAGAGCACTTGCGAATGATGTCGTCTGCACGGACGTCTGTTTGGTCCTCAAGCTCAACCTTAGCTTCGTCCGTATCCGGCGCTGCCAGGTTGTCATGGTTACTGCTGCCATGGTTACCACTGTCAGCGTCATTAGCGTCGGGCTTCCTCCTCCCAGACCCTTGGTCAGAATCTTCTGTTTTCAAACTCTCCTCTATATTAAAAACCTGGTGTGAGTCTGCTGTATTTTCGTCAGCATTACCGTCTCTGCAGTCGACCGCCTCTGCGAAGCAGTTTTCTCTGCCACCATCTCCCTGTGTTTTCGGCACGTCTTGACACTTCTTACCTTTCTTTATGAGTTTACCATGACCGTTCTTTTCTCCACCTGAAACACAAGAGTCTTTTGTGTCTGACTGTGTCGAGGCTACATTGACGGTATCAGAGGCCTTGACAATGTGATCTGGGTCAGCGATGTCATCAGTGTGCTGTGAATTGTAAAGGTCAGGTCGCTGTGGGACGAGCACCACGTGCCGATAGCGGTGGAAGACGATGAGCAAAGTGGCTAGCAGCAGACCCAGGTCGTAAGCGCAAGGACCCACGCGTGTGAACTCCGCATCGATGATCTGATCGCAAGAAAATAAACACAATTCAATAATAAAATAATAATAAAATACACATGTTGACAATTATACTCCATTCAAGACTCGACAATCAAACAAAAAGAACTGTAGGTGACGGGTAACGTTTTGTTTTGTCAATAACTGAACGTTCCAATAACCTACAATTCTGTTTGTTTTTTATTCTGAATGTTGGAGCGTTGGCAGTATATCTGTTTTGGGATGTCAAGGTTCAACACTAAAGACCAAGACTCAATAATAAAACACACATATGGAGAAAAAAAAACCCACCCTGACTAATCTAACCTTGCCTGCGTGGGAGATGTAGAGTGTGAGACACTTCATTGAGCATTTAATTATTAGTGTTTGATCATTCATGAGCCACATGTACAAGATGGCCCCCAGGAGAGTGAATACGAGGGCATCCGCACTCACTGAGGGAAGTATTCATGCTAACTTTCATAAACCAAGCCCGGTGGACCGTGAGCACTATCACTGTAGAGAGCTAGAGCATCGGACAAAATTGTTTCATAGGTTACATTCTCTACGTAATCACCATGAACGGTGTTCACATAAATGTTACTTAGTCCCTGCAGTTACCAACCCTTTTTTGTCCGTGAGCCTATCTTGTGATTTGTCAGGCTTCTGTTTTCTGACTTAAAGGTACTGCACTTGTCAAATCCAGGTGCACGGAGCCCCTGGGGCTTTTAGTCATACCTCAGGCAGCTATCCGTTAGAAGAACTACCAAGTTTCATTGACTTGCACCCAAAGAGTCAAGAACTGCGATTTTTTTACGAATTAATTTCGTACTCGGACCAGGCTGGTCTTGGCCTATTTTTGGATCTAAATTTAGATCAGGTAGATCACCATATCATGCACAAAAAGACACGTCACTAGCAAACTATGTCAGACGTCATCATGAGTTTGTGTAAAACAAAATGGAGGCCGGAATCACTCAGTTGAATCGAACTCCGACCAAACACCACGTAATAACTAGGTTAATTTATGCACTCGCGTGAACAAGAAACTGTCGAGCTTCACAGATGTCGTCGTTGGGTAGTTTTGGGTTTGTTTTACTACCATAGGAGGATTTTTGAACTGTAAATGCACTCAGCTGCAACAAAAACGCAAAACGAAGGCTGTGAGCTGCACTGTGCCTTTAACAATGTAAGATAAAAGTCCAGTGGGGGGCGTTACTTTGGAATGAAAACTATACCAATACCTTGATGTCACTGCCGTTGACCAGAACAGACTCAATGTGAAGGTCACCATGAACTAAACACTCAAGGTCATTCATGAATGACCTTTTGACCTCCTCTTTTGCCTTCATGACAGCGGCGTCACCAAAGACCTCTGGGAGCATGCGCAGTACGGATGGGTGGCAACGTCTTCCGGAGTCAGAGGGGTCAAAAGGTCGTTCAAAGTGATAGGTCCTGAGCAAAGTCATCATAGAATCTCGCGCCCTGAAAGAAAAGATGTGGGTGACTGATACTGACGCCAATAATAACGTACAACGATATAGAACAGGTACTTGTTCAGTTAATCCATGTTGTGGCCTCACTATCTCTTCTATCTCTTTTACATTTGTTCATTCTCTCTCTCTCCTTCCTTCAGACAGACAGACAGACAGGCAGGCAGACAGACAGGCAGAGTCTGTATTTCACAGAAGAAGATGAAAACGAGTTGAACAAACTTGTCTGCTAACCCATCTGTTGACCTCTAAATTGCCACTCCATATCTCTTCTATATTTGTTAATTCTCTCCCTTTCTCCATTAGACAGCCAGCCAGCCAGACAGCCAGCCAGCCAGTCAGCCAGCCAGACAGACAGAGTGTGTATTTTAAAGGAGAAGATGAATAAGAGTTGAAAGTGTTCTTGTCTGCTTTCTTTATAAAACTGTAAACATTTAGATATAAAGGCAGCACATTTCACGCACAGAATCAAATATCACTCACCTAAACTGTTGGCTGAGTTCCTGCAGCCTGTCCGTGCCCACGGTCAAGGTGTGAGTGACCGCATGCAGTGAGGCCAGTGCTGTCCCCAGGGCGCGCGCTCCAATGTCCGAGAACTGACCGCTCAGCACTGCTCCGGACAGTGGCTGGTGGTCACTCAACTCCCGCATGCACACTGGACGGAGAAAATTACTTTCAGTGATGAAATTCATCTCTTATACTATTGGTTTAAAGCTGTTACAACTTTTCTTATCACTTCATGATTCAATGACTGCTTCAAAAACGTTGGCCTAAGCAAGAAAACATTATAACCTTGCCGGTTTTCCAACCCACCCCATTCCCGGCTCCAGCCCTTCCACCCCCCAACAACCAACCCCAATCTTCACCAAACCGACCGGTAAGGCTTATCAGCACATAAATAATTACATATTTTGTTGAATTTGTCGTAGAAAAGTGGACAGGGAGCACATCCGGGCACCAAGGTGTTGAAGTAGGTCAAGGCTTCGAATTCCATCTGGCCTCGTTCTGGCGGGAGCAACAGTTCTGTCATATCATCCTGCGAGAAAAAAAACCTCATGTATACAAGAACTATGATAAACAGAGGTTTGAACAAATAAAGGATTGCATGAAAGCGTTTCTTTCATGAAGAATAGCTCATTAAATTTCTACCTGTTTCTCCAAGACAATTTTTCGATCCAAAGGGGTACGGGTTCTGCTCACACACACGCGTGCACACACACACACACACACGCACGCACGCACGCACGCACGCACGCACGCACACACACACACACACACACACACACACACACACACACACACACATACACGCACACACGAGCCTGTATTGTTGATCCTGAACGTTATCACATTATGTAGGACAATGGGGACTTAACCGCTGAAATCACTTTCCATGCAATCACTGATGCAATGAACTTACCGTTGATTTATTTTATTTTATGGGGGATGGGCTGGAGTGGGCTGGGGGCCAGTGCATGGTTGGGGAGGGGTGTAGGAGGTATTCAGTAAGACCCTTTTATTACCTTCTTAGAATCAGGCGCTATCTTTAGTATAAATCCTGCGTCATCCTGATGTTTGATCCTAATTCTGATGACGTCATT
>NC_090246.1:89606877-89611877 GCF_037325665.1 Littorina saxatilis
CTATCTCTGGTCTCTCTTCCTGGGTACAATGGTACCTAAGACTTACATTCAAATGCTTGGCATTTCCATGCTACCCACATTGTCAAAATACCAATAATTATTCAAAACAATTGTTAACTACTACCTAACTTCATTTCAGACCCACACCCATTATTACACACACATTTCACATTTAAACCATTAATCGGCCCCCTGTCGATATTTATCGACTAAGTTCCTTGTGTTCACTGTCGTTACAAACAACCGTGAAGGCTGACCATAGGTTTTTGTCACGTGCAGGGTTTGATGAAAAGTTCAACTGATCTGTTACCTGGACGGCCTGTTTGCACCAGACGTCACGCTGCCGCGGGGGGCAATGATCGGTAGTTTCTGCAGCTGAAAACACACCACGATCGCTGGTGTTACACACACAGACACACACGCACGCACGCACGTACGCACGTCCGTACATACGCGTCCGTACGCACACACTCGTACACGCACGCAAGCAAGCAAGCACGCACGCACGCATGCACGCAAGCAAACACGCACGCACGCACGCATGCACGCAAGCAAACACGCACGCATGCACGCAAGCAAAAAAAAACCCCACAACACACACACACACACACACACACACACACACACACACACATTTGAACGTCTCTTTCCCCACCCCATCGCCGCACGTGCCAGAATGATAGAGTTCCCCGATCGTTCAGTTGAAGTGAGTGAGCATTCACACAGCTGTTTCACGCTGTTTTACCATGGCGACCGATAACATGCCTGCGCTCTGCCACGGTAGGGGGAACTTGGGAGAGGTGGAAGAGGGGGGGGGGGGGGGGGGGACGGAGGGGGAAAAAGAGGAGGAGTGAGCTTTGTGTTAGTTGATTGGACTACTCAGGTGAGGCTTGAAGCTGGCTGGAATTCTGTCTACCTCAGTGGCACAGGAAATGGGGGTGTACAGACAGATATGCAGGTGGCCTGGTAAATGGACAGACAGACAGACAGACAGACAGACAGACAGACAAACATGTCAACAGGCAGACAGATAAAAACACTGAGACATACGGAATCGTAGACAGACAGAGACAGGCAGACGAACACACAAAAAGAAAAACGCACTAAACGGAACAAAGTTTGTCAAAACTAAGTCTGAGTGCAAGCCACACACATTTCAAAGCCTCAACACCCCACCCCCGCCCCTCCCCCCTCCGTACCCAACTTTGTCACTGACCAAACCATGATCAGCTCTTTTTCTGAACGAAATGGAAGCCAATCACACAAAAACAAAACAAAAACAACCCATAGACATAGGGATTGGAATTTCTCGCGCCTGTAGCAAACTAGTTTACCTAACCAAACTACTCTACCATACATCCATTCCTATCTGCATCTCCAGAGCCCCCCCTCCCCCCCCATTTCCACCCCTCTCCTCCCCCACCCACCCCCCGGCCACGAATCATTCCAGAGTCTCCTCTTTCATCTGTGTAGCGTGTCTGCCGGTGTGCCGCCAACGTGTGCAGTCAGTGTGCCGGTGTACCGGTCTCAGAACTCCAGACGGTACCTGTACCTATACCAGTCAGTAAGTCAGTAAGCTTGTGCGTTTATCTTCACCCCTCTGACGTACTGTTTGTTGCTTGTGAACACCTTCCCATCCGCACGTCATTTGTTACTCTCCAAAATTACCGTGGATATCACTGCCAACTGTCTTGGAGGGAAGAATTGAAGCAACTGTGGCCAAAGTGTCAAGACTGAATCGGAGAGTGACGGGAGATGATGAAGTTGCTGTCAACAGCCCCTGACCTTTTCCGGAAGAAAGTTTGAAGAGTGTCGACAAACGAGAAACATTAATATAGAAAATATACTGGCACTGAGTTGAAGCTCACAAAACAGAGTTGCTGTGACTCTGGGGAACAATTGAAGAAAGTTGACTCTTCTGGGCGAAAGTTTGAAGACATCGACAGACGTGACAAGGAATTATTATCCTTCACAGACAATAAGGACGGTTTCCTTCACAGACAATCAGGGCGGTTTTCGATCAAAGAAAATAAGAATCAAAGGCAAGGTCGACTACCTGTGTTTCGGAAAATTCCTGGACAAAAGTTCCAAGACAAAAGCGGGCTCATCACTTCAGATAATCCTATTGCCAACTGTCCTATCGAAAACAGCCGCTGTAATTGCATGGACGATTCTTGAGAAAGGGTTAATTAAAACTTCAACAGACATTCCAGTTTTTATGTTATACATCTCTACGGGACGTACAAGACTGTTTGGAGAGAAAGGGAGAACATTGCAATCTGCGGTAGACACACATCTTTCAGTTTTTGGGGGGCAATAAGCGTGGATGCTTGGCCCAAAGTGAACTGTCTTGTTTTGCTGTTTTACACAGCTGTTGCCAAGCTTTTCCGCACATCAGCGCTGAACCGATGCCAGACTTCTCAGTGGAGGTGTTAAAATCTGAAGGCGGCGTTTGAGAAAACAATCGAGAGCGAGGTGAAGTGAGATCTTGAAATAAACTCACTCGGTGTAGACAGACGCAAGTGGAATCTCTTCAGCGGGTCGGGTGACATTTCCCAGTCGACGTTTATCTGTGCGGCCAACATCAAACGTGTAACGTTGTTGTTCTCGAAACTGATTTTTACTGACGAGAAAACACAGAACAATTAGTTTTTTTCCCTCAAAGTTGAGTTTAGCCCAGCCAACCAGAAAAGACAGACCTTTCAGTCAAAGACAACCGATACAGTGAACGTTACCGGTATACCGCGTTTCAGGACTTCAACGTGATAATCAATGTTTTAAATCAGCGTTTAAATGAAAGAGTTCAAGTAACAAGACAATGCAAGTTTGAACTAGATTTGGCAGACACAAGTGGTTCTTAACAGGACAAAACATCCGGTGATGATGCTGTGAGTGTTCTGGAATTTGTGAACTAATATCCGAACAGTTCCATCTGATAAACACCACAAGACCTGCACTCACAGAAACTGAGGAGAATATTCGGGAATAGAAAAAAAAAGTTTGAGATCCATTTGCAATTAAGAAGTGGAAAAAGAAGTGCAGAACCAGAACGATAAAAGCAAGGCAGAGTTCAATTAGCAGCGAGGTTGGAGACAAAAGGGAAGACCTCCCAAAAACCTAACAAAAACAAACAAAAAACCCATAAAAAACACATACAAACAGAGAGAAAAACCCACATATAACAAACAAACGAGGACGACACAGTCAGTAGTAATCAAACCAATCACGGAAGGACGAGCGAAACTGGCCCAGCCAATCACAGCACAGTATCCACACTCCACCGCTGAGCCATCATGGGAGACAACAACATGAAAAAGCCAGCAGACGACACAGTCAACCTGTGTTCTCAAACCTCCTACCCGGGCGATGACGAACTCCAGACTCTGGAGACCGAAATCATGGTCAAATGGAAGCTGGACCAAGCTCCGGACGTGGAAGCGAATCCTGTCCAGGACAAGCAAGCCTCCCGGAAAAACGTAGATCTGTTCAAAAAGGCACTGAATGAAGGCAAACATTGCGACGCCCTCGTCTACATAGATCTGGCCCTGGAGACGGACTTTTTGAACGCAGCCTTGTGGGTACAACGCGTGTCTGTGCTCGTCGCTCTGAAGGACCTGCGGGAAGCGTTCAGAAGCTGTGCCGCCATCCCGGCTCTTGAGCGACCTGGCGTCGTGTGGAAGATGGGAGGTAAGAGATAGTTACTTCTCATCGATGGGAATAGACTTCTTCTCTTCTTCTTCTCTTCTTCTGCGTTCCCAGCCATGCCGGCTAAAACTTCAATCCGGTCAATAGAGTGAAATCCGCAGTCCGCCGTAGCGACGTTGCCGGTGTCACGAACTGAAAACTCTGCCTGAACAATCCTTCTCATTGCGGTCAATGCGCATGCGCTAACATGGGGGGATTAATCAGGTCGTGAACAGCCTAACCCAAACCCTAACCCTTACCCTAACCTTCACCCTAATCCGAACCCTAATCCGAACCCTAATCCTAATATGTGTTTCTTTTCTTCTTATGTCTGTTTTGTCTTTCCCTTACGTCTAACACTTGCTTACTTGTGTTCAGGGCTGTATAGTACCTTTCTTACGTCTAACACTTGCTTACTTGTGTTCAGGGCTGTATAGTACCTTTCTTACGTCTAACACTTGCTTACTTGTGTTCAGGGCTGTATAGTACCTTTCTTACGTCTCTCTGTTTGTTTCTTCTGTTGTGTCATTTTCTTCTTTTGTCTGTTTTGTCTTCTTTTTTTTTCCCCACCTATACGCAGCAAGTAAGTAGAATTAGTGTCGGCGAACACACGGTACTGTCCCGGGAAGCACCTTCCATAGAAGCAGCCTACGCTAACCGTGTAAGCTTACGTTTGGCATACTCCTGCACAGCAGCTTGTGTGTATTTGGCGGCCCAGTAGCATCCTGTAAGATGCCTCGAGAGATTTAATTGCGAACGAGGGGCGGTTCCAGATACCAGTCATTATTTCCCAGCAGCAGCTGAAGTTCCAGACCCATCTCGGTAATTATTTCCGAGTGCAGTGCAGCACTTAGGTTTTCCGTGCCCCGTTTTATCAGGGATTGCGATTACCAGAAATTGCCGGTATATTACCGGTAAAATATATGTTAATACCGGAAACGAGATGGGCAACCGATCAAACCTACCAGTTGATATTTCGTTTGACAGAATTTATCCTTATAATTATAATATAATCACTTGATTTGACCGGTTGGCCGGGGAAAGTGACTGGCAATACTTTAGCCTGCCAGTAAAATAATCTGAATACTCTCGTTTCTGTCGTACCATACTATATTTTACAACACGCCGACTGGCAAGAAACCAGCACATAAGAGCATCCACAGGGGAAAACCTCTTTGCCGACGAGACGGTCGATCATAATGCCAGTGACTGTAACGTAACCATTCAGGCATTCTACACATCACTCTAGTTGCCCACAACCCCCTTCTCCGCTTTTCTCATGCCCCTGTTCAGGCCCCATCAACCCTCAAAGGTAT
>NC_090246.1:89616877-89641877 GCF_037325665.1 Littorina saxatilis
GTTATCTCCCTTGGACTTGTCGCTCACTTGAATCGGGCATTTTCAATGCCATTTCAAATCGTTCGACACTAGCTCGAGCTATGCTCGTCAAGTTTGTCCTTAATCTCAACCTGTTTTTGCTCTGATATTCTAAAGAACCTAGAATTATTATTTTAGATATCAGATTAAAAAAGCTGTTTAACCAAAGTCGTCGTTTGTTGTCTTGGTATACCACTCAGTTCAACACGTTGCTCAAAAGAAGAAGAAGACGATTTTTTTTTTTAAAGCTAACAGTTCAAAATCATAAATGATAATAACATTGTAACAAAATTAATAATACCGGCACGGTTGGCCTAGTGGTAAGGCGTCCGCCCCGTGACGATCGGGAGGTCGTGGGTTCAAACCCCGGCCGGGTCATACCTAAGACTTTAAAATTGGCAATCTAGTGGCTGCTCCGCCTGGTGTCTGGCATTATGGGATTAGTGCTAGGACTGGTTGGTCCGGTGTCAGAATAATGTGACTGGGTGAGACATGAAGCCTGTGCTGCGACTTCTGTCTTGTGTGTGGCGCACGTTAAATGTCAAAGCAGCACCGCCCTGATATGGCCCTTCGTGGTCGGCTGGGCGTTAAGCAAACAAACAAACAAAAAACCCAAAATTAATATAAATATTGGGGGCGGGGGGCTGAGGCGAGCAAGTCTTTATCGGAAAAAAAGAGCGTGACTGTGAGTTACTTTGCCACTGTGTGCATGTGTGTCATTGCGTGAGCAATGTTTCCTGGGCTGAGAGCGAGAGAGTGTGTGTGTGTGTGAGAGAGAGAGAGAGAGAGAGAGAGAGAGAGAGAGAGAGAGAGAGAGAGCAGTCGTCTGCCAAGTCGATGATAAATGTTTTTAACGCCCTCACGGTGAAACCATTAGGGGCATGATCCCGGAGAACAGTCGAGATAAAGTTTGAAATTTCAAAATAGCTGCCAGCTCAATAAAACCGAGCACTCTGTGTCGCCCTGCACGATTTTCAGCGGGAAGTGAAACCAGTTTCCGCCATGGTTTGCTTGTTCAATCAGTCATTCTCAAAACCAAGCAACCAGCAGTTATTTTTAGGTTACTAGTCTGTAAAGTGGACTTTTGCCTTTCGTCCGGAAGTTCGGTATAACAATAGAGTTTTAATGATAACATGAAATACATATCACCAAGCAGTGTGACCATGATGTGCACGCTCCAAACCCACAGTACTCATGTACTGTGTTCTGTTCAGCAGTAGAAACGATATAAACGCTTTTCAGTCAGATTGTCTGTTTGAAGCACATTGAAATTTGATTTTTTACTTCAGTTTAAATACCTTTATTTAGGGGTTTGTATTTGTCAGTAAAACGCTTTCTGGCTACCACACCATAAAAATGTTGTCTGTCGAAACCATTTTTTTTTCCAAACTCGTATTATATAGTCTTCATCTGGTAATCTGGTTGAGTTTGTTTGTTTGTTTGCTTAACGCCCAGCCGACCACGAAGGGCCATATCAGGGCGGTGCTGCTTTGACATATAACGTGCGCCACACACAAGACAGAAGTCGCAGCACAGGCTTCATGTCTCACCCAGTCACATTATTCTGACACCGGACCAACCAGTCCTAGCACTAACCCCATGATGCCAGACGCCAGGCTGGCAATCTGGTAAGCAGCAAGACTCGGAGAGAGAGACAGATATGTGTGTGTGTGTGGTGTGTGTGTGTGTGTGTGTGTGTGTGTGTGTGTGTGTGTGTGTGTGTGTGTGTGTGTGTGTGTGTGTGTGTGAGTGTGTATGTGTGCGCGCGCGTGCGTGCATTATATGAATTAGTCTTCATAAAAACTTTAAAATTCCAGCATAGCAAACCTGTTCCCTCTTGTAAGCCTCAAGCGCTACTTGATCAGCATGTAACCACGCGACATTTCTTCATATCACACAGGTCTCTGAGATCCTGATACCCGTCGTGTGTATGCGTTAAAATATGCTTTCAAAATAAATGTTACCGATATAGCTGGCTGCGAGGTCTTACATCGGAGCGTTACTTCTATTTTTGTGAGCAGTCAGTATTAAGTCCTGATTAGCATCCACACATATTATTTCTACTTTATAATCATAGTGGTTTGATCACGGTCTAGTTACGGTGAGATACGTATAGTAATTAATTACAAGTAATTAATTAAAAGTTCTCGAAAAAAGGGAGCATCCAAGTAGCAGAGGGTCACAAATCACGTGTAGAAGTGAATAAAATTATGTCAGTCTTGTGTCTGCGTTAATTTCTTCGGATCATTTTCTGTGGAATTATTTTGAATCAGTTTGCTGAATTGAAACGTTATTTTGTGTTGGTTCTTACCACAGGCAGAACAATTAATTGTCTAGGAAAGATACACACACGTGTACTGTACACAAGTAAGAGAGAGGAAGAGAGAGAGAGAGAGAGAGAGAGAGAGAGAGAGAGAGAGAGAGAGAGAGAGAGAGAGAGAGAGAGAGAGAGCGAGAGAGTGAGAGAGAGAGAGGGGGGGAGAGAGAGAGAGAGAGACAGAGAGGGAGAGGGGGAGAGACAGAGAGAGAGAGAGAGAGAGAGAGGGAGAGACAGAGACTGAGAGAGAGAGAGAGAGAGAGAGAGAGAGAGAGAGAGAGAGAGAGAGAGAGAGAGAGAGAGAGAGAGAGAGAGAGAGATCGTCTGCCCAGTCACCTTTTGGTTTTGCAGTCGAACCTAACAGTGTTCTTATTGCTATTGTTGTTTTTGTTTTTGTTGTCGTCGTTTTAAATTATGAATAAAAATAACATAAAATCTTATAGAATAAAATATGATTAAAACAAAATTTAGAACACATTGAAATAAATTACATAAAATACGGTAGCATGATATCAGATAACGATAACATTTGAATGAATACACGAGTAAATACAGAAATGAAAAGGGAAAAAGAAACACAAACATAAACAAACTAGCTCCTCGGACTCATCTTTGACACGCATGATTTCTTCTTTTTTAATAAATTTTTTTCCCTTCTGTTTCTTTTTCATTTTGGCCCTACCTATGACAAGCGACTTGGTAGAACCACTCTACAACACTTGACACTTGAGCATGCGTGTGTAAACAGGTCGGAGAAAGTAGTTCCGCTGACTAATGCACAGAATAGACCTAAGCTCATTTGCTTTGATGTAGATATACTATTAATACTACACAAGTAACTGAACATAGACTTTTGTGTGTGTGACACCATCCCTTCTGTCTGTCTGTCTGTCTGTCTGTCTGTCTGTCTGTCTGTCTGTCTGTCTCTCTCTCTCTCTCTCTCTCTCTTCGTCAGACCTATGTGTAGCCAAAAGTGTTCATTCTCAACTCCACGCGAGACACACAATTTCTCAATAATCTGTCGTAAGTCTTTGTCGGACTTTATGACGTTGCTTTACGCTCTTTTGTTCTTTCTTTTTACGGCTAAGTTCAACAACCGGGAGTAGAGAACACACGCACCATAACTGTGTCATGCTTTATGTCAGCCTAAAATAATTATCTCTTTCGTTTACATTGTGTGGCTAAACGCCGAATGGACATTTCTCAGTGTCCGCAGGTTTTGTTGTTGTTACGCGTTTGTCTACAACCATCAGGGAGAAGCTGAACGATCGAGCGTTGTTGTTTAGGCCAAAAAAAAAATAGGTCTGTTTACGGTAACATAGGCCAAAAAAATAGGGTCGGTAGGTCGGGATTGTTTTTTTTTTTTTCTTTTTTTTTTTCTCCAAAAAACCATATTTTTACGTTATTTTGCCAAAAAAACAAGATTTTTTTTTTTCCCCCAAATGCCAAAAAAAAGTCTAGGGTCGCGCGAAAAAACTAGGGTCGGTTGGGTTACCGTAAACAGACCTATTTTTTTTTTTGGCCTTATCAGTGTTCGCGAAAAACGCATTTTCGAAAGTAGCTTCGCACTTAAAGACGTGTTGACGTCCAGCACACGTTTTACCGACAAACGTTTTGATGTTAAACGAGCGTCTTGCCGATAAGCGTTAAATTTGACGTAAAACGGACGTTTGCCGAAATACGTTTGGACGCAAAACGGACGTTTTGTCAACAGATGTTTTGCCACTGAAAGGACATTTTTCTAGCCTACGTCGTTCCCCCCCCCACCACACACACACTTTCTTCTGACCAGGTAATATGCAAGTTAAACAAACATGCACTTGTAGAGACACAGTAGTTTCTGAATCTTACATTCACTGCTAAAAGTTGCGGAGAAGAATATTAAATGTTTCGCCTTTTCAAATTTGTGTTTGGTTTAAGAAGAAAATGACGGCTTCAGTCGACTTTTATCTTAATCACATCGCAGCAAGTGAAACGACATTAACAAGCTGTCAAAGACCGTTACTCGACATAACTTTTATGGTAAACGGACTTGAACACTTTACATTTTTATTTTCAGGTTTGCACGTTTGTTTGTTTGTTTGTTTGAAACATTAATTTAGAAAAGAAAAATACCGTTCTTTTGTCGTACACATTGTCTGTTGTGTGTGTGTGTGTGTGTGTGTGTGTGTGTGTGTGTGTGTGTGTGTGTGTGTGTGTGTCAGTGTTAGTGTGTGAGTTAGTGTGTGTGTTAGTGTGTGTGTGTGTGTGTGTGTGTGTGTGTGTGTGTGTGTGTGTGTGTGTGTGTGTGTGTGTGACCCAGATGTCCATGGGAGCATTTCTGTGAAATGCACTATTTTCGTTTTCGTCATGCATGTTAATGGGATGCGTGGCATTAGCGTACCTTTCTGACTTGAACATTAATAGATCGCCGATTAATGAGCGGCGGACATAAAGTCTTGCACGGCGGTTGTTGACAATTTCTGATACATACACAGGTTTAGTCTACCCTCTTTCCTATGTTTTATAACTGTATTTCAAGATTACTCCCTCAGAAACACAGAGCATTTCCATGAATAGTCTCCTCTTTGGTTTTTTCTTTTTTATTAATGTGCTTTTTCAGAGGTTTTTTTACGTGTTTAATCGTCAGTGTATAGTTTAAAGTAGTATTAAGCCTACTGAAGTAGAACAAGCATCGGCATTCAAGCTTATTTCAGTTTATTTTATTTCAAGTAATACAATTTATTGTGCATGCTACGTTTGAATTCGCTGCCTGGGCCGAATAACAAACGGCCTACGGGGCAATGAAACCATATGGTTAAGATAACCAGATGTGTAAACTTTATATGAAACCAGGTTTTTAAGCCAAGAACTGGGAACAATAAAACCTGAACTAGTTATAGTGAAGCGTCTGTGTACTATGGGCAACGGCTTGTTTACTTCCTGGAAAAGTGGCTTCTGAAATAAACTATCTATACTGAATAAATCCATAGTCCATTGCTCTAGAAGTTTCTACAACGCGGTTGCGTTTTGGGCTTAGGCCCTGTTGACGTAATGATTGTGTCGATCTCACCCTTTGCACACTGTGTGCAACCGCGAAAGAAAGTAGTTCTAGTTTCATACTGGGGAAAAAGTCAATTGCTGCGTGCATTTTACACACACACACACACACACACACACGCACGCACACACACACACACACACACGCACGCGCGCACGCACGCACACACACACACGTACACACGCACGCACGCACGCACACACACACACACACACACACACACACACACACACAAACGCACGCACGCACGCACACACACACACACACACACACACGAAGACACCGTAATCCAGGGGGGGATTGTCACGGCTTTCAAGGAGGGGATAAAACATTGTTTTTGTTAATGCAACAAAAATTCCATTCCGGTATAATTAATTATAATTGTTTGGTTTCTTCTTACTTTCTAGTTTGTATTAAGATGTAAGAAAAGAAACACGTCACAACTTACGCAATGTAAGGTAAAGTTTGCAACAACGTTCATCGGTCACCCACGACGTCAACCTCTCCCGAAGAAGAGAGTAAATACGGAAAGCACCCCGTTAACCCCTTGAAGTTATTTCTACGAGTGTGTTTTCCTTGAAAAAGTTTTCAATGAGCTCCAGAAACTACATGAATCAGCTATCTGGTTAAGAACTATACCATATCCCAGAGCATTAAAATATTTTGTTCAGCAATGACAAATTGAGACCCTCGATTCATCAAAGTTGTGTTCTGTCACACAGCTGACATTGAAATAATTACTTGTATACTTCATTGGCACTGCATTGCGAGCGCGTCGTAATTACGGCATAATAGGCTTAGATACTGGACACTCTTTGAAGGGATTCACACTAGACTCACAGTTATAAAGCGGACTTGTGGACCTAGCAGATTTAGATGCATTTTCACTCCGTTACAAGAGGTAGTAACGCAAAAGCTGACATTCCACATGTCTTGAAACTCGAGAAGCTACTTAAAACTGGCTGTAAACTCTGTAAGGAAATCATTATACGTACTTAGACAGCAAACGATGACATACAAACAAATCATAATGTGTACTTAGACACCAAAAGATTGGATACACATAAATCATAATGCGTGCTTTGACATCAAAATATGGACTTCAAATAAATCACAATGCGTACTTAGACACCAAAAGATGGAGTACAAATAAATCACAATGCGTACTTAGACACCATAATATGGACTTCAAATAAATCACAATGCATACTTAGACACCAAAATATGGAGTACAAATAAATCACAATGCGTACTTAGACACCAAAATATGGACAACAAACACATCATAATGCATACTTATTTACACCTAAGTAGGCTACAGGAAACCAGGATTACAAATTAGGAGTGTCGACACCGGATCCTGACACGGACAAGAACGCCAAGTCAAATTTTATGTCAAAAGAAATATATCTCGTTCAGTAAAGCAACAGCTTGTTCTAGGCGTCCCCGCAGCCAACTCGTTCCCATATGCCTCAAGATTCTGTGGGCCTAAGCCTAAATCGTGACCACCCCAAGTTGGAAGCACGACTGCCCATAAACTTACACGAAAGAATATAGTACCGGACATATGCGAGTAAGTGTAGGGAATCGGACCTATGTCAGGCTAAAATCTACAAATTTACAAGTAACATCTGGTGATTTGAAGCGGAACTATGCATCATGAAAGAAAAAAGATTGCATGCACAGAATAATAACTGTATCTCAAGTTATGCCACGTCATAAAGAGCTGCAAATAATTATAGTTAACACACGGATCAATAACCTTATGAAGAACTATGAAATTAGATCCTCGTGTAAATAGAGTGAAATACATTTGCCGCCGGAGTAAGTCTCATGCGGGAGGTGTGTTTATAACCTGCCCTGTTATATAGTGCTATATGTCTTATGTAAAAACAATGTCCTGTTTGTATTATTGTTATGTACCACGCCTGAATTTCTCTATGAGATAATAAAGTATTCTTATTCTTATTCTTATTCTTATGCAGTAAATTATATTGTGCACAAATAACATAGAGTCAAGTAAGACACTTTCGCAGCAGCAGCAGCAATGACAACAGTATCCTGAATGTCCCTCCAGTTTCTGTTCAGTCATTTGATCCAAAAATAATGCTGACGAAACGAACGTAATGAAGGGCGTACATATCATATTGTTCCTTTATTAACCCTGGTTCTACTGCATTTGTCAACGAAATTGACGGCGGAATTCAAGACTGAGGACACGGGTCACGCCTCTTTATATTACGCACACGGATGTCAATTCTCGCATGCCCCGCGGGGTTCTCGAGACTGACAAGAAACAGCCGTTATAAACAATCCTAAGATGAAAAGTAACCATCAACAAACACGCACCAGCCTATGATGTAAACACGCACTGTCACGGACGAATAGACCGACCGACAGACAGACAATGTTTGTTTGTTTGTTTGTTTATTTGTTGCTTAACGTCCAGCCGACTACGCAGAGCCATATCAGGACGAGGAAGGGGGGGATGAAGGGGGCCACTTGTCAAGCGATTCCTGTTTACAAATGCACTAACCCATTACTTGTGTCCCAGCAGGCTTTAGTAAAACTAAATTAATACCTACTGGAAGATTACCAGTTTCCAGTATGTTAAAATAGGCTTAACCTATCTACTGCTGGATTTACATCAGAACACTAACAGATTAAACTATACATGAATCGTGAGACAAGCGGCAAGAGAAGAGATTTTTGGAAAAAATACAGGTGAATGAGCAAGAAGGCAGAAAAAAGAAAAGAATTCATGAAGAAAAAGAGAGCATGACAGGAAAGAGGAACCAAAAATCTACCTAACAGCAAACTAGAAAGCTCCTGCGGTTCCAAAAACAGGAGGGGCCTTTAATTTCATAACCGCAGCGCCCCACTGCGGGACAGACAGACAAACAGACTGACAAACAGACAGACACACACCGACAGACAGACATACACTCACACACAGAGTTGAGGAGCGCTCCAATAGCCGTGAAACACGGGGAGCTAGGGGACTTATCGGTACGGGTTCCTCGATGTCTCGGAGGTATTGTTTACTCGACCAGGTATCTCTGTGGGTTTGCCAGTAGAGCGGGTTATCTACACTACTTAGCTGTAGAGTCTATATATAACTCCCTGAGCTACACATATCGTATTTCATTCACTCCTAGTATATATGGAAGAAAGCCAAAAACAAATAGACTGCCAACGTTTCAAAGTTCAGAATAAAAAACAAGAAAGGTATTCTATTAGAACGTTATATTAATTACAAAGCAAAACGTTACGTTTACGTGTGTTTTACGCGACCAGGCTTAAGCAGGGCGGGTTATCTATAAACACATGTACTATTTAGTAATTTAATACAAACAAAAATTCTTTCTTTATTTGGTGTTTAACGTCGTTTTCAACCATTCAAGGTTATATCGCGACGGAGGGAAGGGGGGAGATGGGATAGAGCCACTTGTCAATTGTTTCTTGTTCACAAAAGCACTAATCAAAAATTTGCTCCAGGGGCTTGCAGCGTAGTACAATGTATTACCTTACTGGGAGAATGCAAGTTTCCAGTACAAAGGACTTAACATTTCTTACATACTGCTTGACTAAAATCTTTACAAAAATTGACTATATTCTATACAAGAAACACTTAACAAGGGTAAAAGGAGAAACAGAATCCGTTAGTCGCCTCTTACGACATGCTGGGGAGCATCGGGTAAATTCTTTCTCGTCCCAACCAATATGGGACTCCCCCTAACCCGCGGGGGGCACAAACAAAATTTGATTATTACGAATTCAAATAGAATCCTAAGTAAACGTAACGTTTTATTGTTGTCGTAAAAAAACTACATTGTTCCAATAACATCCCTTTCTTGTTTTAAAAAAAACAACTTTGTTTATGGAAGGAAAGACACTTAATTGCACTGTTTCGCACGACTCATGTTTAATTATAGATAGTTATTTCTTGACATTTTCTACTTAGCTTCGTAATAACATTGTATTGTATTTATAAGCATTGCGAGAAAATGTCGTGCCTCACTGTAAAGTGAAAAAGGGTCATGTGAACATTATTTTCAGTTTGGATACAGAAAAATCCCTTTGGTGAAATACAATGTACAGTATTCCTCATCCCGACAATGTCAGAACATGACTACAAACACGAATATTGTACACTGTATGATAATACTACACACTCAATGTCAAGTTTTGTAAATACGCCAGTTTACAAAGTTTTTGTTTTATAAAACATTCTTTCCCGCGCAAACTATACAAATGGCCAGCCGACGCTATGCTTATCACTAAAAGCGGACAAACACTCAAGTCCTTAATGGCAAAAACCCGTAGGACTTTTAACATTTTTACTACTGCTACTATCAGTAGTGCTTATGCTTATGCTTATGAAAGTATTCATAAATTGTGTTGAAGGTTTTGGTATTACAAAATATAATGCTACGTCCCGGCTTTAGCGCTAGGTAGTCAACTTTCAGAGAGTAGTCAGCTATTGTATGCTGACCACTGAACGTAATTAAAATAAAATACATTAATATCAAGTTAATCTTATTGTAAGAAAATGAAAGAAAAGCCCTTATACGTATATATTGCTTTTTCATATGTTACGTGGATTTCCATTGGTCAATTGGGCAAAACTGAGCTCAGTGCAAAAGTGATATCGACGACATTTCCGTCGGTATCAGTTTTGATATCGACGACCTCATTATTGCTTCCCCACTTCAAAAACAAAAACACCTAAATTTAAAAACAAACAAATATATATGAAAATGTAATTATCCCAGAATTTAGTTGAGCAAGTGACTAAAGACTTTTTGAAAGAAAAGACATTTTGAAATACTGAAAAGTACAAGAAAAGAGTGAACAAAAAGAGATAATAATCAGAGGGAGGGATATGGAACAGCCAAACTGAGACAAATACTTTTGTAATTTCTTTACACTTACAGTAAATACAAAATGTTCAGAGAACTAGCAACATATCTGACATTGACTGACTGTGTGATGATATCTTCTGCTATTGGTCTGTTTCGACAGTGATATCAAAATCGAGACCGGACTGTCTCAACAGACCATAGCAGAAGATATCATCACACAGTCCGTCAATATTGGGTAATATCGCATTCTTTATCAGTGTAATTATTAGATACACCAGGTAACTTTTTGTTTTTTTGTTTTTTTGTTTTTTTTGCCAAGCACATCATTGTGGGGCTTTTAATCAATAACATGCATCCGTCTACAATGTATCACCAGGTAACTTTTGGTTTGTCTTTTCTTATTGTCCTAGTGTGTGATGGGTTCATTGTGTACAGGCAATCTAAAAATAGACACAAGTCAATGATTACAACATTGCTTACCGTGTTTGCACCAACTCATGAAATGAAATAAAAAGTGTCGTCAAAATTTATTTTTGATCTTCATTGACATAATTGTTTGGGAAACTCCCTCGGGAGGATCATGACATTTACGTTATGGTAACTGACGTGATTTGTGGGGGGGGGGGGGGGGGGAGTAAGTAGATGGTGGTTTGGGAGAGGATTGGGGGTATAGGGAATTGTTTTTACTCATAATAGACACACATACAGGAGCAAACACAAACACACACACACACACACACACACACACACACCGTGGCAGACACACACAATCACAGCATGACAGACAGACAGACACACACACACACACACACACTGACTCGACGCACACACACACACACACACACACACACACACATACACACACACACACACACACACACACACACACACACACACACACACACACACACACACACTCAGATTTCTATTGCAGATTGTATACAATTGTCAAGGTACAGATACTTGACATTTTAACAGTAACTATGTGCATGTGGGCTGTTTTACGATTCTTACCAATACCAGGATAAATTCCCTCTGACTGCAATACTGTTCTGTACATTACGTGGCAGAAAACATATCATGAGAGACTACTTTTGTCCTGCACTACTGCCAAGCTAAAGATCAAGTTTCAGCTTGCTGAATTAGTCTGCTTCACTCTGCTTCTTTTGTCTGGATTTTTTTGTAAACGAAAGTAGAACCCAATGGTGTCCCTAACATGTCTATTCAGCATTACGTAGAAAATGAACAGAAACTCGTCGGCATTGGCGAAACCTTGGTTTACTTTTACACATGACTGGAGCGACAACATGTCATTCAAAATACCTCTTGACGAATGCAGAAGACGGCTAAATTAATCTGTCTCCCTTGAAATATAATCATTGATATCAAATATTGATATATTTCCTGTTGTTGTCATCATAGAAATAGACAGGTAGTGGTAGGCGCCTTCAGCGATCTTGAAAACTCGGCGAAGAGGCAAACAGCTTTAGACCTCGTGGGCCTAAGCCGAAACTACTAAGCAGTGGAATGATGTTACATCACTGCACATCGTGTGCATGCACATTCAAGAGGACAAAGTAACAGCCGTGTGTCAGTGGGTCACCTTCTACCAGAAGAGACCTAAGCCAGTCTGATGTGATAATAAATTGTCGTGTGATTATGGTGTTATATATGCAACCAGAGTATGACAATGCTTGTTATCATTAGATACGTCATAGCTATGATATGATGATATGACAGTATAATTACAAAAGTGTAATGTGTAATTATAACCTGCAATTAAGTTCTTGGCCGTGATGTAGTGAATTGGCAATTATTGATCGACATTGCGTGTCATATCTATCTAATGATCAGCTGTACCCTGCGGTTATCAGCCTGATTAATATAACAGCACAAGCAAAAAAGCGCTGTACAATCATTGGAAAAAGACAACAACATAACATTATATTGCTATTTCATATGTTACGTGGATTTCCATTGGTCAATTGGGCAAAACTGAGCTCAGTGCAAAAGTGATATCGACGACATTTCCGTCGATATCAGTTTTGATATCGACGACCTCTTTATTGCTTCCCCACTTCAAAAACAAAAACACCTAAATTTAAAAACAAACAAATATATATGAAAATGTAATGATCCCAGAATTTAGTTGAGCAAGTGACTAAAGACTTTTTGAAAGAAAAGACATTTTGAAATACTGAAAAGTACAAGAAAAGAGTGAACAAAAAGAAATAATAATCAGAGGGAGGGATATGGAACAGCCAAAACTGAGACAAATACTTTTGTAATTTCTTTACAGTAAATACAAAATGTCCAGAGAATTAGCAATATATCTAACATTGACTGACTGTGTGATGATATCTTCTGCTATTGGTCTGTTTCGACAGTGATATCAAAATCTCGACCTCCGGTCTCGATTTTGATATCACTGTCTCAACAGACTATAGCAGAAGATATCATCACACAGTCCGTCAATATTGGGTAATTTCAAGTGCAATCACCCACATATCAATGAATAACACAATGCACTATAAAACATCATCACACGCGCGGACACACACACACGCACTATAAAATACACATTGCACAATAATACAGCATCACGTGCTTGTGATAATGTAGAACACAAGCCGCTCGACTGGTCAGCTAGCCGCCGGTGTGCTGACACAATCGCTGTCTTTGTAAAGAAAGAGAGAGAGAGAGAGACTGAGAGAGAGAGAGAGAGAGAGAGACAGAGAGAGAGAGAGAGAGGGAGGGAGAGAGAGAGAGGGAGGGAGAGAGAGAGAGATAGGGAGAGAGAGAGAAGGGAAGAAGAGAGAGAGAGAGAGAGAGAGAGAGAGAGAGAGAGAGAGAGAGAGAGAGAGAGAGAGAGAGAGAGAGAGAGAGAGAGAGAGAGAGAGAGAGAGAGAGAGAGAGAGAGAGAGAAGACCTGACTCAGACGCGCAGCATTTCCTCATTTGTCGTTGCAACACTGATGTTTGTTTTGTTGCATAGATACAACCGCTCCCAGTTTCCAGTGCAGTAGGAAAAGAAAAGCTGGATATATATACGGGGTTTCCCGTTAAAGGCCAGCTGTCGGGTTGCCTGGCCTCAAAAATGCGCGGAGTCGCGTGCAAACAGGCGTTTAAGAGTTTTCCGAGTTGATTCAACTAAAGACTATTGACTGCGACCGACAACTCTGTCAGCACAAGAAGAGACGCCGCAGCGTTAGCCTGGCAATGACGTCATCCGAGGAACCCGATAAGGCCGCTGCGAAGTTTACAGTACAATGCAGAGTACAGCTGGGCATCTTTAATGCTGTACGCGTGATTGATTCTTGCACAAAGTAAAGTATTAGGGTGGTGGTATCAAAGCAAAGCAAACCAAATCATCAAACATTAGCCAACCAAGCAACCGACTGTGTTCTGGTGCAGTTTTTATTCTAAACAAACCGTGTCTTGCCCAGATAGCCGAAAGTCCAAACATTCCGACCGTGTACACGTTCAGGTTCCATCCTGGTATAGCGTTGTGTTCCAGTAACGATCAACATAATTGTACCCAGTCTGCATATTGCGTCTAAGCAGGTTCCACCTTAGTCTTAGACAGGCGTTGTCTTCCAATAACTACAACCGAAAGTGAAACCGGTCCATCTGACAGAGGAGTTGTGTTCTAGTAACGATAATCGAAATTCTAATCAGTCTGCACATTCTGTCCGGGCAGCATCCATCTTAATTTCTTAAACAGGCGTTGTGTTCTACGAAAAATATAAAGACATTCTAACCAGTCAGCATATTCTGTTCGTGCAGCATCCATCTTAATTTCTTATACAGGCGTTGTGTTCTACGAAAAATATAAAGACATTCTAACCAGTCAGCATATTCTGTTCGTGCAGCATCCATCTTAATTTCTTATACAGGCGTTGTGTTCTACGAAAAATATCAAGACATTCTAACCAGTCTGCATATTCTGTCCGTGCAGCATCCATCTTAATTTCTTATTCAGGCGTTGTGTTCTACGAAAAATATCAAGACATTCTAACCAGTCTGCATATTCTGTCCGTGCAGCATCCATCTTAATTTCTTATACAGGCGTAGTGTTCTACAAAAAATATCAAGACATTCTAACCAGTCTGCATATTCTGTTCGTGCAGCATCCATCTTAATTTCTTATACAGGCGTTGTGTTCTACGAAAAATATAAAGAAATTAACCAGTTTGCATATTATACAGGCGGTTTCTTCCAGTAAAGACCATGATACTAAGACATTCTAACCAGTTTTCATTATTCTGTCCATGCAGGTTCCATCCTAGACAAGCTGGGTCTACCGGTAACGGCCGAGTCCTGGCTGCGCAACGCCTCCAGGCTAGCCGGACCTCAAGACACCAGCGCCGCCATCTTGTTCCAGAAAGTCCGCGCCAAGCGTCTGTACCAGCCTCTTACCCAGGGCATGCCGGTCGAGGTGACCTTCACCTCGCAAGGGAGAGCAGTCTGTACCACCAAGCCTGTGAAGAAAGGGGAGGTCATCTTCGCTGACAAGTCCATCCTGCATGCTCAGACCTTGCCCAGCCTCAAGTTCCCCTGCTGCGCCAACTGCGTCAGGAGTCTCATCAGACCGGAGGACGTCTTCGGCGCAGAGGAGAGGAGCAAGTCGGCCCTGCAAAAGTCGTTGAAGAACTACTGGCCCGCTAGGGAGCGCCACCCGTGTCAGTGCGGGCGGGAAGTGTACTGCAGTGAGACGTGTAAGCGGGAAGCCTGGGACTGCTACCACCGCCTCATCTGTCCTGAGGTCAACCCTGCCGTGAGCAAGCTGTACCAGGTATGCGACCGATTCTTACACCCAGAACCAAATAGACTGTTAATGTTCCAAACTTCAGAATAAAAAACAAACTAAAATTGTAAGTTATTGGAACGTTCAATTAGTGACCAAACAAAACGTTACATTTACATTTTAACTAAAAAGTAACGTTTTTGTTTTGTCAATAATAAAACGTTCCAATAAACTACACTTCTTGTTTTATGATTTTGACTAGTTTTTACGTTTAACAAATGATAGTGTTTGTATTTTTAGATGTGCATGCCCTTACGACATGACAAAACAACACATCACAGACAGATAACTGGTACAGAGAAGATGCAGCATAGACGCAGGGATGGGCACTTGTCGCAGATCGGTCATTCTTGCAAAAAATAGCGCGAATTTTTCAACAGAACAGATTTACATTTCCTAAGATGACATCAGACCCTTCTGCATGTAGCAGCCTCGTCGATTGCATCGATGTCATGAAGTGGAATATGCGAATAAAGAAGTTATTTTCTATTACTACGTGCTCTGCCCTATCTGGTTTGTTTGTTTGTTTGTTTATTTGTTGTTTAACGTCCAGCCGACTACGCAGAGCCATATCAGGACGAGGAAGGGGGGGATGAAGGGGGCCACTTGTCAAGCGATTCCTGTTTACAAATGCACTAACCCATTACTTGTGTCCCAGCAGGCTTTAGTAAAACTAAATTAATACCTACTGGAAGATTACCAGTTTCCAGTATGTTAAAATAGGCTTAACCTATCTACTGCTGGACTTACATCAGAACACTAACAGATTAAACTATACATTAATCGCGAGACAAGCGGCAAGAGAAGAGATTTTTGGAAAAAATATAGGTGAATGAGCAAGAAGGCAGAAAAAAGAAAAGAATTCATGAAGAAAAAGAGAGCATGACAGGAAAGAGGAACCAAAAATCTACCTAACAGCAAACTAGAAAGCTCCTGCGGTTCCAAAAACAGGAGGGGCCTTTAATTTCATAACCGCAGTGCCCCACTGCGGGACCCTATCTGGTTAAACTGACTCTTTCACTCTTCGCACTAAACACTTCACACACAGAATCTGGGAGGATACAGACTTATTATTTCCTCACAAATAACAATACAATTCTTCACATCAATACAGCAATACCAATCACCACTCACGAACGCACAGTTCACACAGTGATATTGCAATCACTCAATACATGTGAGTACATAGTATAACAATCTTTCTTAACCATACTATCTCAATATTAGGTTATTCCACAAGAGAGGATGTTGACAGACACTCACGAGTTCGTAGTTCTCACTTCATGCCGTCCTTTACACACTCTTGTGCCACTGTAATCCATGCAGATACCGTTTTCCCTATCTGACGTTCCTCCCCGAGAAACACTACTTCGCCCTTAGCGAAAAGTACCGGTTCGTCTCAACGTCCAGTGTTGATGGGGACTCCACCGTCCATCCACCTTCGCCGATGTGACTTCTTGTCCTGACATCGTCACGAACTCTCCAGTGTGGGTTCCAACCCCCGGACACCGTCATGGAAACTCCTAAAGAATTAACCCAAGTCTTAAAATAACATTCTCTTAAACCATCTCTTCTTTCTAAACAGTCGTGTATCATCTCTCTCGTTCATTCTTCCCTTTCTCTCCCTCTTGGCCATATTTACTAAATACATTACGTAATCCAAACATAATAATGACCACACTCTCATTCTCCATTCTACATTCACAACTAAACATTACACACGTTCGTCGCGATATAACCTTCGTGGTTGAAAACGACGTTAAACACCAAATAAAGAAAGAAAGATTACACACGTACTTCTGACATCATTCCATGTATGTCATTCCGTCCACAATCAATATCCAAGCTATACTTAACCCATGGATCACTTAATCCATTAATGACACTACCATACATAGCATCAACATTTATGTTCAAGAAATTACCCAACAAAAACGTAATACAATCCCAACGTCAACGAGAATTCTCTTAAAAACGTCACACTAGAATTTAGTGCACTTTGCATACACTAAATTTACATTCCAGTTATGTATTCAAGCTTCAATATTATACAACATAATAACTCATTTATCTTAAAGGCACAGTAAGCCTCCCGTAAACCATCACAGAGCTCCCCGAGCGTCTAAATACAGTACAAGCATACTTCCATTTGAACGCTCACCGAACGGGAACATCCTGGCTGCTTTCTGTCGAGCGTGAGACATTTTCAAAGAATTTATTTTCGTAGACTTGTTCGTTAACAACAACGGCACCTCGTTTTTGCGCTAGACCTAACTTTTAAAATCTAAATAATAAATTGACAGCTTGTTACACAAACATTCTTTAATCATAAAAGAATTCGTTTTTCATCAAGACAAGATCAGAACAATTCGAAGTTGTGAAAGTTTAAAAAAAAGAAAAGCCCGGAAGCAGGGTCACGCAAGGGTCGTAGCAGACGGTTTATCAGTGCAAATCGCCGTTCCTCTCAACAGTCAAAAGCCATCGCTAGAGTTCTTGTGAACCACAGCCGTTGTTTCGTGCATAAAAAACGTGCTATTGCAGATAAGCTCACATCGAGTCGCATTCATGACTAACTGACGACTGCATTGTGAAAAAGGAAAACTGGATCACACGGGTTCACGATGGCCCAGGGGTAAGATAAACCACGCAAAAATAAATTCTTTGAAAATTGTTCGCTCTTTACGGAGGGCACCTAGGATGTTCTCAATTGGTGAGTGTTTAAATGAAAGGGTGTTTGTACTGTGTGTAAAAGCCTGACCGTATCTGTGATGGTTTACGGGAGGCTTACTCTGCCTTTAAGAGACCCGTCTCAAGAAGGAGTTCTTGTTACCAGAACAAGACGACAAGCGTAAACCAACCTCCTTGGTTTCTAGTTTGAATCGCTGTGCCTCTCTCAGTATATCTTTCAAACTCGTAAACACAATTCTGTTAAGCCAGGGCTATTTCCTCGTGAATCACACGAAACCCGTGATATCGCTTCTAACCTGTCTACGCATCAACAATCCATTCTTTAGGGAGGTTAAAATCACTACGTCTTTACAAAACTCAACCTATCACCAAATACCTTACTCACATCTTTGTGACAATCGAGCAGTCAGGATCTTGCTCCAATGGGGAGATAAAGACAAGAGGAACAATGAAGGGGGATAAGGGGTAACAGAAAGGGGTGGGGGTGGCGCACATTACCATAACACATATACATAAACAGTTAATTCTTGATGACAAATTGCTAATTGCTAATTGACAAACCAAGAATTCTCTTCTTGACCATGTATTCAAAAGTAAACATCTCTGACGTCATTAGTGAGAAAAGGTAGAGAAGGCTTCATAATTCGAAGCATCACGTCACTGACAACGAATTTAGGAAAAGAAGACTGTTTCGGTGAACAATCGTAAGGTCACCGCCAGGCTAAGCGTGTCTCGGTGTCGGATCTCATTATAACATTTCTACAACGCAGGTGTGCGACTCCTACAAGAACCTGACGTCCAGCGACTGCACGGCCTTCGAGGGCTGGTGGTCAGCCTCCTTCAGCCCCGTCCTCCTGGCCAAGCTGTGGGCGCAGATCGTCTGCACGGCGGTCAAGCTGGGCAATGACAACGGCCGGTCAAGCCCCGCCCCCACGGACTGGGCACTGGCCAGGGCTCCCTACCGCCGGTGATTGCATGATTGACAGCTGTAGATGAAGAACTTTAATTCCCATATAGGTGATACCTTTCAGGTCCCGCCTTTTTCTGTAGACTGTGTTTTGCGTGTTCTTACTTTTCTTCTTTGCTTGCTTGTTTCTTTTTTCCTTTTTGTCTCTTTGTCAGTATTTCTTGTGTTGGCTTTGTGGTTGAAATGCGATACATAGAACATGTGCAACTGTTGAACCACGAGAGTTATAGAAACTTCTTATCTTTTCTGAGTTGTACAGTATATATAGTTCTCCTGTTATCATAATGTATGTCCTTATTGTATGCCATGAGTGTGACACCGAAGAGGACCCTTCTCGAGAACTAACAACCAATTCTGCAAACAAGATGTTTAATCGTCTATTAAATGTTGTCCAGATTTATTGCCTACGGGTCAGGACTCAAGGCCGATGTTTTTCCGAAGATGCACGAACTGATGACGGAGATTTTCCGTGACCTCGGGGACGGTCTGAGCTACACCATCACCAAAGAGGAGTTCAGCGGCAGATATCTGCAGGTCTGTATGACGTCACTTGTGTATGACGTAATATCCTGTCGTTTAAGTCTCATGTACACGAAGCAAACCTGTGTGCCATCCATGTGGGTGGTATGCAGCCGCGAGATCAGATTGGTGTAAATAAAAGATTTGTAGTGATTTCAACCAATCAGAAACCGCTGTTTGTTCCCACCCAGTTGGGTGGCACCCACTTTCGCTTCGTGTATCTCAGCCCAGGCTGGTGTCTTCTGGCCAGTAGTGCTGGCGTGCTGTCTCCAGATGTGGGCATGTCTGTGGAAAGTGCTCAGGGTTTTGCTCCTCTGAGCCACACTCACATTGGGCAGTATCATTGAGTCCCAGTCTCTTGGGGCGTTTCAATACACTCAACAATATTCTCCTTATCTCACCCACCCAACCAGTCCAACCCCAGTCTACCCACTCACCTTCAATGTAAACTGTGAAAAATACCCACCTTTGCATCGGTCCCGGTAGTAGGGACGATAAGAAAAACAATTTTTTTTTTACCAACCAGCCAACCAACCAACCCAACCAGTCCCAACACCAACCCACCCGCCCAGCCTACACACTCACCCTCAACTCTGATTGTCTTTTGACTAAGTGTTTTAACGTAGAGGGGGGAATCGAGACGAGGGTGTGGTTTGGTGTATGTGTGTGTGTGTGTGTGTGTGTGTGTGTGTGTGTGTGTGTGTGTGTGTGTGTGTGTGTGTGTGTGTGTGTAGAGCGATTCAGAGAAAACTACTGGACCGATCTTCATGAAACTTGACATGAGAGATCCTGAGTATGGTATCTCCAGACACTTTTTTTCTCATTTTTTTGATAAATGTCTTTGATGACGTCATATCCGGCTTTTCGTGAAAGTTGAGGCGGCACTGTCACGCTCTCATTTTTCAACCAAATTGGTTGAAATGTTGGTCAAGTAATCTTCGACGAAGCCCGGACTTTGGTATTGCATTTCAGCTTGAAGGCTTAAAAATTAATTAATGAGTTTGCTCATTAAAGTTGTCATTAAAATCGATTTTTCGCAAACAGATTTAAAATTGATTGCATCGTATTCTTCATCACATTCTGAATCTAAGAATATATACAAATGTCATGTTTACTCTTAAAATGTGATCACAATTAACGAAAATAGATTAATTAATCTTACGATTAAAATTTAAGAAATCGATCCAAACATGATTTCATCTTATTCTTTATCATTTCCTGATTCCAAAAACATATAGATATGATAGGTTGTATTCAAAACAAGCTCAGAAAGTTAACAAGAATACAGAAAAGCGCGCTTTCCTGCTTTGCACAATACGCTACCGCGCTAATCTGGCGTGTCAATATCACTACGTTTTGCACGTGGGAGGTGAGCGATTTCCTTTACGCGGGGATTGACGAAGCTGTACTGTCTTGGTGAAAAAATACAGTGCGTTCAATTTAATTCTGTGAGTTCGACAGCTTGACTAAATGTAGTAATTTCGCCTTACGCGACTTGTTTGTTGTTCTTGCAGTTAGTCTGCAACACGCAGTCGTTCTCAGACGCAGACAACCCCATGGACTACCCCTCAACTCTGATTGTCTTTTTCGGTTCTTGCAGTTAGCCTGCAACACGCAGTCGTTCTCAGACGCAGACAACCCCATGGGCTACCCCTCAACTCTGATTGTGTTTTTCGGTTCTTGCAGTTAGCCTGTAACACGCAGTCGTTCTCAGACGCAGACAACCCCATGGGCTACCTGTGTCGCGGCATCCACTCCGAGCCGATGCTGAGGCCCCTCCTGTCCTACTTCCAGAGCAAGGAACACGAGGGCGACTTCGCGGGGCTCTTCCCTGTGCACGCGTGTCTCAACCACTCGTGTGCCAACAACGCCTTCGTGTGTGACGGCAAGACGCCGGACAAACGTCCAGGCTGCCACGTCAAGGCCAAGAGAGACTTAGCTGCTGGGGAGGAGGTGAAGAATACAGTGGAACCTTCTTTTAAGACCCCCAATTTAAGACTTCCACTCTTTTAAGCACCTGGGTTTTTTTTTAAACTTTATGTTCAAAACCTCTGTAAATCGACCCCCATTTTAAGACTCCCTCTTTTTTAAGACCTTATTTTCTCAGATTTTTGGAGGTCTTAAAAGGGGGGTTCCACTGTATAATACAGGGTGGTCTCTAAAATGTACCTATTTTAATTGTTCTTCCACATTTTGTGTTTCTCCAGACTGTCATTTCTTTTTCAGGCGGAGCATAGAAGAGACCTCAGAATGTACGAGGCCATCAAGAAAAATTGCAGTTATGTCATAATGAAAATGGACATTCAAGTTTGGGTATCTTATCTGATCTAATTTTAATTTGGATGAAATTGATCATTGTACTATGTGTCAGGAATCAAAAATGGCCTTGCTGCTAAGTGTGCTGAGTGGGAAGTGTTTGGTGATGATTAGAAAAACAAAAAGACACTGTTAGCGTACAAGGAAATAGTGAAACAAAATATTCCCACTTTACACAGAAAGAAGTATGCAGGTTGTTGATTTGTCGAATTGTCAAAGTTGAGGGGTGGCATTTCACTTTTAATTAACATTTCACAGAATAATCATTTTTGTTTTATGCTTTTTCATCACAAGTGTTCACTGAACCAGGAAGGAAGGAAGGAAGGAATGTAATGTCGTCCTGTGATGTTGTCACTGTTGTTTGTCTAAAGAAGCATCCGACGAAATATGTTTTTATTTATCATCTCAGGTGTTCAACCAGTACATCGATGTGAACCTTAGCCGCAAGGAACGCCGCTTCGCTCTGTATCGCTCCTACAACTTCTGGTGTGAGTGTGATCGCTGCCGCTTCGAGGGGGACGGGCCCGACTCGTGCACCGAATGCAATGTCAAGGCCACGGAAGGAAAAGAGTTCCCCAAGTGTTCTCGCTGCAAGCAGGCGTGGTACTGCTCCACGAAATGCCAGAAGAAAGCTTGGAAACGGGGACACAAGAAAATCTGTGGTCTGGAACTGTAGGACTGTGAAGTGCCTAAACATCTACACTCGTAGATCTTAAAGCCTTTACTTAATTGAGCGAAGTCGACTACGCGAAGTATATTTCGCGAAGCTGGCCGCACGGAGATTTTGCATTGGGTTTTTGGTAAGGCCAAAAAAAAAAGAAGGTCTGTTTACGGTAACATAGGCCAACAAAATAGGGTCGGTAGGTCGGGATTTTTTTATTATTTTTTTATTTCTCCAAAAAACCATATTTTTACGTTATTTTGCAAAAAACCCAGATTTTTTTTCTTTTTTTTTCCCAAATGCCAAAAAAAAGTCTAGGGTCGCGCGAAAAAAATAGGGTCGGTCGGGTTACCGTAAACAGACTATTTTTTTTTTTTTGCCTAAAAAGATTTCGCGAAGTCAACTCCGGGCTCAATGAAGGAGCGCCTTAAACGACAGATATCGTATATTCTAAACACAACATTTTGTGACATAGTACTTAGTTCTACTAGCAAAGGGGGCTCACACACTAAACTCATAGTGTTCACAAGTGAACACTAGTCAACACATTATGTGTTACTTTTGCCAGTAGACAAATTTACTATGATACAAAGTGTTCAAAACCTGTTACAGAAATGTGTTTCAAAGTAGAACACTTCTGTTTAAAGTGTTCGATTTTTGTCGTCTAAGCCTGTAAAAGAATACTCGTATTAGGGTGTTCTTCTTCTTCGGCGTTCCAGAATTTTCTGGTTACGTGTGAGCTCGTTTGCCCATTTGGGTTCCCCACACTATACTCTGAGAGCATAGTCAGCTTCACTCCGTTTTCGTTAAGTTGGCATGCTGGATATTTTCGTGTATCCATAACCCACCGAACTCCGACATGGATTACATGATCTTTTCCGTGCGCACTTGGTCTTGTGCTTGCGTGTACACACGAAGGGGGTTAAGTCACAGGGTGTTCATTGTGACTTGATTAAGTCAGAAATGTTATGATTTTCTCCAGTATGCTTTACGAGCATGCAGATGATTTAAAGCCGATACCTCCCTTCCGTGTGAACAATCATGTACAACACTAGGGATCCTTGCAGGTTTTCACATGGAATAAGATCATCCCTCCACTTGGACACGTAACAAAAATGAACACCCTGACTGCTTGCTGTGGTGAGATTGAATTTTTTTCATGAATTAATTTCTTAAAACGCCACTATAGTGGCTTTTACGATATTGATTCATCAAAATAGTCCTACGGTGCCCAGGCTGTTCATTCTTAGGAAGTGACCAAGTGGAAGGATGGCTTCATGTAAAAGGTCTGGCCAGATCTGAGACGGTGTTTTCACGGGAAGGAGTGTGCCTTTAAGGATGCTCGTATTGATAAAAAAAAAACGCTCGCGCTGGACCCGAGTACTCTTCAGACACACACACACACACACACACACACACACACACACACACACACACACACACACACACACTCTCTCTCTCTCTCACTCCCTCCCTCTCTCTCTTTCTTTCTTACACACACACACACACACACACACACACACACACACACACACACACACGAGTACAGACTCATGCACACACACACACACACACACACACACACACACACACACACACACACACACACACACACACACACAAACAGTAACACTAACGCATGTGCACAAAATGAATCGAACCCGGCGGATCACTTTGGCCATAGACTCTCTCGTGCTCTCTGTCTCTCTTTCACCGAGACCAAACCCTGCATTGTAATTTCTTTGCCGAGACCATTTTCCCACCCGTTGTCTGGCTTGCACTGAAATCATGCTTTTCTCGTCACTGCGTGTTCGCCGCCCAAGTCTGCCCTTTAGTTCAGGCTGTTCGCAATGCGACCAGCCTCCCACCGCAAAAACTCCCACCGTTAAGAGTGGTTTTTGTGATTTATTTGGCATTTAGGTCCCAGGTAACATTATGAAGTTTTAATACGATCAATCGGACCTATTATCAAGTTAGTGTATCAACTTTTGAACGAACTGCGCCCAGTAGTTTCCCAGCAATAAGCTGTTAAGTCGAAACAGACAGACACACACAATTAAAGTCTGCAGGACCCTCCTACTCCGTACTCGGGGATATTCCGTGTACAGATCTGAACATATCCATTGTGGTGGTCATGATCGCTCTCTCGAGAAGGGTTGCAGCTTTAAGCGTGTGTCGTTTAATGTGTGTGAAAGAGTTCTCGTATTTATTGTACCTTGGTGATATCTGAAATGTTATGGTATACTTCCAATGTCTTCCATAAGCGTGATAACTGATTACATCTCCAGCGTTTGTGAGAGCTAGTCACCAGAAAGTCGGGTAAAACTGACGAAATAATGATAAAGAAAACCGTACATACTGGTTTCTGCTGTTTGTCCTTTATTGTTTTCATAAAAGTCTCTAGTATCTAGAGACCTGATGGGGCAGGTTCGATTGTGAGAGGAACGGCATCTAAAGAACAAGCATGATGTGGAAAATCGGAAACAAACAACCGTTCAGACCTTTTGTGTTGAGACGTACGTATGTCTACTTCGCAGCTGCACAACCCTTGCAATCGTCTCTGCACCCCAGGCGAAATGATGTCTAAACACAAGAGGCAAATAGCGTCTCTTTTGGGGGCTTCATAGACTTACATTCAAATGCTATGTAGTTTGGCGTTTACAAGAGTTTTTGATCGTTCTTTTTGATGACTAATAACTGTCTTCCTTTGACGCATTTCGTTTACCTTGTATTTTTTCCACATGTTATTTTGTAGAATAATCTTTTTCCGCGAACGTTGTAAATGAGAGTATTTCTGTTTGGA
>NC_090246.1:89644377-89726877 GCF_037325665.1 Littorina saxatilis
ACGACCAAGAAAAGTGACAGCTTTAAAACTGAATAGAAACACGTAAAACGTGACAGAACTTTACATTTGCATGCACCTTTTGAGTGCAGTCGTGCAAACTTTCTGTGCACATCAGTATACATATACATGTGTGTGCACGTTCAAAGATGGAATCCACATCAGCAACTTTTTCGGCTGTGATGCCCGATGATCAGGAATAAACATTGACCACCCACGCATGAGCTGAGTCACAGTGCAGTCGGACCCTCCCCCTCGCGACCACCTTCCCTTAACGCCGGACCAACCACCTGCCCACAACAATTACCCGAACAGATTTCAACGAATTTTTGTCTTCTTGTATGTAATTCACCTTTCCAAAGCGACCACACCTGTCTAGTCACGACCACTGTTGGTCGGTTCCTTGGACGGTCGTCATAGACAGGTTTGACTGCATTTTCGCAATGCATAGCAGGACGCTCGCCACTCATGCCAGAACTATAAGTATACAAAATGGGCAAACACAGCGTCCTCCAGCAAAGAAATTCCAAAACATGATCAGTGGCGTCATTATGACTGGTATAAGCTGCATGTGTTTGGCTCACTGCTAAAATTAACGCTGACGCATACCTCAGCTTTTCGTCAGTTTCCCTTTGTATCTCCTCCTCCCCTCTCACATTCACCACTCTCAGTCAGTACAGTCATTCAAGCGAGCACTCAAAACTCACCTCTTCCAGAAACACAACTCCTAAAGTCGCAACATTTTGCCATCCTGTTCTGTAACGGTTCCATCTCTATTCAGCTTGTTATTTTTGTCTTTTGTTTTAAATTATTATAAATATAATTTTTCACTGCAGTAGTCCTTTAACTTTAACCCTTAGCTGTAAGCTAGATGTGCACAAGTCATGTCGGTGCCACATAATGCTGACACACATGTTCCTGTGCATAGTTTATGGATAACGTGTAGTTGGGAAGTTAAGAGTAGAAATAATTAGTATTTAGTGTAGGAGGAGGGTTGGGGTGGGTAGGGAGGGGGTGGGTATGGTTTACTTTGAGCAGGTCGGTTTCAGTTTTAATAAACAATTCTAGAGAATTGTGTATCTTATATTTGAGTCTTTCGTGTTTTAGACATTGATGCATTTAATAGTTTTAACGAGTTGCCTTTTGTTTTATCAAAGTCAAGTGTCCTAACAGGATACACTTTGGGACCAGAGCGCGAGTCAAGGTTTCCTTCTTTGCCGCAAAAAAGGCAACATTTAGCAAAGTCAAAACATTATTACTGTGAGCGCAAATTCTGTGCTAGACTAATTTGATAAAGCGTTCTCTTTTTCTGCTTTCTTCTTCAAAACGCTCTGAATGTTACGTGCATTCGTGTAATTGCGACGACAAACCTCGTGCACAGCTTCACCTTCTGATAGACAAACGGCATCACCACGTTCCAGACTAGCCTTGTTTTAAGGTATAGATCTCTTCCTCTGTCTGTTGGCACAACAGTCTTCTCTCCAAGGTTGAGCG
This sequence comes from Littorina saxatilis, assembly GCF_037325665.1. Classification (NCBI taxonomy): domain Eukaryota; kingdom Metazoa; phylum Mollusca; class Gastropoda; order Littorinimorpha; family Littorinidae; genus Littorina; species Littorina saxatilis. Next base: position 89,645,869 of record NC_090246.1, read on the forward strand.
GATCACCACACAAAACACACAGCGCCATGGTTTGTAATTGGAACAAAAGCTGCAAAATAAATTAAACTGAGTATGAGTCATTCTGTGTTATATCACTTTAGACATTTTAATCGGGCAGGGAATCACACACACACACACACACACACACACACACACACACACACACACACACACACACACACACACACTCACACTCACACTGCATACACGCACGCACCGTCACACACACAAACGCACACAAACGCACACGCACACAGACTCGCACGCCCAGTTCTCAACAAGGCAACGTTAGAATATACCTGTAGCTAAATTACCTCATTGTTTGATCATGAGAAGTACAATAATGTCTCTTTTCCGGTGAATCTATTTTATACACAACACTGTCTCAGCAGCTTTAGATCTGTTTCGCGAGCCATACTTGTGACCTAAAAAACATTAGCGCCGGCGTGAAGGTGAAGGTCGGCTGAAAAAATTCGGTCCTATTTACAGTAAAATACAGATATTTAGCTACTGCTGATTATCATCCTCTTGCGCATTCCAAGAAAAGTAGTCAACTATAGATCATTTTCACAAAGAAAAAGACAAAAAAAGGAATTAAAAACATATATTCGAGCGAACACTGCAGCGTATTACAGACTGTCAAAGCATCGTCTGCTGCAGTATCAAATCGATCGCTTCCAATCGCTTCCGATCGTTTATATGTCCTATAACAAAGTAAAACCTCGGAAATATTCATTGATATTGCAAGTTTTTAGTGGCAACTTTTTAATTCAAACTATAAATCGCACAAAAAAGACGAAATACTTTACTTACCAAAGATTTGTTGACAAGCAGAGTTCTGCTTCAAATGCTCGCGCAAAACGAAGTTGTAGTTGTCTCCCATAGTAAACAAATCACCCAAGCTATGGCTGGCCAGTGAGGGCACATTAAATTCTACCGTTTTTCAACTTGAAAATTCTCCATTATGCAGAGGCGTACATAGGTATAACATGATGCAATTGTTAGATCTACATTCACTTTACCATTTCCATTCGATATCATTTCTGTAACCATTTATTTTACCCCTTTTGCCCCGTTCCCCAGGTTATATATGAATCTTATCCGTATCCTCCTTCTCCTCCTCTTCCTTCTCATCCTCCTCCTCCCCCCCCCCCCCCCCCCGCCTTTCAGTCCAGCTTTTGACAACTTTTGTGTGTGCCGGTGTCTGTGTATGTGTGTGTTTGTGTGTGTGTGTGTGTGTGTGTGTGTGTGTGTGTGTGTGTGTCAGCCGGTGCAGGGGCGGATCTAGTTGTGGGTAAGGGGGGGGGGGTTCCAAATTGGAGCAGGGGTCCAGGGGCCGCTGAGGCCCCGGTGGGGTCCAGGGGCAAAGCCTTGGTGGGGGGTCTGGGGGGCGAAGCCCCCCTGATGCTCAAGGAATTTTATTTTTTTAGGTCAATCGGAGGCCTCTCCTGGAAGATAACAAGGTATCTATTCAGTAAATATGCGTGTACAAATATGTGCACCTTCTCGTCAGTTTCAAGCATGTTGCATTTGGAAGGAAGGAAAGCAAAAGCGCTTTATTTTTTTACTAAAAAAAAACAAAAAACGGATGGGGGGGGGGGGGTTCCGGGCACCCAGGAACCCCCCCCCCCCCAGGTCCGCCCCTGCGGTGCCCGGTGTGTGTCAGTGTGTGTGCGCCGGTGTGTGTGCACGGTGTGTGTGTGCGGCACGGTGTCAGTGCCAGTGTGTGTGTGCACGGTGTGTGTGTGTGTGTGTGTGTGTGTGTTTGATGGAGGCCGCCGGGGAGAAGGAGTAAGACAGAGGAAGAGGCTGCCTGTCACGGTGACTGAATACAGACTTGACAGGAGGGAAAAAAGTTCCGCGCTCAGTGAAGAACCAGTACTATCGGGAATTCCCACTGCTGCCATTTCACGGCGGTTCGTTTCGAAAGTCTTGTGAAAGAAGTCCATCTCTGTTTCGGGTGAAGTGGGCGCGGAAGCATTTTGCGTGTCGCCTTCACAAACTTTCTGTCGTTTACTTATGATACGGATCGCGTATGAAGATTGAAACACCGTGCAAAGGTTTATAACAAGTCTGGTCAAGTCCTTTTCAGGGCATATAGGGTCTTGCTGACGAAACCTGTCGGTACTGCGAATAGTAGGCCCACTCAGTACGGTTTACGAATTGATAATCCGGCCGCGCTTATCACATGATTTTATGTCTTGATGTATAAAAAGGATTCAAGCTTAAGCCTTTCAGTCAAGCCTTATTCGTCAACACTGAGTCGCAAACAAACACACAAACAAACAAACAAACAAACAAACAAGCTAGCAGGCAAACAAACAAACAAATAAACAAACAAGCAGGCAACAAACAAACAAACAAACGAACAAGTAAGCAAGCAAGCAAGCAAACAAACACACAAGCAAACAAACAACAAACGAACAAGTAAGCAAGCAAGCAAACAAACACACAAGCAAAAAAAAAACAACAACAAACAAACAAACAAACAAACAAACATTCACTTTCCGTAACTGAAAAAAACCCACCAAGTCGCGTAAGGCGAAAATACAACATTTAGTCAAGCTGTCGAACTCACAGAATGAAAATGAACGCACTGCAATTTTTCAGCAAGACCGTAGGCATCTTTCTTTATTTGGTGTTTTAACGTCGTTTTCAACCACGAAGGTTATATCGCGACGGGGAAAGGGGGGAGATGGGATAGAGCCACTTGTTAATTGTTTCTTGTTCACAAAAGGACTAATCAAAAAATTGCTCCAGGGGCTTGCAACGTAGTAGGCCTACAATATATGACCTTACTGGGAGAATGCAAGTTTCCAGTACAAAGGACTTAACATTTTTTACATACTACTGCTTGACTAAAATCTTTACAAAAATTGACTATATTCTATACAAGAAACACTTAACAAGGGTAAAAGGAGAAACAGAATCCGTTAGTCGCCTCTTACGACATGCTGGGGAGCATCGGGTAAATTCTTCCCCCTTACCCGCGGGGGGATGGCAAAGGCAGTGAAATTGACAAGAAGAGCGGGGTAGTAGTTGCGCTGAGAAGGATAGCACGCTTTTCTGTACCTCTCTTCGTTTTAACTTTCTGAGCGTGTTTTTAATCCAAACATATCATATGTATATGTTTTTGGAATCAGGAACCGACAAGGAATAAGATGAAAGTGTTTTTAAATTGATTTCGAAAGTTTAATTTTGTTCATAATTTTTATATTTTTAATTTTCAGAGCTTGTTTTTAATCCAAATATAACATATTTATATGTTTTTGGAATCAGGAAATGATGAAGAATAAGATAAACGTAAATTTGGATCGTTTTATAATTTTTTTTTAACAATTTTCAGATTTTTAATGACCAAAGTCATTAATTAATTTTTAAGCCACCAAGCTGAAATGCAATACCGAAGTCCGGCCTTTGTCGAAGATTGCTTGGCCAAAATTTCAATCAATTTGATTGAAAAATGAGGGTGTGACAGTGCCGCCTCAACTTTTACGAAAAAAAGAAAAAAACATCCGGGGATATCATTCCCAGGAACTATCATGTTTGCATTCATCGTATCTCGGATGTTTCGCTCAGTTTTTGTTTACTTTCGTATTAACTCGGGGTCTATATAGGGTGAACAATGTAAAACGTTATATTGAATTCAACCGACTTTGAAAAGATCGACGCAAAGATTTATATTAGGTAAGTTCGGAGATTCCCGCTTATTTAAAAATAACCATATATAAATCACTCCGCGTCGTTTCATCCGCTTCTCGTCAGTCTGCTGTTAGCTTTCCGCGAGGTCAGCTGTGTTTTTAAGCGTTCGTCTGAGTTTGAAGAAGGGTGGAGACGTTCTTTTTGGACCAGAACACGATGGCTTGTGCTTCAAAGATACCAGTGAGTTCTCTATTTGATTCTTTTTGGTGAAATGACTAGTGTGTTTACTCGCCGAAGAAAAGCAGCTTCTGAAATTGTAACGCTTCCTCGTCGCCATATTGAATCAGTAGAAATTCTACTCGGTCGCAGTAGTTCGCATTTTGACGAAGTTGAAAGAAAGGCGTCAATGTTAGATGCTGTTTTATTTGACAACTATGTATACTACATATCTTGTCTCATCATGCCACGTTATTTCTAGGTCGCATTTCGCAATATATATTTTGACAACGCAAATAAACAGGTTATGCATGACTATGAGTAGACAGAGTTAAAAATAGAGACGCGTAATCTACGGTCTCTGATAAAACGCTCGTTGAGTTTCAAGGGAAGTAACTCTCCTGGTGTGAGAGAATTAAACCAGACGCGGTGGCTTCCCCCTTCTGTTTTTTTTCTACTTCTGATATTGCAGGCACTAATGCGCGTACACACACACACAGACACAGACACACACACGCACACACACACACACACACTGTGATACACGCACACTCTCTATGGCTATCAGTTTTCATAATCAAAAAACAAGAAAGGTTGTTGGAACGTTTGTTATTGACAAAACAATACATTCACAGATATTTCGACCCAACGGTCTTTTAAGTGAACAGATATCAGTCTTCATGTTCTTTTCCAGGCAAACCAGTTTGTCGGCAAAGGTCCTGGTACAAAGGAGCTTCCTGAAGACAAAGATCTCCTGAAGCAGCCATTTGCAGCTGCTCTTCAGGACATGGGCTTTGACAGGTTAGACCTGATTCTTCATGCTGCGAAACAGCTTCAACTGGAAAACAGGCCCTTGCAGGCGCCCACTGTGATGATTGAGGTGGAAGAACTGCTGGACTTAGAAAGGAGGGGGAAGAGTTTACCCCCTTTACAAAAACCAAGGGAACATGACTACTACGGGAGTGATGGAGAATCAGAGGGTGGGTCTATGGAATATTATGACGCAAATGACGGACACTTGACAACCTCTTCCAGCAAACATGATGACCTCCAGACAGACTGTGCGGAGCCTGAACCCCCGAGCAGATTAAAGGAGGCAGAGATGCGTTCAGAATTTAACCAAATCAGCAAATTAAAGGCTACAGAGCTGCCATCACCAGTTATCAGGAAAGAAGAGATCCCGAGGGAAGCAAAACGGAAAATCAGTGGCGGGAAAGATGCTCAGTTTCTGAGACAAAAGCTGCAGGTTCTTCGCTCGGAAAACAAGCGCCTGAAGGAACGCCAGCTTTGCCGAGATTGTCACTCCAAGCCAGTGTCCATCACATTTTTGCCCTGCGGTCACTATTCTTATTGCTATGATTGTGGTCAGCAGTTTAGCGCCTGTCCTATCTGCAGGAAGACCATTCTGGCCGATGTCAGAACCTTCCTTGCCTAAGTTTGTAACGTACAGGCACGTAATGCAATGGGGAAAATGTTCTTGTGAGTAAAACTCGTCATGATATGGAATCTTATTCTCTTCATAGTGACTTGATTCATACTCAATTTTTTTGTAAATGTCTTGTTATTTTTTTAAAGTTATTAGTAACAGTTGTCACACTGAAAGCTTATGAATACAAAGTGCTTCAAGAAACTTAGATTGGAGGTGATGTTGTTACTAAGAAGCAACTTGAGAAATTCTGTTTAGTGCTTGTAGTAACATATTTCATCACAGATTTACTTGCAGATATTTTCCCCATTGTATAACATGCGTAACGGTATTCAGCGAAGGTGTAAATGAATGCATTGGTTGTTGTGCACACAATTGAATCTTTGTGTTACTTGAAGGCCTAGCAGGGAGTCTTACAGTCACACCAGTGCCTGAGTCATGTAAGATGAAACTTTCCAGGAACTCCCAGGATGTTTTGTCTTTTTTCTGGGCTGAAAAGCTTGATCATGAACAGAGACCGTAAGACAAATGAATATGTCCTGTTGCAAAGTTCTCATTTTGCATGATTTGAGTATCTGGTGTAAAAAAAAAAAAAAAAAAGAAAAGAAGCACTACCCAACCTTTTCTCTGATTTGAGAAAAAATCATTTTCATTTCGAATTGAGCAGAATATTTCGTTTCTTTCTGTCATTAAGATTTGAGCGTACTGCATAGTCACAGTCTTGTGCATCATGTTACGTACATTTAGCATCAAGTTCGCAAGCTCATAGCTGAGTGATATAGTGCACAATAATTAATGCATTCATTTCTTTCCTTTGTTTATCATTTTTTTCACCTCATCATTAAGTGCCATTGAGGCGTTAGAACTTAATATGTGTCTTACTAGATCCTAAGACATTTATCCCTAAACAGAAAATTGCATTTAAAAGTCTGTGATTATAAAAAAAATTGCAACACAATGAAAAGTTTTACCAAAGGCATCACAATTTGAACTTGACATCCTTATAACAATTAATCAACATAAAACTGGAACAAAACAGTGCGGAGTCTTCATTCAGTGCTTGAAGTTATAACTCATGAATTGTGAGTTTTGCTGTTATTGTAAAGACAGCTTCTAAACAAATATTGACAAGTTTGATGAGTTCAATGTGTCACTTTGAACATCATGCATTAAAACGCTCTCAGACTGTCAGCCTAGTTCATGGTCATATTGTGTGTGATCAATGCTTGTGGCATTTATTTGAACAGCTTTTTTTGAAAATTGATACTTCATTACTCCAGTGTCAGGCTAGACTTTTTTGTTCTGTTACTGGTCTTGATATTTTATTTGTTTTATTCGATGTACCTTATCTGCTTGAACCTGAGTTCCAAACATTCTGACCAGCTTGGGAACTTGAGTTTGGGTCTCTTTTTTTGTGGTAGAGATACCAACAAGAATAAGGCAATTCCTCAAACCCATTGTACTGATATTTTTCTCACAGATTATATATTGTACTTTCAGTACGTGGTTTTAGCAAGGGGTTGCTGCATTTTGAATCTTTGCGTCAGAGATGACCAGAACATGAAAAGCAGTGTGTCAGAAATGGCATGTACCTGTGATTAGCAAGACAGTGCATTCCGTACTATTGTGCCTGATCCACAGTGCATGCTCTTTTCAGTTTCAGTCAGCGTTGTCGTGAGGCGTCTACATTTGTATCTCTACTTCCCTCCCACCCCTTATCAAGATGCTGCATTTTAAATTTTTTTGTCAGAGATGACAGTAACATGAAAAGCAGTGTGTCAGAAATGGCATGTACCTAGTACAAAAACAAAGCAGTACATTGTACTATGCTGCCTTTCCACTCTGCATGCTCTTTTCAGTTTCAGTCAGCGATGTCATGAAGCTTCTATCTCTACTTCTCACCCCCTTTCAAGATGCTACGTTTTGAATATTTGCGTCAGAGATGACCATAACATGAAAAGAAGTGTGTCAGAAATGGCATGTACCTGTGAAAACAAAGCAGTAAAGTGTACTATTCTGCCTTTTAATTGTGCACGCACTTTTCAGTTTCAGTCAGCGATGGCGTGAACCTTCTATCTCTACTTCACACCCCCTTTCTAACATCCACCTCAACATTTTTTATCTAATCAATATAATTTCCATCTAGCACCATTGCTTTTAAATAGAAAATGTAGCAGTGATTTCCTGTTTTTTGCAACTCTGTATACGCTTAACATTTTTGAGTGTGTCCAATCTATCAGAAGTCTGGTTGTACTACATTCATGATTTAAATTTTTAGTTTTATTCAGTCCTTTGTTTATTTTTCTGTGTATTGTTTTTGTTGTATTTTGTATCATTTATTCAAGATAACACATTAGACAAGCATTACCGCTGATCTTATCTACATTAAGTAAGTGGCTTGTCTGCAATGGCAGGAATGTCATTGCACATTTTTTTGATGACAAATCCATGATGGAAATGGTCCAGAGTAATAACTATCATATTGTTTGGAAAGTGTTAAAAACAAGACTGTGTTGAAAGGCGCAGCCCTCTTGTTTTCTGTTTGTCATCATGTCTTGCATGTGATGATGAGGACGATTTGATGATGTTGTATTTTTATTTTTTGTGGATTTTTATGTTTTGTTCTGGCAGTGGCAGTGGGCTTTTGAGTTCTTTTTGTATTTTTTTGTGTTTGAGATAATGTTCATCCTGTAGGTGTGCACAGACAAACCCATCTGCATATTCAGTTGTAAAGTGTAGATATAAGCAACCCTTGCGTTTTCTGACAATTGTGTGCTATCTAATGCCATTTTCAAATTTTGAAAAGTTAGTAGAACATGAGGTACCTGTTTTTTACGTTCCACTTTTTCCGTGAAACAAACCTGGCATTGAGGTGTAAATATTGTCCCTTTTGATGTGACCTCGATCGCATGCTCTGATGAAACTGAATGCATTGTGGCCATGTTTGATGTAAATCAGTATTCTCACTGCAATGATGGTGGGTGACCTCCTGTTTTGCATATTACCCATGAAGAGGTCATTTGATTAGCTAAAAACAATTTTTGACAGCTGGATATTTAGTGGCCTTGTAGTGTTTGTCACAGTTTCAACGTTTTTGATATTTTTTTATGAACACTTTTTTTCTGTATGAAGAATTTGTAACAAGGTTATATAACACCCTTACACCATTCACTCTAGCGATATATTGTCTGTAACTTTTTTCTGACACCGAGGAGGAAACCGGCTTTTGCTTAGTCGCAGAAGCTACCATTCCCATCCCTCCATGTTTATGCAGCCTTGTTTTGTTCAATCTACTACAGTGTATTTGTGGTGGTAGGTGAAACATCAAACACAGAGCAGTGTACACCAGTGTAGCAAAACGTGCAGGCCTCTAATAATTTAAAGTCAGAAATTTGAAAAACGATTGCAATAAATGTTAAACACCTACCTTTTGTAATTAAAGTAGAATGTATTTGTAGAATCCCTGGTAACTCCCATTGCACAAGCAGTTCTAAGCAAAACAAATCTGTGAACACTCACAGTTTTTACTCAAGCATTAACAGCTATAATGAAATTCTGGGCAACGCTAGTAATAGAACCAGTCCTGCCAATATGACGGTAGCAGCATTATGGCACAATGTACGTGTACATAAACTGACAGATATGAAGTAAAACGTGCAAGCAATGACAGCAGATGATTTTGATGTCTATGATGATGATGTCGTCTCGGCAAACAGGGTGCTGGTTGGTTCGGAAACGTCTCAACATTCATGTGCACACAGCTCTAGTGTTAAAGGCTGAGAGAATCATATTTGTCATCATTTTCGTCAAACTTGTCGTGTTATGTCATTGTTTTAAGGTTTGACTCTGGTGGAAATGTTCATATTCTCATAAGTTCCGATGTAGCGAAAAGCATACGGTGCAAACTACTACAGTTTGAGTCTATAATTACGGAAATCAAGTACCCAGAAGTAATATTTTTTGTTTATTCTCCATTTCATCAAAAACTTAAAAGTTTGCTGTGTAAATTAATACTTTATAGCTGCATGTTAGGTGTTGGAATTAATTGCAAGCCCATACTGCCAGCTGAGGGTCTGTATAATGCCTGGTCAGGCGACTCGTCAAAAGATCAGTCAACAGACAGCAGTGGTTTCACACTTTCCGTCAGGTTCTGATCTAAAATGTAACAGCTTGAATTCATTTTCAATCCATTTACCTCCCTTGTCTAAGAGAAACGAAAGATGGCTTTCCCTGATTTACCTCCCTTGTCTCGCGATGCGTCGTGAACGGCACTCAGTGGACATCTGACTCAGAAATGGGTTTCCAGTGTTGTCATGTCGAAAAATGTATGCCATATTCAAAACGGGTTTTGAAGCAAAAACATCCCTGTCTTTAATTTAACAGCGCATGTTCTCAGGATTTCAAGGCTCGTCCCTTGATTGCTATTCCTGTCAATTGTCGCGAGGTTTCAGGCAGAAGGGGGAAGAGGGGGCAGGTTATTTTCGCAACTTTCGTGGAGAGAACTGGTGGTTGTGAGAAACAGCTGTCAGGCAGTTTTATGCAGATCACTAGCTTGTATGGGTTTAGAAACATCAACTGAATTAAGCAAAATTAGATTCATTTGCCAAACTTTAAAAAAACCCAGTTGTTTTGGACTGACTGACGTATATTAAAGACCTTTTAAAATGTCGTTTTTGGACACGTATCGTTGAACGTCCTCATTGCTCTGGTAGTTGTAAGAGTTCTCATGCACTGTGTTAAGCCCTTCAGGAAACAAAAACAGGAAAGAATGTGCAGACACTGGAGGAAAAAAACAACCACACAAACTAAAACCTTTGTTCAGTTCACTTGGCAAATACTGAATTTTGGAGTGAAACGATTTTTTTTATGCCGTGGTTACACAGTCATTGAAATGATGTTTCATCTGCCAGCTGTACCTTTTAAAAGCCAAAGCTAAAACATTTTTGTTGTTTATATTATTTAGATATCGTAATTAATAAATATTAGAGGCAAACCTATCAGTAGAGATTGTAGTAGGTAACAGTGAGATTGTTGTATATATATATATAGTTTTGAATGTTCTTCTTTTGCTGTGGTGTTAAATTTACTTCAGTCATTTGATATTTTTCCCAAATTACCCAAAAGCGGCCTATTCGATTTATTTGTATTTGTTGTATGTAATGTAAGTTATCATAAATGAGTGGGGTTTACTCACAGAAAAAATATAGTTAAAACAATTTTTTTTCGTTTCTATTTTTGAATACATGTATGTTGTTGCTTACTTGCTTTGTTGTCATCGCTGTCTGTCTCTGTCAATGTCTTGTGTCTGTTGTCCTTGGTATCTGGTCCAGTTTATACAGTGACCTTTGAGTTGTATCGTCTTCGGTCAGCTAACAGGTATAACCAAAATCCAAAGTGGGTTTTCACTAGTACTGAAAACATGTTCTGCCTATTTAGGTATCGTTATCGATATGCGGAGGTTGTGTGTGTGTGAGAGAGAGAGAGAGAGAGAGAGAGAGAGAGAGAGAGAGAGAGAGAGAGAGAGAGAGAGAGGAACTTGATGATGGAACTTTATTTTACAAGAATAGAGGTTTAAAGCTACGTACGCCTATTCTTACAACCTGTCCTTACATCTGAATACTGTAATACAAAATTCTAACAAATGGCAAACAAACAGAGACAGAGAGAGGGAGTGTCTGTAAGGCAGAGCTGAGGGTAAATAACCTGTGGTTGGGTGAAAGGGAGAAATCCTGCTTGCCCACTGCTCGTTTGGGGGGGGGGGGGGGGGGGGGGAGCACTGCACACCGTCATTGCACGGTAATATAATGTTGAACTCGCACACACACACTCGCTCTTTTGTACCAGTACACACACACGCTTTGTAGATGTTTGTCCTGACCACAAGAGGAATTTATTGTATGAGTAAGTAACAAAGAAATCACAGAACAATATGGCTTTTTAAATTGACAATAAATTTAATGACAGCAAACATTTCATTTTTCCATTTTTTTTCATTTTTCATTTATTTATTGTCCCATCGCTGGGAAATTCGGGTCGCTTCCTCCCAGTGGAAAGCTAGCAGCAACGGGGTCGCGCTACCCAGGTGTCTGCGTGTTTAGGTGTATTCAGCCACCTGCACTTATGGCAGAATGACCAAGGTCTTTTACGTGCCACTGTGGTGACACGGGGGTGGGACATGGCTTCCGTCTCTGAGTCTGCACATAAAGTTGACCCGTGTCCGTCCCGGCCCGAATTCGAACCAGCGACCTTCCGATCACAAGTCCAGTGCCTCTACCAACTGAGCTACCGAGCCCCCAAAGATAGCGCGTACCACCAAATTGTTTGTGATTTCCACGATTTACAATTATACTAAAGAAAAATGTCAATACCATATTTCAACACGATCGCAACCAAATAACAGTATTAAAGTGAGTCAGTCGCCACGTCGTCAGCAATCTAAATCTGCTCAAGTTTATCGCATCACAACACCGTGCCACAATAACATGAACTAAATAAACAGAAGGAACTTGTAGGCTACCATTACACTGGTTGGGGTGTGACTTTGTTGACTACGACCAAGCAAAAGAGAAAAGCTCAATGCAACTCCTGTAAATCGAGTTGTTCAAGAAAGTAAAGACGTACCCATGAATGTATGACTTCAGTGCATCAGAAAAACACAGATGTTCTATTCAACAACGATGTTAGTCTCCATGGTTCAAACTGTGGGAGAAACACATCATTTAAAGGAAAAGTCCAAGGTTTAGGGTCACTTTTGATACGTTGACACTTTTAATTCATTAACCACAATTGTATGTGTAAAAATGAACACAGAAGCCCCAAAAGTATACTTTGAAACCTTTTTTTGCTGTTCCGAATTGTTCCACCGCGCGCGCAGTCTTGGCTCATGACCTTTTGCACACGTGTTTACTACGTCACACACTGCTCGAACAAATATGGCCACTCACAGTATTTACAGCAGCGAGGAAGAGGAGGAGTAAGACGGACCACGTTTGAGCCAGGCTATCGTTCTTCCTTACCAGTTTGAACCACGGAAGAAAGACGAGGAAAGAAGGCCACAAGACGCTGCTCGTAACAGAGCCAGCATGCAGAATCGGCAACACTGACTGGTATGTGATTACTATTGTTGTCGCTATCTTCTGCATGCTAGATCAAAAGTCATGTGCGTTTTCCACTCATCAGTTCTTGTGCTTCTGTTGGTATGTTAGCATGACATGATTATGCTAAGCTGAGCTTTTCAAGCGTCTTGTTTTCTTACCACTTGGATATTTTACTTGGGACTGTACAGTTCAGAATAAATGTATCTGCAGTGTTGCCTTCACTTGACGATCTCTTTCCCCTCTGGGAATTCTAAGCACGGTTTTTTTCCGTTTACACAACAAAACATGTTGATAGGAAGTCAAATTGCGTAATGCCATTTTCTCGTACAGAATGACATTGATGTTGATGATATTTTCACTGATTCGTGACAGTAAGACACAGTGTTTCGTTTTAGGTAATGCATGGAACCACAAAACAGTAAAAGGGAGCTTTCTGAAATGGCGGCGGTGATTTCAATATTCAGAGATCTATCTCAGGAATATTGCCTTACATGTGCCTATGCCCCTGTAACCTTTTTATGTATTTTAGATCTGCCATGATACGATTTGTAAAACGACGGAAGGACATGAGTTATGGTCTAAAAGTGGTGATTTGGGGTATTAATTTTAGGAAGGAAATCGTGCCAGAGATGTTGTTTGGTCAGTAGGGAGGTTGGGAAATAGTTTTTTCAAAGGTAGAAGGACATTTCGAGTAGGCATTGAAAATGAACGAAAGCCAATTCTGGGACGATACCAAGGATTGTTGTGAATGATGCAGACAAAGCGTGTTTTTTTTTTTTATAAATCAGTGCAGAATTTAATCTTGAGTGAAGCGGTATGTTTTTGAAGAACTCTTCAAAACAATCTTCGTTCTGTTGAATAGGAGGGTGTGTGTGTGTGTGTGTGTGTGGGGGGGGGGGGGGGGGGGGGGGCATAATGGCGTGTGCCCGATTTCAACAGAAAAACTAGGAAGATCTATCGTAGATCTGAAAATAAATAATTCAGTCAGATGAACAAAGATTAATTTGTTTGTGCGTGTGTGTGTGTGGGTGTGTGTGTGTGTGTATGTGTGTGTGTGTGTGTGTGCGCACGCGCGATACCCGTGATGAGGCGACCATTGTGTAGTGGCTATGTTCCCCAGGCTCCAACAGAAGCAGGCTGAAATCGAATTCTGTGAATGTGATGCTTTCTCAGAAATATCCAAAAAATGCATACACAACAGTTCCCTTCTTTTGATTGATGTTTGGTCTGTTTTGTTTCGCAACATGGGACACTGTGTTCAAAAGACAGTGCAGGAGTATTTTCAAACACCTTGAGGAGACAGGACATTGTTTCTGTTTCACAGTGGCCAGGTCAGTCACGATGTGTGGTCAGTGTTAAAAAGCGACCCTTAGATTCACTCGAAGGGTACTAACACTGCATGCATTGTGAAACCGCGACTAATGGTACTGTTCGTGTTGTTTCTGTAAAGCATGGTAAGTTTTGTGCATACATAAGAATCACCCGTTTTTTGTGTGTGTCTCCTATGTGAACGGGGCATGCTGTTATGATTACTGTTTCAGGTGTCAGTGCGGACATTGCTGCCGGATGCCAACTTCTGTTGAGTGTGTGTTGCCACGACGTCAGACAAATCAAACAGAAGGTAGAAGGCCTGGAAGAGCAGGTAGGCTGCATCACAGCACATCCTGGCTTTCGTACCGTGTGCCTGGACATCTACTGCCTGGAGACCGCATACTATGCGTACAAGCAGGACTACGGGCGTCTGCACTTCGATCTGCATGAGTATGTAACACAACACAAATCAGAAGATTATCATTCGGATATATTTGCATATTCTTACACTGACAAGAGAGTGAAATACCCTGTAGTACATTGTATTACACAAATAAACAGATCGGATACGTAAACTAGACACAAATACATCGAATCTAATTAAATCTTCATTATAAACATTAACAGTGGAAAATAACAGCAACTGGGAAACAATAGCATTTGTGTGAAATAAATACAAAACCTATTGTAAGACTGAACACCCACCCACAAACTTTTCAAGATACAATTTAATTGATGTGGGATTCTTCAGTATGTACACTTCTTACTTGCCGGTGTAGCACGATATTAATCCTACGAGATTTTTACTCCGGAGTAAAAAATTCGTACGAATATGTTACTCTACTCATACGTGAGAAAGTTACTCCCCACGACAGGTGTACTCCGATTAAAAAAAATGACGAACAAAATTGTAACTCCCCTGACAAATAATTAACTAATACATTAATCCACCCTATCCACATAATTATCAGTATGATTAGAGCTTGTTCATTTTTCTTAAGTTTTGACATCGGAAATGTACCTCATTGCTTAGAATGGGTGTGTAGCTGATGATCGTTGGTGAAAGCCTACAGTAATAGAACTTGGCGGACATTGGTCATAGTTCGATAACTGCCTGCATACAGTATACCTACATAACAGATTCCAACACAAATTTCTAAAGTGAACATGTCATATCTTTATATTTATGGATGAAGAAAAGGAGGTTTCCGCCTGACATTTATCGAAAAAAAGGAAGACATCTTCTGGAAGGTTTTAGATGCAAAGTTTCATGAAGATCTCAGCAATCATTTTCAAGGAATCGCTCCACACGCTTTCTATACGATTTTCGTATGAAATTGTAATCTATTTTCTTGCTACGGGTTATTGATATATAGATTTTAAATATTTGCCTATATTATATTTGTGACAAAAATGCAGTGTGTTCAATGTTATTCTGGGATTGCTTTACACCACTTGTTTCTTTCTTGCTTTCGCAGGAAATACAGATATGTCGCCTACAGGCAGCTGGTGCGATGGTTTTGGGGTTTTCTAGGCAAAAGCATCAGGGTGCCTCTACCAGCTTGTGCCGTGAAAACGATCAGGGACACTTTCCCAGACGGAGGAAGAGTGGGGTTCAAACTCCCCCAGCTGGAGGGAATCGTGTGACCCTGTGTTGAACAGCTTCCTGCATGGTGGGACGATGGTACTGGGATGCCAGGTGGTCTGGTACATGGTCCACATGATCCCACAAACTTAGTTCCAGGTTCCTGGGGCTGTTGGTGTACTCCCGCATCAGATACTCTGTGAGCCGGTCAGCATAGCCTGTGCCCCGCAAATAGAAATACAAATTAAATCGATGAATTTGACTCAAGAAATAACTGTTTGTGGTGATATGCATCGGTATGAATGTATAACGGGTACATTAAATATACCCCCCCCCCCTCTTGTGTTACAACGTTCACTACCTTTCTTGGTTAAATGAACTGCTTGAAGTTAAACTTTTAGAAATTTACCCTCACTATTATATATTTTTCTAATTTCTAAGATTTGATTTTGTTACGTATCTTTTTTAGGACATAGAGTAGGAGTTCCCCTAAACTCAGGTCTGTCAAAACTTTTGCATCAGATAGTGAATTTATGACTCAGAAACATACTCATAAGGGAGAGATCATTGAAACTGAAAGCAGAGGTTATTTGTGGAATTCCCCAAGTCTTCGTGCATGCGAGTGTCCGACAAACAAAACTGTAGCACGTTCAACCATCTTGACAGAAGGAACAAATACCCACGCTTCCAAAGTAGGTTAGAACTGTTGCAGAGTAGTACAGGAAGGTTTTTCACACTATAACTACCACTCTCATGAAGTTTTTCACTTCAATTGAAAGCCCATGATAGTGGTACGATATCAAAACAGAAAAGCTTAAAAAACAATGATACTCGCCGGGATTATTGTCGCTTTTCTACTCCTCAAAAACTCAGCTAATATTTCGGCTGTCACTGTTTACAGTCAGGATGATTGTGGGCTATATTAATAATGTACCCATCATCCTCTGTTTCACCCCACCCCGTGTCATCCGGGTTGCTCCAAAACAACATTGTCTGCTTCAGGAGCAGACGACATAGAAATAGTATACATCACAATCACATACGGACATGATCTGTTGCATAAATTCCCTTTTCTTTCTTTTTATCTTTTTTTTTCTTTCGTGGGGGGTGGAAATGTTTACAACAATGTACATGAGATATAGCGAAATTCGTGATTAAGCGTGAAACGGGACATTGGGCATTTCCCCATGTTCAACTAAGAAACAGCGACAGAAGATTCATGACAAAAGCTTGTACCTTCCAGTGATAACTGCGTCACAGCTCTCCTCGGATTGGTTACTGAGTTCCCAGTCCTCGTTTTCTCGATCTGTCACCATTCCCTCCTCCTCGTCTGACTCGCTGACGGGCTCTTCCTCCATAACTTTGAAAAGATGTTCATGCACTGCTAGCGGTTGTCGGTTTCCTTTGGGTTCTTCAGGATCCGTCTGCTGGCAGAAGTCAACCTTTTTCATGTGAACAAGAGGTGCTGGGTGTAGGCCTACCTTATCATCAGTTTGTGACCCTTTAAAACAGAGAGAACACTTCATCCTTTGCAACTTTCATGCTCATAATAAAAACATGAAATTCTATATTTAGCGCGCATGTGCGTGTGTGTGTGTGTGTGTGTGTGTGTGTGTGTGTGTGTGTGTGTGTGTGTGTGTGTGTGTGTATCAATGTGTGTGTGTGTGTGTGTGTGTGTGTGTGTGTGTGTGTGTGTGTGTGTGTGTGTGTGTGTGTGTGTGTGTGTGTACGTACACCTTTCACATTGCTGTGGGTTGACTGTCTGTGCACAGGCAAATATTTTGATGACTGGCGGTTTTTCGTGACAGCGGCAAGTACAGCAGGGCTTGTTATGGAGTGTCCTTTTGTTCTCATCGTTTGCCGTTGGGAATCGTGACAGTTCCCTTTTCCTCTGGAAGTCAAAGAAGAAAGACACTTAGTCTAATGATAATTTGATTTGAAAGTATGCTTGGTCTGGTATTGTCTATTGACCTATTCAGAACATTGAAAATTGAAATACCCACTGAAAGACGTATGGATATTATCATGTGTGTATCCATGCGTAAGTTTCAACACATAAGCTGGTTTTACGTGTCTCAGTCAATGCAGACAAATCACATGCACGATTCTCACATCTCTCGTCTTTCAGTAGCAAAAACTGCACGCTTACAATAGATATTTTATACATAGTGAATTATAATTCAAGCAAACACTGTCAATGTCATGGATTTACATTTGGAGTTTGCGATCATATTTACCCCACGCTTGGCACATTATATTGTGTAATGTCTCCACACAAAAAACTGACAACGTGTTACTCTTAATCTGCCGCGCCACCCCCCACCCCTATCACCCCCACCCGCTCTTGTTCCTGCCCAGCCCCCATTTTCCACAGCTCAGCTCAGACCGTTATGCAACAGTGTTGCCTGTGGCGCTTCGACGTCAATACATACAATCAAAGTACACTGACCTTCAAGCAGCTTTGAACGGAGGGTACTGCCAATCGCGACAATACTCTTTTCGGTTGAAACCCCAACCTGTTTTGCTCAAAGTTGATGAAGTCGGTTTGCACGAAATGTTCACTGCAAATGAACCTGCTTTTGCCAGACACTTTTAAATGCGCACGCTTTAGCTGTGGAAACATCTCCCATTTCGATAACAAACTTAGGTTTTTGGTAGGAAATCTGTGGAAGGAAATGCCGCTTGTTGTTTGCGTGTTTTTGCAGTTTGCGGCTGCACACCTACGAGGCATTCTTCCGGACCCAGTTATCACTTTTACACATGCATGAACACCACGCTGGTTGAACCAAAACAAACACTGTGACGTCACAGTGAACCGACGTCACAGTGAACCAAAAATCACGTGACCACAACATGACCCCAGGCGGCTTGTCTTGGTTAGCCCACCAATAATAAATGTTCAATTACAACAACAACAAAATTTTTAATAATTTTTAAAATATTTTTCCTGAGATGTTTATAACATTTGGCATTCGATATTCAAGCTTTTGGAGATATTTCAAAACCTTGGACTTGTCCTTTAATCATCAGCTGACACACAGTTCCCGTGAGACAAGTCACACACACACACCCAACACACACACACACACACACACACACACACACACACACACACACACACACACACACACACACACACACACACACATCTTACACACTGACACATACACAAATAAAAACAAAACAAAAAACATTGGCTTATCATGCTCATTGGTGTAATACACAGATCGTTTGCACATGGACGTGAAAACAGTACAGCAGAGAAACCAACATTCTTCTCATGAGTCTGATTTAGGCACTATAAACTCTGCATTTTAACATACTGCGAAAAAGAAGCAATAACGAATACTTGTGCAAGAGTCAGTGGCAAAAGTACAGGCCTTTATTACAACCGTCCTTATCACAGCAGATACACTGGCAGTATGTTTAAAATGTTTTTTTAGTTTTAGCTTTTTTAACGGGCAATTGTAAATCGATGTTATTCTCTTTGCCAATTTTTTTTGTAAGCACTCTGGGCAACCTTCCTATTCATAGAATTACAAAAAAACTGTACATAAGAAAATAATAAATAACAGGCAGCTTCCGTGGTAAGGAAGACACATAAGACAACAAAATGTTAAAGTAGTACTAGACACAAAGTAAGAAGAAAAGGGAACAGTGTTTAGCAGTTGGCCCGGCCTGACTGACAAGACCAGCAGTATAGCGTATTAGTGATGGATGTGCTTGCATTGTTACTTTTTTAAAAAACTTTTAAAAATTTTAGTTTTTAGCGATCTCGTGAACAGCCTCACACCCCCATTACGTAAATACTGGCTCTAACACCGAACAGCATGCCCCCTAATTACGTAACTACTGGCCCTTGCACAGAACAGCAGCTAGCGCCACCACGCCGCCCCCTCCCAACTGTTCAATACTGATCAACTTGTTATTCAATTGATTTAAAAAGAGGCACACAAATCAAAGAAACGAGAAAACAATCTCGACTGGCTTTGCGAATGTAGTTTTGGTGCAACACTGGTCCATTTAATTTCCCACAATTTGTGCACGCTGATGTAATATCCACCGTATATATGAAAGTGTAGGCTTATTTGCACAACACATAATTCAAAAATCATGTTTTTGCTTAAGCGCAACTCGTATATAATGCCACATTACTGGTAAAACTACTGGTCACTAGAAATACATATCCATGCAGACATGATACACATTCAGTCATTCTAAAAAAGTTTATCACATCAGGTAAATAAGATAAATTCATAATAAAAAAAACTTCAGTCAGTCTTAAAAAAATCTCCACAAGAAACAAAAAGAACGCGTTTTTCCGAAACGTTCAATAACAAAAACAATATATTCATCAGAGAGAAGAAGCAATAAAGAAACAAAAATAATCCGGTTTCTTCATTTGATCAGTACTAACAATCATACGAATTGACAGAAACAAAGCTCAGAAGAAAAAAGAAAGATTCCACAGTGTGACAAGCAGCACGTGACAAGCTGACATATGAAAACTATGTACAGGCTACAGTAACAACAATTTTTAATGATATGTTTGTACAGGTACTGTGGTAACAGCTGTGAACTATTCCAGCACTGCGTCGAGGTCAAACGACGCAAGAGATCAAATTTAAAAAAAAAAAGAAAACAAAAGAGGGAAGAAAAGAGACGTAGCTCATCTAAACAACAGTAAGTGAAACAATGTCAATAACAAAAACCATGACAATTTTTTTTATTTAACGAGGGTAATAGAGTAAGCAATGATCTGCTTTTCTTAAAATTTTACATCTGGCCCTCGCCCTAAAGAGGGAAACCACAGTAAGTGAGAGCCTTGTGCAACGATGATTTTGATTTTTAATGTTCCTTCAACCTATTTTGGTTATGCAGGATCGATGCAAGTTAGTTTTCTGTCTCCGGCGACCTTATGCAACAAGCAGCATTGAATTTCATTACTGACTTTAATCCTCAATTATCTACTGCGTAAGGTGCGAGGAGAAAGGTTCCGTTTTAGCTTTCATTTATCCCCGAGTACGCAGTAGGAGGGTCCAGCAGACTTTAATTGTGTGTGTGTGTGTGTGTGTGTGTGTGTGTGTGTCTGTGTGTGTGTGTGTGTGTGTGTGTCTGTCTGTCTGTCTCGACTTAACAGCTTATTGCTTGGAAACTACTGGGCACAGTTCGTTCAAAAGTTGATACACTAACTTGATAATAGGTCCAATTGATCGTATTAAAACTTCACATTGTTACCTGGGACCTAAATGCGAAATATTCCACAAAAACGACTCTTAACGGGGGGAGGTTTGGCGGTGGGAGTACAACTGCCGTGCAGCTAATGGAACAGCCAGCTAGCTGGTGCAAATCACGTCCGCCTATGGCCAAAGTGATCTGGGATCGATTCCCGGCATGGGCGGTCTATATTTTTTTTAAAATTCTTGTTTACTATTGTTTATTATGAACGTTTTAATGTTTTATTTCATTCTAATAATTTTTTTAATTGTGTAATTCTTGTTTACTATTGTTTATTATGAACGTTTTAATGTTTTATTTTACTCTAATAATTTTTTAATTCACGTGCACAAGACGAAAGCACGTCCGCATAGCTATGGCCAAAGTGATCCTGGTTCGATTCCCGGCATGGGTGGTCTGTTTTTTTTTATATTTTTTTTTTAAATTCTTGTTTACTAATGTTTATTATGAACTTCTTATTGTTTTATTTTATTCTAATAATTATTTTAATTGTGCAAAATAAATAAATTTTTTTTTTTTTTTTTTTTTTTTTTTTTTTAAATCCACGTGCACAAGACAAAAACTTTCATACTGGGGGAGCGAGTCAATCTGAAGAGTACTCGGGTCCAACGTTTTTTATAAGATTAAATTTTGTTGTACATACATTTACTGGTTAACGTTCCCATATCAATACACAATGTCGCTAGCACTTAGAACTCATTTGGATGTTAGGTTTCACTAACGAAAGAGTGTGTCTCACAAGATGTTGTACACACCGACATTTGTGATAAATAAAAAAAAACTCCACC
The DNA here is from genome assembly GCF_037325665.1 of Littorina saxatilis. NCBI lineage: Eukaryota > Metazoa > Mollusca > Gastropoda > Littorinimorpha > Littorinidae > Littorina > Littorina saxatilis. The sequence continues at coordinate 89,667,172 of NC_090246.1, forward strand.
CAAAATAACACGGTCAACAGTGGAAAAAAATTATTTCATTCTTAGCTACGGAAATTTCGCCAGAATGTGTACCGAAATGTGCAGAAAAAAATGCCGCTTCTTTGTGCAGCAACCAGCTTGATGTGCTATATTTAATACATACATTAGAGAATCAACGAGTTGGGCGGGGGCGATTCGGGACGTCTCCGACCCTATACCCCCTCTCGCTCCTCCCACACGCCACTACCAACATCCAACCATTCATGCGTACTCTAAGTTATGGGATTTTGCAAATGACGATACTGCCAGGTGGGGTTCTCGACGCCTGTGGCAAGCTCCGCCTTCTCTTGCTCGTGGTCGGGGGGTTTGCTGGGGTTGGTGTGGAGACGCTGGTCGTTGCAATGAGGCGAAGGGTTGTACGGAGCCTGGGCGCTGCTGGGGCTTCCAGTCGGGGCATCACTGCGGACAGGGTACGCGCTGTTAGGGGGCGTTGACACGTTGAAATCTACCGGTCGTGGCTGACCGACCCCTTGGGTGTATATGTTGATGTGGGTCTGGTTTGACTGGGTCAAATTACCGTCACTTTGACAGGAAGGACCGCTGTTGCTGTACGTGGGATCCCCCGCTTTCGCTCTCCGACTGTCGTTGTTGTGGTCGTTGTTGTGGTCGTTGTTGTGGTCGTTGTTGTGGTCGTTGTTGTGATCGTTGGAGCGTCTCGCCGAATCAGTAGCACGACGTTTGACTTCTTGTCGTCGTCCCTTGTCGCGGTTGCCAGAGCGACCGCCGCTTGCAGCTGGAGATGGGGACGACTCATCACCGCCGCTGGCCTGAGAACTCAGTGAGGTGGTGTCACCTTGCCCATGGGAGCTTCTGCTGCTTGCGGGGCTGTTGCCAGAAGAGACTTGTCGCTGCTGGGGAGCATCTTTTTCAACAGCCGACTGCTCGTTGTCGGCATGCGAGATTTCCTTCACTTCAGAGGTAGCAGCCCCTTCCTTGGACTCCAGTGTAGCATCGCTTTCCCGCTTTTTGAGGGAACTCAGCACCGTAGGGTCCTCGATGGTTTCCGCTGATGGCTGACCGGTGCCCGAGGGACGACTGTCCAGGAGCGGTGTGTTGTCTGCAGGCCCCCGAAGATTGTGGTCTCTTTGGCTTGGTGGCTCGTCGAGGGGAGTTTCAACATCTAGAACAGACAAGGTTACAAATAGGACTTTTTGCGCAGTTAAATACATGTCGTCCTTTATTGCTTACATTTGCGTACTCAGAGCGGAGAAACTGTCACTGTGGGTTGATGTTCTTGATCTTGGTTTTTCGTCTTTTCAGTTGAGTCTGTGAAGACAGACATCTATCTGTTATATTTGTTTGTTTATTTGTTTTGTTTTGGGGTTCTGTTGAACTTCAACGTTGTAAATTCAGTTCTCAAAATCCAGTGGTGTTATTGACTTATTTCTAGTACAATTCGCTTTAATCAAACCAACGATTATTTTTCGTGACATTAAATTTAGCATTATTAATGAATTTGGTCATTTGATGGAGAAAAAAAATGAGCACCATGGTTGTCTCACTTTATGTAAAATGAATACGTAACATAATTTGTTTGTTATTTGGTGCTTCATTATTTACTCACCATTTTCATGTTCATTTTGTTTGCACACCAGACGGCAAGTGTTTGTCCACCAGTTCCGACGCTTGGCCAGGACGCACCGTACTAGGACAAAGACTGACACCACGATGACGACGACAAGAACGCACGGGACAACAATCGCCGCCAGGATCTCTGATGTCAGGACTGAAATAATTGATGACACTTTAAAGTAGAACTTTATTCAAACTGTTAACAAAAAACAAAACAAACAAAAAAACACACACACAAAATCCACACGCACGAAAACAAACAATCAAACAAACATAAACAACATCTTCAACTTGGAAACTATTATGCAGTGCTTAGCAACACCGATTTAAAGATGTGTAACATGAATTTGGCAAAGGTGCTTTGAAACTAGAGGAAATAATGGTTCAAACCTAACTATACATAGCATGATACACAACTCTATATGAATGAGTCTCGTGTTTGCACATCCCACAAAAAAAGAGAGGCATACAATTCAACAGCACACAATTCCCACAATGTGTTCTTCTGGTCAATTATTGGCATGCCCACCATCATGAAAATGTGTGTAATTTAGTATTGTTTTGGTCTCGTTTGTTTGTTTGTTTGCTTAACGCCCAGCCGACCACGAAGGTGCTGCTTTGACATATAACATGCGCCACTCACAAGACAGAAGTCGCAGCACTGGCTTCATGTCTCTCCCAAGTCACATTATTCTGACACCGGACCAACCAGTCCTAGCACTAACCCCATAATGCCAGACGTCAGGCGGAGCAGCCACTAGATTGCCAATTTTAAAGTCTTAGGTATGACCCGGCCGGGGTTCGAACCCACGACCTCCCGATCACGGGGCGGACGCCTTACCACTAGGCCACCGTGCCGGTTTTGGTCTCGTAAAACAAGCATTTGCTTGAGTTCGTGTCCTAGTTGCATATTTTCATTTGTTTCATGTCATGTATTTTGAATAACATTTTGTTTGAACAAAGAGCATAACAACCATCAGATTTTCAATATTGAAGTGCGGTCATTTCACTTATTACCAAATATTATATTCGTGTTGACATTTTGTTGCCAGCTAGTAGAAGCATTTCTGTACTGGCATGCAGTATCCCTTCAACGTAACACGGCGTGTGCGTTTTTATGCTAGTAGACAAGCACTACTTTCTTTGTTTTTCACAAATGATCTAATAAGTTACAGACCCCCCGCGGGTTAGGGGGAAGAATTTACCCGATGCTCCCCAGCATGTTGTAAGAGGCGACTAACGGATTTTGTTTCTCCTTTTACCCTTGTTAAGTGTTTCTTGTATAGAACATAGTCAATGTTTGTAAAGATTTTAGTCAAGCAGTATGTAAGAAATGTTAAGTCCTTTGTACTGGAAACTTGCATTCTCCCAGTAAGGTCATATATTGTACTACGTTGCAAGCCCGGCCTGGAGCAATTTTTTGATTAGTGCTGTTGTGAACAAGACTGACAATTAACAAGTGGCTCTATCCCATCTCCCTCCCCCCTTTCCCCGTCGCGATATAACCTTGAATGGTTGAAAACGACGTTAAACACCAAAGAAAGAAAGAAAGAATAAGTTACAGGACCCAACCTATAAATTCCATCTCACACGGCATAAATAAATCCCTGCGCCTTGAATATGTGCGCGATATAAATTGCATAAAAAAAAATCAAGAAATAAAAAAAATAAAAAATAAATCCCTGCGCTTAGAACTGTACCCACGGAATACGCGCGATATAAGCCTCATATTGATTGATTGATTGATAAATACAAATGCGAAACAGGATGACTGCTAATGTTTCCAAAGGCAAGAGTAATTGGAAAACAAGTCGCGTAAGGCGAAAATACAACATTTAGTCAAGCTGTCGAACTCAGAGAATGAAACTGAACGCAATGCAATTTTTCAGCAAGACGGCGTATACTCGTAGCATCGTCAGTCCACCGCTCGTGGCAAAGGCAGTGAAATTGACAAGAAGAGCGGGGTAGTAGTTGCGCTGAGAAGGATAGCACGCTTTTCTGTACCTCTCTTCGTTTTAACTTTTTGAGCGTGTTTTTAATCCAAACATATCATATCTATATGTTTTTGGAATCAGGAACCGACAAGGAATAAGATGAAAGTGTTTTTAAATAGATTTCGAAAATTTAATTTTGATCATAATGTTTATATTTTTAATTTTCAGAGCTTGTTTTTAATCCAAATATAACATATTTATATGTTTTTGGAATCAGGAAATTATGAAGAATAAGATGAACGTAAATTTGGATCGTTTTATAATTTTTTTTTACAATTTTCAGATTTTTAATGACCAAAGTCATTAATTAATTTTTAAGCCACCAAGCTGAAATGCAATACCGAAGTCCGGCCTTCGTCGAAGATTGCTTGGCCAAAATTTCAATCAATTTGATTGAAAAATGAGGGTGTGACAGTGCCGCCTCAACTTTTACAAAAAGCCGGATATGACGTCATCAAAGACATTTATCGAAAAAAAGAAAAAAAAACTCCGGGGATATCATTCCCAGGAACTCTCATGTAAAATTTCATAAAGATTGGTCCAGTAGTTTAGTCTGAATCGCTCTACACACACACACACACACACACGCCGGCACAGACAGACAGACACATACACATACACCACACCCTCGTCTCGATTCCCCCCTCTACGTTAAAACATTTAGTCAAAACTTGACTAAATGTAAAAAGATAAGATGTTAAAACGATTAACTGAACATGGAGTCTCCATGTGGTAACCCCGAGTCACTGTGACATCATTGAATATAACGTCACGCTCATAAGAAAAATACCTAACTCAGTGTTAGGCATTTCTGCAGTGAGACTACAGAGGAAGCTACTGGAAGGGTACTGTGTTAGAGAGTACAAACTCTCAGACCATCGGAAATCGTTGTCACGGTTACGTAAGCAAAACTGCCGTTCTCGTTTCCGTGAGTTAGGCGCTTTTCAGCAGAGGTTGTTGCTTTCATACAGGAAGACTTGTCACGTTTGGCGTGCAAAAGCTTATTTAATTTTGGGTTGTTAGGCAGTTGTGCTGGTTGAAAACGTTGCTGCCAGCTCTTTAACTCTCGCCTATTCCGCAATCCACCTCTCGAGATAGGCAGTTTGCAACTTATTACTAAAATAAGATAGGCAGATTGTTCATAAACCAAAAAGGTTTTTCTCGTTTTTCTCAAAACACTGAAAAATGACATTGGCAATTATCTTATGAGCGTGACGACATTAGGCAGTAATCACACCAATGAAGACAGAAACCAAATTTCACTGAGGAGCAGCTAAAACCCACAAATCAGCTATAAACCAAACTTCACCTGGAGTTGAAACCGACCGATCCTGGGTAACACCTGGGATAGTGGAATTATCCGTCATGGTTGTCGACAACAGTGTGGTCATGGCTGCAAGAAGCTTGTCGCAGTACAAGAAGCAATGCTCATGTACGTCGGGTGTCCCGCAATGGGCTTTTCGCAGCTCACACTTCTGACAGCGCAACTGGCTCCCGTGGTTGTTGCAGAACTGAACCGCGTTGATGCAGCAATCTTGGTGGCACGGGAAATGCCCATCTGGGCAGCCTGCTGCAAGAAGGACGAGAACTGACTCGTAAGGATTTGAATTTGACATGAATTTCAAATTTGACACGCTTTCTTGTTAGTGAGATGTCGTTGTTTTGATAGATCGCTTCTTGCTTCTGATTCTAATATTCTTTCGTTTCTTTCCGTTGACAGTTATTGGTTGTTTTATGTGTGTTATTCAAGTTGTTGTCAAGTTATGTGTGGTATTGGTTGCTTTATGTGTGGTATTTGCTGGTGTGTGTGTGTGTGTGTGTGTGTGTGTGTGTGTGTGTGTGTGTGTGTGTGTGTGTGTGTGTGTGTGTGTGTGTGTGTGTGTGTTTGAAGCTATAATACAAGCTTGTGAGTACTTTTTTAAATTCCCGCTTGCTTCCACTTTTCTGTTTTCTCTCAACTCTTTAACATAACAATTGGCTAGAGATATTGGAAAATGTGCGCTTAGACGGGAAAATTAATGTCATACCTGCATTTGAGTAGTGTGGCCATCCCACAACACTAAGCACAATTACAAGTAGTAGGCTTGTGGAAAGCTCCATCGTATACTTCTGCAACAGATAGACAAAAGAATACTTGCATGTTTGTGTGTGTGTGTGTGTGTGTGTGTGCGTGTGTGTGTGTATGTGTGTGTGTGTGTGCAGTGTGTGGGGTGTGCCGCGACGGTGTGTGTGTGTCAATGTGTGTGTGTGTGTGTCAGTGTGTGTGTACCTCACGTCTAATGTATGAAGCCGCCGTTTTAAACTATCAGTCCTAATCACTATTGTGGTCCGTTCCAGAAAACCAGCTTTCATCAAAGAAGCGGCCGGCACAGGTGGAAGAAATGTCGGCGGTAGTGGTTAGAATTCAAGGCGGAAAAAGGTTTTAATCCTTACACACACACCCTTCTTCAAATTGAGACGTCGCTCGCGCTTGAAACACAGCTGACCTCGCTGAAAGCCGCAAGCGGGAATGACATCCGTTACGACTCAGTGAAAAGAGCAGCGATGCGTAAAAGAACACGAAGTTTATCACAATTATATATTAATAGTTGGGGGAATTTCCGAAATCACCTAATGTTAACGACGCCGCGCTCCTTTGTCAAATGAAAGCCTTCGAAGAGTTCAGTATCAAGCCGATCACATTTGTATTACCCTTTAGGGCCGCCGAGGTTGAAATGACGGAAACACGTTATAAGATAATATAAAAGTCAACAAAAACTGAGCGACCCACTAGACGGATACAATGACATAACGTGATTATTGATTCGGGAAATAACTGTATGGGATACTGGAGGTGGGATAAGGAAGGGGAGGGAAGGGTGGTAATGGGGGACAGCGACATGACACAAGGAGGGGGTGGTCAGTGGTAGCGGGTGCGCATTCATTTTTTTCAGTTTACAGGTCTTCTCAGTGCCCGCAATATTATCAGTGAATGACCGAGGCCGGACTGAAATTGAAGACGTTTGTTCAAGTACTCAGCCAAGGGACTTCGTTTTATCAGTATGGATGTATGACACTGACAGGCTTTTCTGATAAGTCCCTCGAGTGTCCCTCTTTCTTCATTTTGCCACTGAAATCTTAGCTGACGTTTACCAGTATTTTTTGTACGTTCGTTCGTCAGTTTGTTCGTTTGTTTGTTTGCGACTGATGATGAATTGCCGATAAGCTTCAAAGGCCTACGACTAAATCCTTTCATACATAGGGATTGCCAACATGATTCGAAGTCAATAGGGCCTACTGAGTATTCGCAAAACTCAGTCGGACAAGTTTCATGAGTTTTATGTCTGCGTTGACAAAAGTTCGAAACTTTTTCTTGTCCTTTGCGCAGGGTGTCTTTCTTTATACGCGATCAAAGAAAAGAAAGGAAGAGAAATGTTATTTTCAGCGACACGCAATGTACTGAGAGAACCCTCAGTCCTCGCCCAAGTTCACCAAGAAAAAGGAGTGGACTATTTCACATGACTCATGACACGAATAGAAAATACGATCAGCTGTGGGAATTCCCGATGGTATTCATAGTCTGTGCAAGATCGGAATACTTGTCAAGACGATAATAATGCTTAGTAGTCTCTCTCTGGCCGGCAGCCTCGCTCCCTCCATCTATCCCTCCCTCCTCGCATACACACACACACACACACACTCACACACTGGCACACACACACACATCTTAACCCGCCACTCCCCCCTCGGCCCCTCGGCCCCCCTCCCCCCCCCCCCCCCCACACACACACATACACCCGACGACGCGTTTTACGGGCCTTCACTGAAGTTCAGTTAGACGCTACGTACTTTATGTTCTAAAAACCTGGCCTAAGCGTGTGTGCGCACACGTTTTTAATGGCAATATATAGTTATTTGCTTACTTGAAGGTCACACAAATGGTGTCTTAGCAAGTTTTGCTGACAATCAAACGACTCACTGACACTGAGAAACACAAACATACACTCTCTGCCTCTGTATCTCTGCCTCTGTATCTCTGCCTCTGTCTCTCTCTGTCTTTGTCTCTCTGTCTTTCTGTCTTTTTCTGTCTCTCTCTCTCTTCCCCCTCCCCTTTCGTGACGAACTGATGGTTTTTGTTGGCAACAGGTGATTTGCGTTTTCTGTATGTATTTCAAAAAATGTTTAGGCACTTTTGCACCGAAAGAGTGCGGTCCTTGCGAAACCGATAGTGGTAAGTTTGACACTAAATTAATATACGCTCACGTTCCTTCCCAATTAATCTAACTACAGAGGCGGATTATGCTGTGACACCATTTGCAGTTATTATGCAGATCGACAAACTAATCCGGCCACGAGAAGCGCTGACGAAATAAGTGTTGGACCAAAGACCTAGATATAGGTCCACGGTGGGACAGAACATGTTCTCAGAAATGAGAATGTCGACTCTTTTCGAAAACGCCGCAAGTCCGCGCAAGGTAATGCAAGATGTCCTGCGATTTGCGAAGACGGTAAGCCGTTAGCATTTTCGTTTATGCTCATAACCAGTGTGTGTAGAAATGAATCACTTTTGTTGAGAAGGGTTAAAGTCTCAGCAACATCTTGGTCTGGACTACAGTGTTCTTGTTTGGCGAATCTGAGCTTAGGAAAAAGTGCCATAAGCTTTCAATGACTCGAGTTACTGCGCAGGCTTTATAATACAACAGGCTTGCTCAGTCAGTGTTGAATTCGTGTAGTCTTTCTCTCTACAAGGTTCGATCGAATGACAAGTAAGAGTGGGGTGCTGGTTTTGCTACACCCTCTCTTTTCAATGTTAGAAGTGCTTGTAGGCGTTGGGTTATAGGTGTTTTTAAAACATATCACCAGATTGGCAGTTTGTAGACTGGTGTGGTTACTGTGGTGTATCATCATCTATTCCCTGCTACCCAATGTTTAAAGAAAGTGAGTTTAAACCTATCGTTCGTGTTCATGTAACAACTAGAATGTCCTTTTAATTAATAAGCTTAGAAAAAAAACTGCACCAATTTTAACCTCGACCTCGTTATAAATTCATACTCGGCTGCGCAATTTTATTGAAATCCTTGTGAAATCTACACTCATAAAAGCCCAAAGAACAGCGCGGTACTAGTCACACGAAGTTTGAATGTAAATATGTGTGTAGATGTACGACGAAAGCGCTACCGTCCATTGACAAGGAAGGATCATGCTGTGTTTATGCATATTTGTGACCCTCCACCACGGAATGAGTCGCATGTCACCTTTGCATGATTTTCATATTTTTACATGTTCCTAAAGAGGTTTGTATGCTCTATCCAGTGGTGAAAACCGTTTTAGAAAAGAGCAAAAACTGTTCGAGTTATGAGCCTGTGACTAAGGTGACTCTCACACTGTTACAAGACACTCCCCGGACTGATATTAAGCCTAGCGCAGAACCGCGCGAGATGACATGCGACTCATTTCGTGGTGGAGGGTCACATTTGTTTGCTTGTTGGTTTGCTTACTTTCTTGTTTGTTTGTACATTCTTGTAAAGACAGCAGGCCTACATAGGATCCCCGGGAAGCCAAGATAGAAGAAGGCATTTAGATGAATATAATGATTAAAAAAAAAAGTGAAACTGCATGTGTAAAATAAAAAATAAAAAAATGAAAAGAATAGCAAAGCCAGATTGCAGAGTCATTCCACACACTAGTTCACCGACCGACTAACCACCTATTAAATAGATCAGTTTTGGAATTTCCCGATGCCTTTTTACTATAAAACTAAAAGGATCCTTCACAGAAGTAACTATCCTACATCTTGACTATATAGGTTTATCGTCTTGAAATTTTTGTTGAACTAACCAACTGTTCAGTCGTGCTAGCAACATATGTAAACCTGTCAAACCACACACACACACACACACACACAAAGCACACGCACGCACACACGCACGCACGCACGCACGCACGCACGCACACTGCACACGCACCGTGCACGCATACACGCACGTACGCACGCACACACACACACTTACACACACACGCGCACGCACACACGCACGCACGCACGCATGAAACACAAAATAACACTTCACATAACACTGAGCATCATCCTGCAAAACTCAACAGAAAAGAACAGACACAAGAAGATGCTCCTGTCGGGTATTAGAGAAATGAATGACAAGACCGACGACAAGACTGATTACAAGCATGAAAATCACGCAGCTCAAGTTGAAACACTGGTACACTATATAGTAACAACTGTCAACTCTCTAAACGGATGGAAGATAGAAAAGAAAAGGGAAACTGAAACCTACATTTTCAAAATCATATCGACGGAAGATTTTCCTTCACCTACCTGAGTTTACCTGTCGCGCTGTGGTGTCAATCCCAAATAAAACATGGATACTCTGCTCTAGTCTAGTAGCGAGCAACTGAAGGGGAATTTTTGGGGGAACCCCATCTGGGGGAACCCCTTTCGGATTAATGCTGAATCACTTTATGAGGTGGCCTTATTTTGCACTATCTACAGCAGCACTCGTTTGCACTAGCTGATTTTACTTTTTGAGGGGACTTGATATGTAAAGAATATAATATTTACCTGACTTTAACAAAGCCTAGTCATTCTCTTGCAGCAGACTCGCAGTGCTAGTGATAACTCGACTCAATTGTTTGTCAGCACGACTCACGGTATTCCTAGGTAACTTCCGTCCCATGTTAGCGATTATGTAAACCACCACGAATCTGTTCAAGATAAATAGTACTACATGGGATGAGAGCGTCCCTGCAAGTTGACACTTAGGCCACACACAAAAATTGTCTGTTTACGGTATCCCGACCGACCCTATTTTTTGGCATTTGGGAAGAAAAAAAAAGTCTTTGTTTTTTGGCAAAATAACTTAAAAATATGGTTTTTTGGAGGAAAAAAATAAATCCCAACCTACCGACCCTATTTTTTTGGCCTATGTTACCGTAAACAGACTTTTTTTTTTTTTGCCTTACCAACAATCAATAACCTTGCTGCTGAATTAGATTTTTGTTACTGCTAAATTAATTCGGCAGATTGGCACATGTGTTGTTAATTTATTTTTATATTTAAAGGCACAGTGCGCCTCCCGTAAACCATCACAGATACTGTCAGGCTTTTACACACAGTGCAAACACCCTTCCATTTGAATGCTCACCAAACGGGAACATCCTAGGTGCCCTACGTAAAGAGCGAGCAATTTTCAAATAATTAATTTTGCGGATTGTGTCAGAGACAATCGGACCGTGGTGCGTTTTGGCGCTAGACCTAACTTTTAAAATCTAAATAATAAATTGACAGCTTGTTACACAAACATTCTTAAATCATAAAAGAATTCTTTTTTCATCAAGACAAGATCAGTACAATTCGAAGTTTTGAAAGTTTGAAAAAAGAAACGCCCGGAAGCAGGGTCACGCAAGGTCGTGGTTCCCGTAGCAGACGACGGTTTATGTCTATCGCCAGTTCCTCTGAACAGTCAAAAGCCATCGCGAGAGTTCTTGTGAACCACAGCCGTTTGTTTCGTGCATAGTCAGAGGTACATAATAACGTGCTATTGCAGATAAGCTCACAGCGAGTCGCATTCAAATTACTAACTGACGACTACATTGTGAAAAAGGGAAACTGGATCACACGGGTTCACGATGGCTCAAGGGTAAGATAAACCACGCAAAAATAAATTCTTTAAAAATTGCTCGCTCTTTACGGAGGGCACCTAGGATGTTCTCAAGCGGTGAGTGTTTAAATGAAAGGGGATTTGTACTGTGTGTAAAAGCCTGACAGTATCTGTGATGGTTTACGGGAGGCTTACTGTGCCTTTAAAAAAAAATTTTTTCTCCAGAATTATATTAATGAAACTGCACGACAAATGTTTACTCTCTTATATTAGATATCAAATTTTAGTCTAATTGGACTAAACAAGACATAACAGAGTTGCCACAAAAAACATCAAACCGAGAATAAACTAGCATACACAATGATACTCTGCTTTTGGATTGTGGCTTCGCGTCTATCTCAGCACGTCGGTCAATAATTATCAAATGTGGCGGTGTATGCACAGGTATATTTATGTTTCTCTCACTCGCGCTGAGGGAAAACCCAGCGTTTAGAATCGAGGTAAAGCACTGACATTTTCACGGTCACTGACAGCATTGAAATCGAAGACGGAGCTTGCTTTTTTAATTTTTTTTATCTAAGGGAAATAACTCAACAACAATTTAGACTGTAAGATAGCGCTTCAAGTTTGCTGCTTCCCCCTTGTTTGTGATAATGTTGATTTTTCACATTTCCTCGTTCACCTTAACTAATTTGGGAGGGGGGGACTTTGCATTTTGGAGGAATAAAGAAATAATCTGAAAATTTAAAAAACCCTGAGTCATTTTATATTTTAAGAGTGCTGTAGTATCATAGATAAACACGTTATGTTGTTGCTGCAATGAAATCAAGATAACATATGTAGATCCCCCTGAGGTTGAGGGGGGGGGGGGGGGGGGGGGGGGGGGACTTTGCATTTGGGAGAAATAAAGAAAAATTCTGGAAATTAAAAAAACCCTGAGTCATTTTTACCCAATATTGACGGACTGTGTGATGATATCTTCTGCTATGGTCTGTTGAGACAGTGATATCAAAATCGATCCGGTCGAGATTTTGATATCACTGTCGAAACAGACCAATAGCAGAAGATATCATCACACAATCAGTCAATGTTAGATATATTGCTAATTCTCTTGACATTTTGTATTTACTGTGAAGAAATTACAAAAGTATTTGTCTCAGTTTTGGCTGTTCCATATCCCTCCATCTGATTATTATTTCTTTTTGTTCACGCTTTTCTTGTACTTTTCAGTATTTCAAAATGTCTTTTCTTTCAAAAAGTCTTTAGTCACTTGCTCAACTAAATTCTGGGATAATCACATTTTTATATATTTTTGTTTGTTTTTAAATTTAGGTGTTTTTGTTTTTGAAGTGAGGAAGCAATAAAGAGGTCGTCGATATCACTTTTGCACTGAGCTCAATTTTGCCCAATTGACCAATGGAAATCCACGTAACATATGAAATAGCAATATATATTTTAAGAGTGCTGTAGTATCATAGATAAACACGTTATGTTGTTGCTGCAATGAAATCAAGATAACATGTGTGGATCCCGCTGAGGTCACACTGATTTCCACACACACACACACACACACACACACACACACACACACACACACACACACACACACACACACACACACACACACACACACACACACACACACACACACACACACACACACACACACACACACATTATCAGTGCATAACAACTTTTATATCAATACAATTCAACAAAGTCGATTTAACTGATACATTGTAAGCATGATTATTTACATTAGTGGTGTATAAACTATAATACAACAAACAGAACACCAAAACATCATAAGCATTAAAATAAAACCATTTAGAAACCAATTGTTTCATGTCATGTATTTTGAATAAAATTGTGTTTAAACCAAAACCATTCAGAAAACACTGACACACAATCTCACCGTTAAGATGCAAAGGATTCATTCACATAAACGTACATGCATATGCATATATATATATATACAAGCATGCTCCTGCACAAGATCTATACAATTTAAGAATAATAACAAATACAGCGCGACAAGCCATGCGGAGATCTATTATGAGGATAACGATAATAAATGCAACAGCAAAGCAGGCAGACCTAAAAACAAATATGCTTACCTTTTCCATTGCTATGGAAGAAACAAAAACGCAATATCTTAGGGTCTAAAATCCATTGTGACAGATGTGTGAAAATAAACAAAACTAAAAAGAAACAAGTCGCGTAAGGCGAAAATACAACATTTAGTCAAGTAGCTGTCGAACTCACAGAATGAAACTGAACGCAACGCAATTTTTCAGCAAGATCGTATACTCGTAGCATCGTCAGTCCACCGCTCATGGCAAAGGCAGTGAAATTGACAAGAAGAGCGGTTTAGTAGTTGCGCTGAGAAGGATAGCACGCTTTTCTGTACCTCTCTTTGTTTTAACTTTCTGAGCGTGTTTTTAATCCAAACATATCATATCTATATGTTTTTGGAATCCGGAATTGACAAGGAATAAGATAAAAGTGTTTTTAAATTGATTTCGACAATTTAATTTTGATAATAATGTTTATATTTTTAATTTTCAGAGCTTGTTTTTAATCCAAATATAACATTTTTATATGTTTTTGGAATCAGCAAATGACGGAGAATAAGATAAACGTAAATTTGGATCGTTTTATAATTTTTAATTTTTTTTTACACTTTTCAGATTTGTAATGACCAAAGTCATTAATTAATTTTTAAGCCACCAAGCTGAAATGCAATACCGATGTCCGGGCTTCGTCGAAGATTACTTGACCAAAATTTCAACCAATTTGGTTGAAAAATGAGAGCGTGAGAGTGCCGCCTCAACTTTCACAAAAAACCGGATATGACGTCATCAAAGACATTTATCAAAAAATGAAAAAAAACGTATGGGGATATCATACCCAGGAACTCTCATGTCAAATTTCATAAAGATCGGTCCAGTAGTTTAGTCTGAATCGCTCTACACACACACACAGACACACACACACACACACATGCACATACACCACGACCCTCGTCTCGATTCCCCCCTCTACGTTAATACATTTAGTCAAAACTTGACTAAAGGTAAAAATTAAACAAAAAAAATCCCAACAGAAAACAAGAGAAACAAAGAATACAAGACAAAACGAAAGACACCTACACAGTTGCCAACGGTAATAGATTGCTCCGTCTTAGTTTTCACTCCCTCCTCCTATTTATCATCCCCGTTTCTGTAAGACCCCATGCCCCCCCCCCCCCCCCCCCCCCTCGTTCCCTCCCCTCCCCCCAATTGTTTCTAAACAGATATTAACATCGATGAGCCCTTCCAAGTCACATTATTCGACAGCAGGACAAGTCTTTACGCCATTATTCGTCTTTTAGTTCTGACTGCAGGTATAAACAGAAGTACACACATAAAAACAAAAAAAACCCACATAAACAAACAACAAACGAACACGGTTTATCATTTCTTTCGAAACACGTACAGTGGATCTTTTTTAAAATTTTTTTTACCAAGATAAGGGGAGATGAAAATGTTCACATTCAGAACGTGCCTCTAATAATTGTAAATTTATGTAAAAAAGCAAGTTGACAGCAAGAGGCCTCCCAGGCATATGTTATATCAGTCAGCTATCACATTTTTATTGACGACCTTTTCTTTCTTTCTGTCTTTTTTCTTTCTGTCTTTCTTTGTTAACATAGTTGTATTAAGTAATTTATTTATTTATTTTGATTCTTTTATTTATAAATACGTATGAATATATTCCTTTGTTTTATTTTTTTAGTCAAGTCTAGCAAGCAATGGAGAAATCTGTTATTTCTGTCGATGTTCCTACTTTTTCTTGTTTGTGTCTTTACTTTTCTTCGATCGGTCCTTATATTAGGTCTTTCAGCTGACTGAATTAGATTGCTCCTGTGACGTCTAACACGGAGAACTGTGCTGGCTTTCGGTCAAACTGTCGGTCTCGCTGGCATGGCCACTGTCGGTGGTGGGGATGGGGGCTGTTGGAGTCGGTCGTCTTTCCCCCTCCTCGCCCACCATACTCAGTTTGGCATAGGTTGAAATGTCTCCTTCTCCGTCCGCCCCAGCCTGTGCGAGAGACTTCCCACTCTTACGGGTAAAGCAGCTGGGTGACATGTCTGCAATGGGACGTTGGAGGAGAGAAAATCTCATGTTAGATATTTTTCTTTCTTTGTTCTGGACTGACTGGTACATTTTGTATCATTTCTGGGTTGATACATGCTTGTGTGTGTGGTGTGTGTGTGGTGTGTGTGTGTGTGTGTGTGTGTGTGTATGTGCCGCGCGCGCGTGCGTGCACGCGTGTGTGTGTGGTGTGCGTGTGTGTGCGCGTATGTGTGTTACTGACTGACCGAGTGAAATTAAAGTAAGACGGTGTGGGGGGGGGGGGGGGGGGGGGGAGGGGGGGCTTTGCAGTCACATCTTAGCATGGTTATCATTATTACATACGGCGCGGGTCTTACCAGCACTGCCGGTTTGTTGTCTTATGATCTTGTTTTCCTGTCTCAGCTGTAGATACCTCACAGACACGACAATCAGGATCACAGTCACAATTGTGACGACAGGAAGCAAAACAAGGCGCCAGTTGTCTGCACAAAACACAAGAATAAAACATTGAAAGAAATCTGTACTCACTAAGCCAAGGACAGCACAAGTACAACGTCCAAATGTTCGCCTATGGAGGCTTCATAAGGACATAAATAACAAGTCGCGTAAGGCGAAATAACAACATTTAGTCAAGCTACCGAACTCACAGAATGAAACTGAACGCACTGCTTTTTTCACCAAGACCACATACTCGTAGTTTCGTCAGTCCACCGCTCGTGGGAAAAGCAGTGAAATCGACAAGCCATGCAGAATAGTGCGGTAGTGGTCGCGCTGAGCAGGATAACACGCTTTTCTGTATGTCTATTCTTTTTAGCTTACTGAGTTTGTTTTTAATCCAAACATATCATATCTATATGTTTTTGGAATCAGGGACCGACAAGGAATAAGATGAAATTGTTTTTAAATCGATTTCGGAAAATTAATTTTAATCATAATTTTCATATTTTTAATTTTTAGAGCTTGTTTGTAATCCAAATATAACATATGTATATGTTTTTGGAATCAGAAAAGGACGGAGAATAAGATGAAATTGTTTTTGGATCGATTAATAATTTTTTTTGTAATTACAAGTTTTCGATTTTTAATGACCAAATGCAAACTCATTCATTAGTTTTTAAGCCACCAAGCTGAAATTTATTATTATTCTCTTTTTTTATTATTCTCTTTATTTATATAGCGCCTTATCCGAAGTTCAAAGCGCTTTATGCCGTGTGAGATGGAATTTTTTACACAATATATCACGCATTCACATCGACCAGCAAACCTCAAGCCTGTTAGGCGAATGTTCACCTTTCGCGGCCTTTATTCCAAGTCACACGGGTATTTGATGGACATTTTTATCTATGCCTATACAATTTTGCCAGGAAAGACCCTTTTGTCAATCGTGGGATCTTTAACGTGCACACCCCAATATAGTGTACACGAAGGGACCTCGGTTTTTCGTCTCATCCGAAAGACTAGCACTTGAACCCACCATCTAGGTTAGGAAAGGGGGGAGAAAATAGCGGCCCGACCCAGGGTCGAACACGCAACCTCTCGATTCCGAGCGCAAGTGCGTTACCACTCGGCCACCCAGACCACAATGCAAATGCAATACCAAAGTCCGGCCTTTGTCGAAGATTGCTTTGCCAAAATTTCAATCAGTTTGATTGAAAAATGAGGGTGTGACAGTGCCGCCTCAACTTTTACAAAAAGCCGAATATGACGTCATCAAAGGTATTTATCGAAAAAAATAAAAAAACGTCCGGGGATATCATTCCCAGGAACTCTCATGTCAAATTTCATAAAGATCGGTCCAGTAGTTTAGTCTGAATCGCTCTACACACACACACGCACACACAGACAGACAGACACACACACACACACACACACACACACACACACACACACACACACACACACACACACACACATATATATACACCACGACCCTCGTCTCGATTCCCCCTCTATGTTAAAACATTTAGTCAAAACTTGACTAAATGTAAAAAGGGAACCAAAAAGATAAGTTAAATTTACTGGGGAGGGAAGTGATTCGTTGATGCCATGGATACACACACGCGCACACGCACGCACACACACACACACACACACACACACACACACACACACACACACACACACACACACACACACACACACACACACACACACACACACACACACACACACACACACACACATGACAATAGATAATATTGATCGCCGTTTAATTGATGCTCATCAGATTTGAACGGATGGGGCACAGTTGGGTGGCCGTTTACTTTTGACGAACTCTTACAACACGATTACTTCACAGTTTAATGATCACAATCAACTATCCTACATTTTACTTACGCAGCTCCTCAATAAGGTCCTGTAGCTCATGAATTTCTGTTGTCTGTGTGTCGGTTTGGTTCTGCAAGGCTATCTCTCTCCTCTTCCACAGCTTTTCTGTCATACACAAGATTCTTCCTTTTGATATTTTCACCAGCAATAGACAAATTGCTGAAATAACTTTTTGTGTGTGTGTGTGTAAGAGTTTCTTTCGTTTGTTTTTCCTCGCTTTTCTATAGAAACACGGAAACAAGTTACAGGTGACATTGTATAGGCTTGCCTCAGTGTTTCAATGGAAACATAGGAAATCATCTCTTCCACAACTTGACAGAGATATTTCCGAACATCGTATATTCTGTCAATACACTCTGCCTCTTATAAGTCTGCATGGTATATCTCGCCAAGTAAGACATTTTCAACATTTAATTAAAAGAAAATAAGTACATCAAAAGTACACAGAAGTATAAAAAGGAATTTCACATGCTTATTTGGTGACTTGAATCAAATAGCCTTGCAAAGAAGTAGAAGTTTTGCGGTGAAATGTTCTAGTCTTTAAAGATTAATTAGAATTGCTTGAATGAAAAACCATTATGAATGTTAATGCATTGTACGTGAAGATCCACTTAATTACCTCTTAAGAATACCTCACACGATGGAAATCGTGTCCTGAATTCCTCGAGTTTGTCCTCGCTCCACTGTGAGAAAAAAGCAGGGTCAGTGCAGTTTCTGCATCCTTTCTTGACACGGTCTTCCGAACAGAACTCACCGTATCCACAGGTTTCCATCTTAAGTCCGTTATTACACTCATTCGGTCCAAGACTGTGCCACACGGAGGCTAGAGAAAGCTGTCCTCCACAAAGCAGCAAGGCTGCCAGAATATTGCCCACTGTGATAAGCATATTTCGTGTTTTTTTAGTCCCAGAACTGCAGGCGGGCGAGTTTTGTTGTTGCCTGAAACAAATAGAAAAGACGGGTATAATAAACACACGAATGGGAAGACAGAAGGAAAGAAGATCAAAAAGAAAGAAAGAAAGAAAGAATAAGGGACGGAAGGAAGGAAAGAAGGGCGAAAAGAGGGCGAAAGGAAGAGTTTTGTCTCCAGATTTACTTCTGAAACTATTGTATGAACCTCAACATAGTTAATGCCATCGTCAGCTTTTGATCATTTCTGTTTCTCGTAAGAATCTGAATGTTTTTATTTGTGTGTGTGTGTGTGTGTGTGTGTGTGTGTGTGTGTGTGTGTGTGTGTGTGTGTGTGTGTGTGTGTGTGTGTGTGTGTGTGTGTTTTCAAGGCTTACGAGCATTCACTTCATTTCTTAATTGAATGAGGAAAAAAAAGTGTAATTTACCTGTGTGTTTAAAGCAGATCGCTCCTGGACGTTTGACCTGCTTGTCAATTTCTGCGTTCTCGTCTGCTTTTTCTCCCTCTGTTCCCCCTGTCTGGTGGAGTGGTCTGTGATGGGATCATCTCCTGCAATTCTTAACGTGGAGTCAACACATAACACTCCTCCTTTATATCCTTGGCATTTAAAACACACACCTGATGTTGGGAATTCCCGTTATGATTTTCATGATCAGCGGGAAAACACAAGCAAGCACATATGTATATATAGAGTGTAGACACGAGAGAGAGAGAGAGAGAGAGAGAGAGAGAGAGAGAGAGAGAGAGAGAGAGAGAGAGAGAGAGAGAGAGAGAGAGAGTGTGCAAGCTCGCGCGCGTGTGAGAATGATATTACATAAAATTCTGTCTGTTTATCTCACGAGTCTAGTGAATGTTCGATTTTTCTGTGATCAAGGCTTTTTATCTTGTCCACGTTTATAAATCAATGTTTAATGTTTTTTGACATGAACACATTGTCATGATAATTATTCAGTATGATTCAGCATGGCTGGGCTTAAGCTCGTTGAGATCGAACCACGGTTTCGGGCTCAGGTCTGTAACGAGTCAGGTCTTGATGAGAAATATCACTCAGGTGAAGTAAGCAACACGTCATACATACACGTGAAAGGGAGCGCCGCTAGCAATTCGTATGTGATATAGATAGCACTTACGTATGGGTGAGCATGATTTTGGGTGTTGTTTTGGTACAAAATATTATATGCAGTGCAGCCGATGAGAAAAGACAGAGGGAAGAGATTTGCTCAGGCATTTGATGGGGGTGTCATCAGGCATAGGTTTTGTTGGAGGGGGGTTGGGGAACAGGAGTGGGGATCGGAGGTACAGGTTGAGATACATAGAAGACAGGAGACAGAGAAATACACATTTTTAGCTTATGTAAATTCTCTCTATATGTTTGTTTGTCTTTTTTTTCATTCTTTCTTTTATCTTTTTTCTTTCTTTCTTTCTGTTTGTCAGTCTGTCTGTCTGTTTGTTTGTCTGTCTGTTTGTCTGTTTGTCTGTCTGTCTGTCTGTTTGTCTGTTTGTCTGTCTGTCTGTCAAACAGATTTTTTGTTTTAGATAAATAGAACATTACTGGTGACTGTAACTCCGCCTGGTGGTCACAACTGACCAGTAGCCTGGTCAGTGTGACGTCAGCCGGTCCCAAGCCCGGAGAAAGGAGGAGGGCAGCGCTACAGTATTTCCTGAACGTTCTACTTCTGGGGACTATTTAGGACGTTGATCGCAAAATAAGTCATGGCAAGTGCTTTTGTACGAAATACGATGTAGCAGGTTTTTAGTAAGCGTAACAAGTCTCTAATCTGGTACTGTCTAGGTACAAAATACGACGTAACAATGCAAGTTTCTTGGTTCGTTTATTGGTGTAACGCGCCACTATCATTCAAACTGAAAGCATTTTGTTTCAGCACAGGAACGTTGCCCTGCAAATCCTCCAAAACAAAAAATTTTAGTTATTTAGGCAGCATCATTTTCATAAGATGTAGTTGATACTGCATTGACTGCAATTGGAGCGCCCCATAGTATCATCCTGTAGAGTCGTAGCTTTCCTGACATCGGATTCCACTCTGAACTAAAGTGTTCTACAACCGAACACAAGTGTTTGCGTACCATGTGTGCTACTTTTGCAAGTAGAACGATGCACTATGTCACACTTTGTTCAACATTGGTAACAAAAGGTGTGTTCAAAAGTGGAGCAATTTAATTCAGAGTGTAAGTTGTTAAACCTTTGTGTCTGAAAAGAATACATTATCAGCTTTCAAACCACATACAGCATGATTTAATTTACCAAACAGATTCTTGACTTTGACGCATTAAATATCCGTTATCGTGCGAAGTCAACGTACTGTTTTTGAGTGTACGTATGTATGTGTGAATGCGCGCGTGTGTGTATGAGCGTGTGTGTGTTTGTGTGTGTGTGTGAGTGTGTGTGTGTGTGTGTGTGTGTGTATGTGTGTGTGTGTGTGTGTGTGTGTATGTGTGTGTGTGTGTGTGTGTGTGTGTGTGTGTGTGTATGTGTGTGTGTGTGATCGGAAAAGGTCATCATACCATGCAGACACTGCAGTGTGGTAATGCCCGCTCGATATGTTGTGACCTCTCTGGAACTCATACACGCCATTGTTCACTGTGACACGGCGTCACGTTATCAAAGAGAACAAGTCGCGTAAGGCGAAATTACTACATGTAGTCAAGCTGTCGAACTCACGGGATGAAACTGAACGCACTGTATTTTTTCACCAAGACAGTACAGCTTCGTCAATCCCCGCGTGAAGGAAATCGCTCACCTCCCACGTGCAAAACGTAGTGATATTGACACGCCAGATTAGCGCGGTAGCGTATTGTGCTTAGCAGGAAAGCACGCTTTTCTGTATTCTTGTTAACTTTCTGAGCTTGTTTTGAATACAACCTATCATATCTATATGTTTTTGGAATCAGGAAATGATAAAGAATAAGATGAAATCATTTTTGGATCGATTTCTTAAATTTTAATCGTAAGACTATTTAATCTATTTTCGTTAATTGTGATCACATTTTAAGAGTAAACTTAACATATGTATATATTTTTAGATTCAGTATGTGATGAAGAATACGATGCAATCAATTTTAAATCTGTTTGCGAAAAATCGATTTTAATGACAACTTTAATGAGCAAACTCATCAATTAATTTGTAAGCCTCCAAGCTGAAATGCAATACCAAAGTACGGGCGTCGTCGAAGATTACTTGACCAAAATTTCAACCAATTTGGTTGAAAAATGAGAGTGTGACAGTGCCTCCTCAACTTTCACGAAAAGCCGGATATGACATCATCAAAGACATTTATCAAAACAATGAAAAAATCTGGAGATACCATACTCAGGATCTCTCATGTCAAGTTTCATGAAGATCGGTCCAGTAGTTTTCTCTGAATCGCTCTACACACACACACAGACAGACAGACAGACACACAGACACACAGACACACAGACACACACACACACACACACACACACACACACACACACATACACCTCGACCCTCGTCTCGATTCCCCCCTCTACGTTAAAACATTTAGTCAAACCTTGACCAAATGTAAAAAGGTTATATTGTCTTTTTATTGATTATGAAA
The DNA here is from genome assembly GCF_037325665.1 of Littorina saxatilis. NCBI lineage: Eukaryota > Metazoa > Mollusca > Gastropoda > Littorinimorpha > Littorinidae > Littorina > Littorina saxatilis. The sequence goes on from NC_090246.1 coordinate 89,689,310, forward strand.
AAGCATTTGATTATGTGAAAAGAGCTTTTCTTTGGAAGAAGATGTTTGACGTTGGTATAAATGGGCGAATGCTAAATATTATTCAACATTTGTTTTGTAAGGCCAAGTCATGTGTTTTGGTAGGTAACCAAAAGTCAGATTTCTTTCAATGTTTTACCGGTGTACATCAAAGGGAAAACTTGTCACCTGCATTGTTTGCTGTGTATTTAAATGATTTACAAGCTTATATGTTTGATAAAACTGAACACCTCCCTACTATTGAAAGAGAGGTTGCTATGTTGGACTTACAGCCGGATGATGCTGAGCTGATGTTTAAAATGTTAATTTTATTATATGCAGATGACACAACCATTTTATCAGAATCCCCAGAAGCATTACAAGACTCGCTTAATGTGTTGTCCGAATACTGCGATCTGTGGAATTTGCGGGTGAACGCCAAAAAACCGAAAATAGTTGTTTTTTTAAGAGGCAAAATACGAAAATTGCCATTATTTAAATACAAAGATGAATTAGTTGAGGTCGTGTTTGGTTTTCAATATTTGGGTTTATTTTTTAATTATAATAATAAGTTTAATAAAACACAAAAGTTGTTATATGATAAGGCCTCTCGAGCAATGTTTAGCTTGTTAAAGACGTGTAGAAAATTGTCGTTGTCCATAGATATTCAAATTGAATTGTTTGATAGAATAGTTGCACAGATTATGTTATATGGCTGTGAAGTATGGGGGCCAAAATTGGTAAATTTAGCAACAAAATTGCAGCTTCGTTTTTATAAGATTATTTTGAAATTGAGAAAGTCGACCCCAACGTGTATGGTATTGGGCGAATTAGGCAAATTTCCACTAGATGTCCTCGTTAAAAATAGAATATTTAGTTTTTGGTTTAAATTGGTGGATTTTAATAATAGTAATACGTTTTTAAATGTATTGTACCGTTTTTTGCATCACCTCTATGTAAAAAACATATATGAAGCACCCTATTTAAAACATGTTGAAACAACTTTAAATGCTCTTGGTCTTAGTGGTTTTTGGCATGACCAGTTTAATTTACGATGTTCCGACAAATGGTTTAAATTGAAAACGTTGCAATGCCTAAAAGATCAATGTATACAATCGTGGTTTTCAGAATTAAATGAAAAAGAAACTTGCTTGAATTATAGATTATTTAAAGATACATTTATATTTGAAAATTATTTGAACATTTTACCCAATATCCTATAGCACTCTCTTTTTTACGTTTTAGAACATTAAATCATAAATTGCCAATACAGAAAGGCCGAATGTTAGATATACCACATAACGAAAGAATATGTGTTAAATGCCAGTCTGGAGAACTCGAAGATGAATTTCATTATATATTTCAGTGTCATTTTTTTTGAAAATTTGAGGAAAAGGTTGTTACCATTATTGTATTTTCGTAGAAATTCAAATGCAGTTAAATTTAAAACATTTATTTGAATAAACAAAGAAACGAAAGTTATTGAATTTAATATATTTTATTAAGAGTATTTTGAAAGAGTTCTGATTATTTGATAACGGTTTTTTTTATTAAAACAAAAACGAACACAGAAACATATACATTCCTGTAAAAAAAAAAGGTATGATTACAATTGTTCAGTTATGAATAAAGCTTGATTTATTTTCGGTTAATTAGAAGTGTTGTGTCTCATTATTACATATATCTTTTTTATCATGTTTATTGCAATTTTTTAAATTTTATTCATGTAACCCTAGGGGTCTTTTGAAATAAATATTGACTTGACTTGACTTGTTAAAATCTTGCTTTTCTTCAAGGAACACAACTCTTGCGCAGGGTATGAAAACAAAACCGGAGAAAGAATAAACAAGTCGCGTGAAGCGATATACATTTTTTTAGTCAATCGGTATTAAACTAACAGATCAACACCACAAACCAGTCATCGCCAAGACTACGAGATACATTTAGATAGTCTTGGCTAACAATACCGAGACGGATCACGTTCGTCTCCGCGAAGCATGCGACCGTATAGTACTTACTGAACCTATTTTCTGTAATTCTGAGCACACTGTTAGAGTGAACATGACATATCTATATATTTTTGAGTTCAGGAGAAGATGAGAAATACAATGCAGTCGTTGTTTAATCTGTTACTAACAATTCGATTTTAATGACAACTTTAACAAGCAAACTAATTGATTAATTTTTAGGATTTCGAACTGAAATGCAATACCATTGTCCGGACCCCTTTGTCGAAGATTGCTTGGCCAAAATGTCAATCAATTTGGTTGAAAAATGAGGGAGTGACAGTGCTGCCTCAACTTTCCACAAAACCCCGGATATGACGTCATCAAAGACATCTATCCAAAAAATGAATAAAAGTCTGGGGATATTATACCCTGCAGGAACTCTCATGTGAAGTTTTATGAACATTGGTCTGGTAGTTTCCTCGGAATCACGCTTTAGCCGAACTCGCCCGGGGAATGGAAACTCATTTCGCTTATATCCGAGTTTGTGCATATCCGAGTTCGGATAAGCCAAACCTTTCCCGAGAAATTACCCTGCAGTTCGGCTTAAGCGAGTTTTTTTCAGGATAAGCTGTAAAATCACTTGGAATGTCTCTCTCTCTCTCTCTCTCTCTGGTGCGTTCCTTTGGAATTCACTACCTGTAAATATCAAGTCATGTCTGTCATTATCTTTTTTTAAAAGACAGCTCCGAAAGCACCTCTCTAACGACTAAGTCGGTGTACAATTTGCGCGAGTGTGTGTGAGGATGTGTGAAAGAGAAAGTGTATAGTATGCTTCCATTAACAAGCACACTTTTGAATTTTTTATTTTTATTTTGTTATACTTTTCCTTGCATAATTTTGTTTTATTTGATTTTTTGTTTAAATGTTTTCATTCTTCATATTTGTTCTTTGTTTCATGTGTGTATTATAGTAGGGACTAGCTGTAAGAAAGGACCATATGGACCTAATGCTATCATCCCTCGGTAATAAAGTTTTCGAGTTCGAGTTCGAGTTCTCTCTCTCTCTCTCTAAATATGCTGAGTTAAGAGGATATTATATTCCACGAACATACACCAGAATCCCATCATTGTTTAAATTAACCATGTTGTTTTCAAACACTAGTAAGCCGCTATTGCTACGTTTTTCTACATTTGTCATGAAGGCGCTTTCCATTCGTAATCCATAATCCGTACACGAAACAGGGCGATACTAGTAGGATGTTCTTGTTTTTGTTTACCATGTGCATTTGTATGCTGGTGCTTGAGATGTGCTCATCTCCATGAAAAGGGCCCAAGGCCTACTCATTAAAACATTCAGACCTCAGACTTCAGACCTCTCTCTCTCTCTCTCTGTGTCTCTCTCTGTGCGTGGTGTGTGTGTGTGTGTGTGTGTGTGTGTGTGTGTGTGTGTGTGTGTGTGTGTGTGTGTGTGTGTGTGTGTGTGTGTGTTTTAAATGAATAAGGTCAAAACAGTGACAAGTTACAAGTGCTTTCTTCAGTGGGGCTTTATTAATACCTGAAAGCCAACTGTAAAAATAAATGGTGAAAACAGTGACACATCTCAGAAACAAAACCAAAGATTCCACAAGCAACTACGCTTTTGTTAAAAGGATTCCAAGTAAATCTTAATAAATGTAATGTTTAATATCGTCGCGATATAACCTTCGTGGTTGAAAACGACGTTAAACATCAAATAAAGAAAGAAAGAAAGAAAGAAATTTTAATAAAACCCTCTCCATTAAAAAAAGAAAAGAAACAAAATTAGACAATTTGTCTCGGTGGTCATAAATCAAGATCAAATCTCCATAAACATAGATTGTAGGCAAATGTTTTGTTTCAATTCGCTGCATGTTTATTGTAATCTTCACCACTCGCAGAAAATTAGAACATAGGGGAAGGGCTCCTAATATGGACCGGTTCCTAATATGGATCACCTCCTGTTCTCACAAACTAACGGCGCTACAGCGCTCAAAACAATTGCATTGGCTGTATTCACCCTCTCTGGATAACTTGCACATGTATGTCAAAACAGTTGCAGAAACACAAACCTCAAAACCGTTAAGCTTTTTCACTTTTTTTTCACTTTTGGCAGGGTTCACTCTAAATTTGCCGCCTAAAACGGACTCGTTTCTGTCCACAGCCAAAGCTTTTATCACACAAAAATTGCTAAATATGACAGCTACGACCGTCAGTTTGTTACATTTTAGCAGTGTTGACCCCGAGTTTCTACTGCAAACAAAAAAATAATAGCACAATCTCAAAGTATGTGTGAGTCCCCTAATATGGACCATCTTCAACAAATCGAAGAAAAAAGCTAAAGGCTATTTTCATGAATTCATTAAGAAGCTTGCTGAAAATAACCTATAACTAGCCCTCAAGATTTCAAAAACAATAAAACAAATAGTCTTTTTTTCGTGGTAGTTGATAATTTTACTTATTTTCACTCTTGTTTTGATAAGCTTCTTTAGTTTTCAGGTGTGCTTAAAATAATGCCCTCATAAACCTAACAAAGATAAATCTAAAGCATTATTTTAATTAGTCTGACTTGCACACTAAGTTGTATCATGTTATTATGAAGTATAGGGGGCTTTTTACAGTGACTCGGACCGGGACGGTTGGCCTAGTGGTAAGGCGTCCGCCCCGTGATCGGGAGGTCGTGGGTTCGAACCCCGGCCGGGTCATACCTAAGACTTTAAAATTGGCAATCTAGTGGCTGCTCTGCCTGGCGTCTGGCATTATGGGGTTAGTGCTAGGACTGGTTGGTCCGGTGTCAGAATAATGCGACTGGGTGAGACATAAAGTCTGTGCTGCGACTTCTGTCTTGTGTGTGGCGCACGTTATAATTATGTCAAAGCAGCACCGCCCTTCGTGGTCGGCTGGGCGTTAAGCAAACAAACAAACAAAATACAGTGACTCGTGAAGGCCGCTTCACTGGTTCATATTAGGCGCCCAGGTTCCTCATATAGACCATTGGTGATTTGTTTCTGTATTTCACTCTAATTTGGCCTAACGGTTAACCTAAGAGAGAAAGACTACCAAACACAAAATGAAACTTCTTCGCAAGAAAACAAGCTAGTTATCACCGTCGCGATATAACCTTGAATGGTTGAAAACGACGTTAAACACCAAATAAAGAAAGAAAGCTAGTTATCAGCATGAAACAGAAAGTGGTCCATATTAGGAGCCTTTCCCCTACAGTCCTCAGGTAGATTTGCTCTTCACAAAGATCTCTTCCTTCTACACGTCATCAGTTTCCCCGCATACTCAAAAACAGGTGACGTGTTCGTTTCCGTAGGATAATTATAGCCGTGACGAAATATGTTTATCTTCCTGACATGTTTTTCAAAAAAACAAAAAGTCTCTCCGACAGTGTTTTGAGTTTTGCTTATCTGTCAAAATCACGTTTGAGATATCCGTGTTTGAGTTAGCTATTTTTTGACAGTTTGGATTATCCGAATTAGAAATAGTCTGGCGGGGATTTGGTTTTGGTTTCAGATATCCGAGTTTTTTGCTTAAGCGTGTTTCGTTTAGGCGAGTGCGGCTGTATATACACACACACACACACACACACACACACACACGCACGCACGCACGCACGCACACACACACGCACGCACGCACGCACGCGCGCGCGCACGAGGGTGTGACAGTGCCGCCTCAACTTTTACAAAAAGCCGGATATGACGTCATCAAAGGTATTTATCGTAAAAAGGAAAAAAACGTCCGGGGATATCATTCCCAGGAACTCTCATGTAAAATTTCATAAAGATCGGTCCAGTAGTTTAGTCTGAATCGCTCTACACACACACACGCACAGACAGACAGACACACACGTACACACATGCACATACACCACGACCCTCGTCTCGATTCCCCCTCAATGTTAAAACATTTAGTCAAAACTTGACTAAATGTAAAAACGGACAGTAAGAGCTATTAAGGAATACAACTCTGTCACACCGCATAAAGACCCTGACAGAGTTATCTCCCGTAAAACGTATATTTACACTTTCCTCGCAAAAACAAAAGCAAGCAGAGAATCGTTGAGATATTCCTCGGGATTCGTCTCAACCGCTTCCCTCTCCAGTCGCTCGTATAGTTCATCCACGAGAGCCTCTTTTTCGTCACTGCTACGCGTGTTGGAAAGAGCCCGGATGAAGTTCCAGTTACTCCAGCATCGGTGTTGTCCAATGACCGTCCTAGCCCAAGATTCGCGATCATCCACACCTTCTGAAAAAAAGAAGAAAAGACATAATTATAGAAAAGACGGAAACAAAGAGACAAGAAAGGAAGGAAGGAAGGAAGGAAAAAAGGAAGGAAGAAAGGAAGAAAGGAAGAAAGACAGAAAGGAAGAAAACAAGAAAAAAGACGGAAAAAAGACAGAAAGAAAGAAAGAAGAAAGTAAGAAAACAAGGAAAGAAAGAAAGAAAGAAAGATAGACAGAAAGACAAAAAGAAGGAATAAAAACAGAGGAAAAAGAAAGAAAGCGAGACACAAAAATAGAAAGAAAAGGGAGTCATTCACTTCATATTCAATCTCTTGGGAGGAGTTGAAGGTGTGTGTGTGTGTGTGTGGGGTGGGGGGGGGGCACATGGAATCGATGTAGAAGACTATCTTCCATCTCCTCACAAACATTGACAGACAAATATCCCACGATCAACAAACAAAATCATCAACGTTTTCATCATTACATCCACCATCACCTCAAAAGCAACAACCGATCTGATCGTACCCTTTTCAAAGACGAGACTATCTTCCATCTCCTCACAAACATTGACAGACAAATATCCCACGATCACCAAACAACATCATCAACGTTTTCACCATTACATCCACCATCACCTCAAAAGCAACAACCGATCAACTAACCCTTTTCAAGTCTCTCTCTCCACCGGAGATGCGCCATAGAAGGGAGATAAACCAGCTCAGCATCAATGAGTTGCAGCCCCGCTTTAGTCACCGCGGAGTTGCTTTCCGTGAAAGGAGCCGTACATTCTTCCAGATACCTACAGCAACGATGGAAGTTGGTGTCCACAAACTCTTCCTGGAAAATATGCAAATATTCTGAAACCTTTCAAGCATACTTCAGTTGGACTTTTTTCAGATTTAGAAACAATTGGGAATTAAACGGGAGTTGTTGTCATACATTATGGAAAGGGAAAAGGAGTTTTTAATGTCTGGCCATAAATTAAAGAAGTTAGCACGATCATATCAGCGGAAGATCAAACATATTCTGCTACCATCATGCATTATTTTCCAACACTGTTCGCTTGAGCATCATGTCTCGCGTTACTAATACGTTTATTCTATCCAGTTTTCAAACAAATAACATCAAACACCCTTTATTTGCCGGTTTTAAGCAAAACCAAACAGAGAAAATCAATACTCTTCAAGGTCGAAGGACCAGCCTTCAAACATTTTGACAAGGGGAAGAAAACGACAGCAACTATTTGGAGGCAAAGCCAGTCAAACATGGTTAAGCATTTTAGAACTAACCAGAAGCCTATCATAATAGAAGCAGCTAAGTACTATTACCTGCAGTCGACACGCGATTATACATATGCCCTTTGACCTTTCCATGGGAATATCCATGACTAAAAATAGAATACGGGATTGTGGGAAAGCTGTTCAATGGCACTCATGCATGCACTATATTCGATTTTCAATACACGACTCAAAATCTTTGGGATAAATCAAAATGAAAAAAACACAAGTATATAGATTGGAGAAAAGAAGAAAAAGTTGAAAACCGTTTGGAATGAAGCAAATGAATAAAATACAAGAATTACGAGTTCAGAAAAAAATTAAAAAAATAAAATTGCCTTCGAAGCGAATCGAACCCGGGACCGCAAAAGTAAGGACTAGTGCACCGTCAATCGGGGACTCTACCGACTGTTTTGTCGAACTGTAGTCAAAGGAGATTTTAACTTAAAATATTACATTTGAGTTCTCGAGCGTGGCGATGACTCAGTGACTCTCCGTTCGTATTTGTGTACTGTTCTCCATATCTCACTGTTCGGGGCTAGTTCAGTAACTGACCCTACGCTCCCGGTCATTTCGTATAATTTTGGAAAGCAATATAAGTAGCGATAATTTTAAGCGAGACCGACATTATTGATACGAAATGCATTGACCAATCGCCGAAAGGCGCATGAAAGGATATCCCAAAATCCTCTATTCTCGATGACATACTAAGGAGTTAGTTCGGGAGAACGACGATTCTATGGACGGTTTATCATATAAAGGGAAGCAAGTGGTTAAAAACGGGCGTCGATAGAGCCAATGAACAATGTTATCTACTTGTAGTATTTCATCCACTTGTGAACTAACCTATTAGCCCTACAAAAACTGCTATGGGTACAAAAAGGTTCCTAAGAGCAAACAAGGAGACAGCAGCAGCCAGACCCCATCACAAACAGAACTCTAGCCGACGACGTAGACGAAATGTCGAGCTACTATACATAGCACGCGCTCTTCGCCGGCAGGCAACTCTGCAGAGCCTGCTGTGAAGGGAGATTACTGCATCACCCTTTCATACAGAGAATCATTCGCATTTCATTTCAGTTTCACACACCTGAGTTATCTTTCCCTCATCGCGCATGCGCCGCCACATTTTCAACATGTCTTCTTCCGGGTTTTGAACACAATGGCGGAGGCCTTTAACTCGCTTCTGAGGGTCATCGGCTGGCATGGACACCGCTAGAATCCCTCCTGAAAAGAAAAACCAGTTCCTGATATCAGTCATGGTGCCGAACATTATTTTGTTGGCCAACGCAACATTGTTTTGCATGAACATGTAAGCGCCGTTCAAAGCGTTGATTAACACTTGTTTTGTTGGCAAATACTTCTGCGTACATCAAGTGTCAAACACGACTAATTCTGACTGGTCGAAATGGAATAAGCAAATGCAGTCAGCTCTGACGCCCAGACGGTCCTCTCTTGTTAAAATGACCTCACCTATCATTTTGCTTTAGTGTTGGGAAATGTTTCTGTCGAAAACTAAAATCTCTGTCGAAAAATAATCTACCACCGAATGAGGCAAAGAATGTGTACCAGATTTGAGCTCTTTCGCGCGGAGGAGAAGAAAGGTCTCCCAGTCGATAGCAGCCTGTGCTGCCACCAAGCGGCTTTCCTCTGGCGTGGCGTTAGGGTAACGGTGAAACGAGTCCTGGAACTTGGTGGCTCTGAAAATAGTGATACATAGTGATAAATCTGATATAAACAAGTAATTATTCTCGTTTGTGAGATGAATAGCCTAGTTACACTTTGGTACAACTAATATAAATATATCTCCATCCCCCATCTCTCTCTCTACCCCCCCCCCCTCTACCCCGAACGAAAAATGCCAATTTGTCTCAACAAAACTGCCAGGCAGTTGTTGTTGAATAAGCAAAATCGCAGTGAAAATTAAAGCGATATATTTGACTTGGTACATTGATTCATTCAATACTCACGGCTTGGTTATGCCTAAATTTCACACATTGCAGTAATTTAAAATTGTCAAAAGAACTTGTCATTTTAGGGTATTTAGACAACTTTTATAGGGATGCTGTTTTAGATTTGTTTATTCTCCTTGTCAAACAAAGTATATTTGGAGCCAAATTAAATAAGACAGTCCCAAAACTAAATGTTTTTTTGTGAAAATTGTCAAACAAAGGTTTTTGATCGAAAAGTAAAATGCTAGTGTAAATAATTATTATGGTAAATTTGCAAAGGATTGGTGTTTATATAAACATTTTTTTAATTGATGCCATAGGATAATTGTATTGATTGATTCAGTATGAACATTTTTGAATGTGATACTCCCTGTTCCATTTATTCATAACACATATTATACAGACGCATATAATTGTACCCCATGTATATTGGGAGGCTAATGCAGTCATTGTACCAGTGTATTTCAAAGTGTGACCATCGTCCCCACCTACCCCCCCCCCCCCCCACCCCAGTTACCCCCCCCCCATGTCCCCTGTCCTTTCAACCCACCCACCGTCTTGTATATACATCAGGAGCGGATTAGGGGGGTGGTTACAGGGGTTCCGGAACACCCCCCCCCCTTCGGCTGTAAAAAAAAATGTTTGTGACTGTTGTTGTTGTTTTTGTCTGTAAAGCCAGGGAAGTGTTAATTGTTTAATCAGTATCATGTTTGTACAGTTCTAACTGTCACTCCTATGCGACATGTCTTTCTTCCAACCATACTGTATGATGTCGGGAGCAGATATCAATCAATCAATCAATCAATGAGTCTTATATCGCGCATATTCCGTGGGTACAGTTCTGGGCGCTCTGCAGTGATGCCGTGTGAGATGAAATTTTATACGGCCAGTAGATTGCAGCCATTTCGGCGCATATTTACCTTTCACGGCCTATTATTCCAAGTCACACGGGTATAGGTAGACAATCATTAACTGTGCCTAAGCAATTTTGCCAGGAAAGACCCTTTTGTCAATCGTGGGATCTTTAACGTGCACACCCAATGTAGTGTACACGGGGGGAGGTTCGGACACCGAAGAGAGTCTGCACACAAAGTTGACTCTGTGAAATAAATTTCCGCCGAACCTGGGATCGAACTCACGCTGACAGCGGCCAACTGAATACAAATCCAGCGCGCTACCAACTGAGCTATATCCCCGCCCATGGAAGATACATTGCCATTATTTAATACTAATTTTAAAAGAAATAATGAGTGGCTGCTGACACCAGTTGATCATGTTTAAAATCAAGGATAAGCCACAAATTGTTTATAAGATAGCTAAAATTCTTCAGCTTCAGGGGGGCTTTGCACGCTAAAATACGCCCGTTTTCCTTTCGCCTTCCGAACACACACACAGACACACACACACACACACACACACACTGAGAGAGAGAGAGAGAGAGAGAGAGAGAGAGACAGAGACAGAGAGAGAGAGAGAGACAGAGAGAGAGAGAGAGAGAGAGAGAGAGAGAGAGAGAGAGAGAGAGAGAGAGAGACTCTAGACTTGTGACTGTCTTTGTAACCGAGACCCAAGACTTTGCCAACACAAATTAGGAGACTGGACAATGACGCTACGAATATATGACGAATGGCATGACGTCAAAACTAAAGACATGCTGAGGGCAGATGAACCAACGTTTCGACAGCCCAGACGGGAAGGGTCCTCGATAGCTCAAAGGATATCTACTTTTGTCGGCTGTTTTTAAGTTTGCTTTTTCAAAAGTACCCTATGACACGACTCGAGTGGCAAATAACATACCCCAGGGCAGGACTACCGGGATCGATGGGGGTTGCGCAACACCCCCCCCCCCCCCTAGCCTAAACATGCAGGGGAAGGGCCCCTAATATGGACCACTTTTTGTTTATTGCTGATAACTAGCTTGTTTTCTTGCGAAGAAGTTTCATTTTGTGGTTGGTAGTCCTTCTCTCTTAGTTTAACCGTTAGGCCTAATTAGAGTGAAATAGCTTTGATAGACCTTCAGCAAAAATTAAATACACAAAAAAATCACAAATGGTCCATATTAGGAGCCTGGGCGCCCAATATGGACCAGTGAAGCGGCCTTCACGAATCACTGTAAAAAGACCCCTATACTGCAAAATAACATGATACAACTTAGCGTGCAAGTCAGACTAATTCAAATATGCTTTAGATTTAGCTGTTTCGGGTTGATGAGAGCATTATTTGAAGCACACCAGGAAACTGAAGAAGCTTATCAAAAACAGAGTGAAAATAAGTGAAATTATCAACTTCCAAAAAACCCCAACTATTTGTTATATTTTTTTGAAATCTCGAGGGCTAGTTAGGCCAAAAAAAAAAATAGGTCTGTTTACGGTAACCCGACCGACCCTATTTTTTTCGCGCGACCCTAGACTTTTTTTTGGCATTTGGGGAAAAAAAAAAAAAAATCTTGTTTTTTTGGCAAAATAACGTAAAAATATGGTTTTTTGGAAAAAAAAAAAACAAAAAACAAACAATCCCGACCTACCGACCCTATTTTTTGGGCCTATGTTACCGTAAACAGACCTATTTTTTTTTTTGGCCTTATAGGTTATTTTCAGCAAGCTTATTAATGAATTAATCAAAATTGCCTTTAGTTTTTATTTTCTTCGATTTGTTGAAGGTGATCCATGCCCCATATTAGGGGACTCACACATACTTTGAGGTTTTGCTATTATTTTTTGTTTGCAGTAGAAACTCGGGGCACACACTGTTAAAATGTAACAAATACTGTCTTAGCTGTCATATATAGCCATTTTTTTGTTATGAAAGTTTTGGCTGTGGACATAAACGAGTCCGTTTTAGGCGGCAAATTTAGAGTGAACGCTGCCAAAAGTGAAAAAAAGCGAAAAAGCCTAACGGTTTTCAGGTTTGTGTTTCTGCAACTGTGTTGACATGTGCAACTTATCCAGAGAGGGTGAATAAAGCGAATGAAATTGTTTTGAGCGCTCTAGCGACCTATTCTCTTTTGTATTTACGTTAATTTGCCTTTACATGTATCGGATGATAAAGTCAAATGCGAGTTTTTTGCAGACGATTCGTCTATTCATACCAGTAACACCTCGTTGGAATCAGTAAATTCTTCCCTGAAGAACACTTTGGACGAAGTTGCGAAATGGTGCACATCAAATGCCATGATACTGCACCCAGAAAAAACTAAAAGCATTGTTATTACCACAAGACAAAAGCATCAGATAAGTCCTCTTAAATTACAACTGTCCTTAGGTACAACTCAAATACAGCAAGTTAAAGAACATCGCATACTTGGTGTAACTGTCGATGAAGAAATGAAATGGCAAACACACATAAGCAACCTCTGCAAAGTGTTATCAAGGAATTTGTATTTGTTGTCAAAACTCAAACATAATGCGAAGTCTGAAACATTAAAAATGTTCGTTCATGCTCATATAATGCCTCATATTAATTTTGCTTCGACATTGTGGGATGGCTGCAGTGATGTTCACTTATTGAAACTCAATTCTTTGTACCGTCGTGCTGCAAAACTTATCATATATGAATCGCACATGTCTACAGAAATGAAGTTAAACAGCCTTAATTTCCTTCCCCTAAAAACCCACCTTGCATACAATAAGGCTGTCTTTATGTATAAATTAGTTCATGGTGATGTGCCCAGTTATGTGCAATCCTATTTTACACATGTTACGAAGAGGTATGGGTCTCAAAATTTACTTCCTCCAATTCCTCGTATAGATCTTTATAAATCCAGCTTAGCTTTTTCAGGATCATCTCTGTGAAATTCTTTGCCAATAGAAATCAAACGATCCGCATCATTAAAGGCCTTTAAAAGGCAGTTGCACACATATTTGATCACACTATAATAATAATAATAATAATAATGGACATTTATTTATCGCCCCTTCTCACAAGAGCTCACGGCGATTTACATATTACTATAAACTGCCCCTGATGTTTAGTTTCCATTGTGTACTCGGATAATGTATGCAATGCTCTTAAGTGTTTGTTTGTTTTTTAAATATTGTATATGTAGTTAATCTGAATGTGTAATCCCTCGTCCCCCTTCTTCTTGAAACTTTAGCTGCCTGTATATATGGCCCTGTTCGGCAATACATTGCTGTACTTTTTTAAGAAATGTAAAAAGCATTTACGTTTGTTTGTATCTGGTTTTGTTTTATATGACTTTGTGAGTCCAATATTTGGTATGTTTATACTCGACCATTATTTTGATGTTTTATTAGTTTAATACTTTGATGAGGTATGTGCGCAGTCTTTGCTTTTGTTTACAATTATTCTCTGTGTATGTTCCAAGGACAGGTTGGAAGATTAGGCTAAGCCTAAAACCTTTATCCTTATGTAATAAAGTTCTGAGTTCTGAGTTCTGAGTTTGTCAGAACAGGAGGTGGTCCATATTAGGAGCCGGTCAGTCCATATTAGGAGCCTTTCCCCTTCCTCACTTATTTAAAACATTTTTTATTATTGTTTATTTTATGCCGTTTCTTGCAAGGAGCGACCATTTTCCTATCTCAGAATATGACCTACCCATCAGCTTCAGGGGGCTGACCCCCACAAGGGGAGAGCCCCTTGACCCCACCACTGGCAACCCCCCCTCCCCCTCCTGTTAGCCTAGTCCGGCCCTGTACCCTGCAATTCCCATCTCAGTCGGTGAAGCCGTTTTATCATCATACCCACAGACAGACACACAGAAACCAGCTTGATAAGTTCGATACAGGCTTCATGAAGCATAATTACATTTCACAGATGTTTTTTCATTGTAAGCATATTTTCAGCGACAAAGTGTATATTTTTGGAATCAGCAAATGATAAGGAACAGAAACATGATACAGTGGAACCTGCCCTTAAGACCACCTGTCTAAGGAGACCACCCCAAAGTATCACCAAGGGTTTTTACTATATATACATGACCTGTGTAAAGACCACCTGCCTGTCGAGACCAAAATCCACCAAATGTCGGTCCCAAAACATGGTTTCAACCTGTCGTGAGAGACCACCCGACGTCTTTTCCAAAACAATCTCACTTCATATTACAGGGCAGAACATGAGGTCAAGAACTGTGACTTAAGTGGCCAGTGGACACAGAGGCGGTGAATCGCTGGCATGTGTAATAAAGTTTCAACTTTTATTTTCAACAACAAATAAAAAAATATTGTTAAATTTAATTCACTTGATAAAAGGTATTTCAAAAAAGTTTTAAACAGCTGTTGATAGGGGAAAAAAAATATATAGACAGCTGATTGTAGGGTTCTTTATTCCCACGTAATGTTACGTGGAAATGAACTCGGCCATAAATCGAGAACGACTATTTTGGAGATTTGATTTCCACATTGTAAAACAAGTTATTTTATATTTTATTTTTTCAACGGAACGAGTTGATGTGTATCTATTGATGGAACCCTGCATTCCTCTCTTTATTGTTCTTGTATTTTTTTCTTTTTTACATTTAGTCAAGTTTTGACTAAATGTTTTAACGTAGAGGTGGGAATCGAGATGAGGGTGTGGTGTGTGTGTGTGTGTGTGTGTGTGTGTGTGTGTGTGTGTGTGTGTGTGTGTGTGTG
The DNA here is from genome assembly GCF_037325665.1 of Littorina saxatilis. NCBI lineage: Eukaryota > Metazoa > Mollusca > Gastropoda > Littorinimorpha > Littorinidae > Littorina > Littorina saxatilis. The sequence continues at coordinate 89,704,318 of NC_090246.1, forward strand.
TGTGTGTGTGTGTGTGTGTGTGTGTGTGTGTGTGTGTGTGTGTGTAGAGCGATTTAGAGAAAACTACTAGACCGATCTTCATGAAATTTTACATAGGAGTTCCTGGGTATGATATCCCCAGACATTTTTTTATTTTTTGGATAAATGTCTTTGATGACGTCATATCCGGCTTTTTGTGAAAGTTGAGGCGGCACTGTCACGCTCTCATTTTTAAACCAAATTGGTTGAAATTTTGGTCAAGTAATCTTCGATGACGGCCGGACTTTGGTATTGCATTTCAGCTTGGAGGCTTACAAATTGATTAATGAGTTTGCTCATTAAAGTTGTCATTAAAATCGATTTTTCGCAAACAAATTTAAAATTGATTGCATCGTATTCTTCATCACTTTCTGAATCTAAAAGATATTATACATATGTCATGTTTACTCTTAAAATGTGATCACAATTAACGAAAATAGATTAATTGTGTAACATACGTTCAAGTGTTTCTGGGAAGATGGGTGTTTGCCAAATGGCGAACCTGTCTAAAAAGACCACCTGTCTAAAGAGACCACCTGTCTAAAGAGACCACTTTTCTCTCAGTCCCTTGGGTGGTCTCTTTAGGCAGGTTCGACTGTAATTTTATGTGTCTTCTTCAAACAATAAACAAAAGTCGCTATTTAACGGTTTTCTTCATTTTAAGCCCATTTTTCAGTCAAACACAACACAACTATATATTTTCAGATACAGCTGGAGGCAATAAAAGATACAATGAAGTCACTTTTGTAATTCCGATTTCGATTTTGTTGAAATCGAAAAAAATAGCTAATTTTTATTGAATATTTCATGAGCTAATTTTTAAGTTAGCAAGCTGAAATGCAATCCCATAGTCCGGACTAAGTTTGAGATGATGTGACGAAAATTTCAAACAAATTGATGAAAAACTGTAGCCGTGAGAGCGTCGCCTCAACTTTTACAAACGGTCAAATATGACGTCATCCAATAGCCCTATCCAAAATCGGCGAAAAAAGGTTTAAAGCACATGCTCACAGAAATGTCTGTACCAATTTTCAAAACAATCCGTTTGGTAGTTTTCGATAAATGCTTTTTACACACAGACAGACACACATACATCGGGAGACAAACCTCACTCTCCGCCAATGTTAAGACATTCAGTCATTACTTGACTGAATGTAAAAATGAGCAAAGACAAAAAAACAAAAATAAATAAAATACTCACGGCTTAGACAAGTACTGAACAGCCAGAAATGAGAAGATGACGTCAGCAGATTCAGGGGGCATAACTGGCTGGTAAAACCCGGCTGCTGTTGCCGCCACATACACGTCGCTGAAATCTTTCAGGTAGGTCCTGGGGACTGGAATCAGTCCTGGAACAGAATTTAGCTTCATGTCATGCTGTTGGACAAAAGAGAGAGAGAGAGAGAGAGAGAGAGAGAGAGAGAGAGAGAGAGAGAGAGAGAGAGAGAGAGAGAGAGAGAGAGAGAGAGAGAGAGAGAGAGAGAGAGAGAGAGAGAGAGAGAGAGAGAGAGAGAGAGAGAGAGAGAGAGAGAGAGAGAGAGAGAGAGAGAGAGAGAGAGAGAGAGAGAGAGAGAGAGAGAGAGAGAGAGAGAGAGAGAGAGAGAGAGAGAGAGAGAGAGAGAGAGAGAGAGAGAGAGAGAGAGAGAGAGAGAGAGAGAGAGAGAGAGAGAGAGAGAGAGAGAGAGAGAGAGAGAGAGAGAGAGAGAGAGAGAGAGAGAGTAACTTTTATGTGAAAGGTGTAAGTTACATTGCCGTACCTTTCAACCTGTTCTTCGGCAAATCTATATCTATATACGGCTTGTGTGTGTGTGTGTGTGTGTGTGTGTGTGTGTGTGTGTGTGTGTGTGTGTGTGTGTGTGTGTGTGTGTGTGTGTGTGTGTGTCTGTCACTTCGCGATGCACGGCCAAAGTTCTCGATGGATCTGCTTCAAATTCGGTGGGCATATTCAGGTAGACCCCGGACACAATCTGGTCGATGAATTTTTTAACACGTGCTCTCAGCGCGCAGCGCTGAACCGATTTTGGTTTTTATGGTTTTTCTGTACATCCATTCCCAGTAACTCTTCCTTATCTTCTCCAGTGTTTTGCGCGTTTATCTCCCTTCCTTCGTGTGGCGTCAATCGCGTACAGTGCGCCACTCATCCGGCGAAGCCGGCGTACGGTGCGCCACTCACCATTCGGCTCTACTTCTTCCCGGCGAAGCCGGGTATTCATCAAGTACAATATATATAAGTGACATAGATATCAAGGAACAATACAAGAAGAGCAAACGCTCGATCGAGTCACTTTCGCAGTTCTGAATATTATATGAGGCATCAGATGGACAGGAAGAAATTGCTATTCACAACACAATGAGTCACGTTCACATAAAATTTGAGCCCGGTCACTTTTATAGTTTCCGAGAAAAGCCCAACGTTAAGTTGTGTGTTGCCGAACAGAAAAGGCTAGTTATCTCCCTTGTTTTTCTGATAACGTTCGTAAAAGGCTACAGATGTAAATACTTTGATGTAAAGAATAATCCTACAAAGTTTCAATCACATCCGATGAACTTTGTCAAAGATATAAAATGTCTAATTTTTCCTTTGACGCTGACCTGTGACCTTGAAAAAGGTCAAAGGTCAACGAAACCATCGTTAAAGTGTAGAGGTCATTGGAGGTCACGACTAAACAAAATATGAGCCCGATCGCTTTGATAGTTTCCGAGAAAAGTCCAACGTTAAGGTGGTGTCTACGGACGGCCGGCCGGCCGGACGGCCGGCCGGCCGGACAGACTAACACTGACCGATTACATAGAGTCACATTTTCTCAAGTGACTCAATAAAAGAAAGGTTCACTTTACCATACATACATGACATAGTTAGATGTAGCAAAAGAAAGAGCAGAATGCGGCAGACAGACCAAGACAGACAAAACGACAGTGTGCTTGTGAGTTTGTGTGTCAGTGTGTGTGTGTGTGTGTGTGTGTGTGTGTGTGTGTGTGTGTGTGTGTGTGTGTGTGTGTGTGTGTGTGTGTGTGTGTGTGTGTGTGTGTGTGTGTGTGTGCGTGCGTGCGTGTGTGCGTGTGTGTGTGTGTGTGTATGTGTGTGTGTGTGTGTGCGTGTTTGTGTGTGTGTTTGTGTGTGTGTGTGTGTGTGTGTGTGTGTGTGTGTGTGTGTGTGTGTGTGTGTGTGTGTGCGTGCGTGCGTGTGTGCGTGTGTGTGTGTGTTTGTGTGTTTCTTCGTGTTTGTGTGTTTCAGCGCGCGCGTACGCATTTGTGTGTGTGTGTGTGTGTTTGTGTGTGTTTGTGTGTGTGTGTGCGTGTGTGTGCGCGCGCGCGCGTGTGTGTGTGCGTGTGTGTGTGTGTGCGTGTGTGTATGTGTGTTCGCGCGCATGCACGTTGTAAGCACAAGCGTGTCGACAACGGTAGTTTATGCTCCTGTCTTAACAAAATCACCCGTTCGTGCCAGTTACCATAGACACGCTTGAAAAGCGAACCGAAGTCGTTGGTTGGCTGATCTTCATACATCACCTGAACTGGAATGTTTCCTTGGCGCTGTCTGACCCGCCCTGTGGAGAAACAGAATCTATCAATGTCATCGGCATCATCGTTATCAAAGTAAAAGAGTTGTCGTAGACCATCTAGTTGTTGTAAATCTCTCTCCATCTTTCTTGTCGCTATCATCCTCCTCCCCCTCCTTCTGCTCGTAGTCTTCATAACTGTCATCATATCTGTCGTCGTCGTCATCGTCATCATCATCATCATCATCATCATCATCATCATCATCATCATCATCATCATCATCATCATCATCATCATCATCATCATCATTACAGTCGTCGTCCTTTTCTTTCATTTTCTTTGTCCTCATCTTCCGTATTATCATCGTCGTCGTCATCGACCTTATTGCTGTCGTCATGGTTTTCGTCGTCGATGTGGTCGTCGTCACTGTCGTCATTGTCACCATCGTCGTTGTCCTCAATAACTGTTTACTCACCGATGATGTCCCCGATGAGAGGTATTGACACAAAACCGTCCGCAGTACCGTAGTCCCCGATAGTAAACACGCGACCTTTGTCTCGCATCGGTATGGTATCTGTAAGTGAAAGAAATAGAGAACACTGTGTGCCTCGCTGTGTGATACCAGATGTCCAAGAGGTTTTTGTTTTGTTTTTGATATCGAAATGCAAAAGCGAGCTTTTTAATACTTGAAAAGCAACGAGACATAACCTGGTATCACACAGCAAGCATCTTACATTCTGTATTTCAGTGCCTTCTGCTACAAACGTTCCAGAGTCGAAGCGTCCAAATCGAAGACGCGTCTTATGGAAGCTCTTTCTCTTCCAAAGTCTCGTGCAATCTTTGATGTCAAAGCAATAACACGTCTAGAAAGTATAGTGTGATGTGTAAGTTCTCACAATTTTTATTAAGAGGAAACTGCAAATGCAAAAGTATTTCGAGAAAGACGTTCGGTCTGTGACTTTGTCAACATTAGCAATGGAAAAGTAGGTTCCTGCCAGATTGTAGATTGACACGAGCTCATTTACATGATACACAGACGTGTGAGTATTATGGTTTAGTTATGATATGGGTGGTCTCCCTCACGTATGTAGGATAAACCATTTTGCCCAGCGCAGGTAAGAAGACAAATATAAGCAACACATAGACACTTATTATGTACACTGCCTCTCTATACAACGGAAGGAGGAATATACACGTGAGCACATAATTATACATACCCTCTGTCTTTTACACAGATAAACAGATATACACGCATGCACGCACACACGTACAAAGAGACACACACAATCATCCCCCTACACAGACATACGCAGACACAGACACATACCCACAGACACAGATCGTCGCGATATAACCTTCGTGGTTGAAAACGACGTTAAACACCAAATAAAGAAATAAAGACAGACACAGACGCACGCACACACACACAGACACGCACACACGACATAAAAACTCACCGACAATATCCAGAATCTTTTCCTTTCGAACATCAATACTGGCAGTGTTCTGTTCCCCCATGGAGCTGCCATAGTCTCCGCTCCCAGGTTTTCCGTAAACACGAAAATTCTGCGGGGTGTTGCTCGCCATTTTCTCAAAGTAATCTGAAACACAGAATTAAATAAGAAAATGTGCTGTTTACTCCCATTTTTCCGTCGAAATTTTGCGGGAGTCGCTCGTCAGTGTTTGAGTAGCCTACTTCCAAACACGGAATTAATAAGAATATGCTCTCCACTTCCACTTGTCCCGTTCGCTCAGACATTTTGCTTGAGCTGCTCTTCGTTTTCCGAGTGCTCTTTATAATCACAGAATTTAATAAAAATACACACTTTACTCTGTTTCCTTTTCTATATTTGTAACTCTAATACAACAAAAGTAATTCTTGATTCGTAGTTTCCCCGTATACATCTTGCCATTAACTCCTGAAGAAACTTTGGTTTCTTCTGTACAGAGATTGGAAAAACAGACTCTTGAAAAATGTATTCTTTGCCATGACTAGAAAATCGTATTTCATTGAACACTTCACCTGGATATACGCAAGATTACATCTGATGTTATTCATTTATGAAATAATTTGAATTTACTTATTATATGAGAAACATGTGATGATTTTTCACGACATCACTGCACAGAATGTGTACCGAATTCAGTACAACGAAGGCAGCCCGTACGCCGTATAAAAAAAGCGTATCCGGACGTCTGGCAGAGAACATTTTTAATGATTTAAAAAAATCAAAGCAACTTTTATACAGTGCTCAAAGCTGTGGTCGATTTATGACTTTCTGGGGCTACGAGGTTGAAAATATAGGGATGAAAATCATGTACAGAATTCTGTACAGCAAACGCTACCCGAAACACCACCTATACGCACGCCGTGGATCGTGTAACTCTGCATTTGCGCCACCGCAACTTTTTATCGCTTCACGCCGACGAAGAGGCAAGCTGCAAGGTAGGTCTCTCACAGAAAATGAAAATGTGTAGGACTTTCAGGCATCATCTAGATTCTTCATTAGTACATTTTAAAGAAGTATATACTCAAGGTCTATACGTGCTTTTTTAGTCGAAATGTCAGGTTTCGGCAGTTCTGAAGTCCGATTTCTGCTGGAATTGTAGCTGAAATTGCACGATTTGTCCCTTCCTTCGTAACTTCAACGAAACAGCACTAGTTGATGCATTCCCGTGATGATATCCTGTGAGCTAAACATGTCCTTTGTATTCTTGATGAATGCTGTTGCACAATTTTGTCTTTGGGTGACGCACGCGGCAAAAGAAAACACAAACAATTGGACTTCATGTTATACGCCACCGGTGCTTGGTGTAATTCGCCACCGCAATTTCACGTCTTGGATGTTATTCGCCACCGCAACTGTCTAATGAATTGCATAATATGTTGAAGAGTTCAGTGATTCTGTCACTTCCAATTGAAAATATTGATTTGGAGTTGTTCAGTTCAGTGTATAGTTCAGCTTTTGTAGAACACGTTTCTGAGACGCACCTGGCGGCGTTTCACTCCCACATTCTTCGTCATTCTTCTTTCCCGAAAAACGTCACGTCTGTCAGAGGCGTTCTTTTCTCTTCCAGCGTCAAACTGATGAGTTTTTGTGTTGTCGCTGGTAATAGGAATGACTGAATTTTAGAATTATTTCACACACATAAACACCAACGAAGCTTAAGAATTTTAGAATTATGTGGTATTTGGCCCCACAATGTTTTTAACAGGAGCGTTCCAGGCCCAGTTTCAGACTCAAGTGACCACAAATCAAACAGGAAGAGGTAGGTTCCATATTGTCAAACTTAGTGATTTCAGCCACTGAGTGTTTATTGCTAGAATGGCAAGAATCGCTGCGCTCTTCAATCACATATGCTTCTACAATAACTTTTCTGACGGGATACGAGTGGTTTTGTTGCAGATGGATTTGGAACAGTCCGGGCAAACCATTGACAGCTTCCTTGATGTCAGTGATGTGGTAGAAGTTACTACTCGACCACCAGTGACTTCGACACCGCAGAAAAAGAAGTCAGAGCAAAAGCAGTGTTTATGCCCAGAATGTGGGAAAACATATAAACACCACCGAACATTAAGAAACCACAGGCTCTTCCATCACACAGAGGGTGGGGGTCCAAGGGTTACCTGTGGGATGTGCAAAAAAACATTCACGAGGTCTGCAGACCTCCAGTCACATGTGAACAAACAGCACATCGGGCAAAAACCATTCGACTGCTCCAAGTGCCACAAAAAATGTTCGTGCAAACGCAATGCAAACCCAAACCGCCACACATGTGTGCAAATCACTAAGTACGCGTGTGATGTCTGTCGCAAAGAGTATAAACACAAATCAACACTCAAGGCTCACACCAACACACACACACACACACTTGCTCACTCCTGCCCAAGATGCTTTTATCCTTTCATGTACAGGACGCAGCTTTTACGCCATTCCAAGAAATGTGTTGCCTGAAATGTTGTTTTCAAAGAATTTTGTTTTCAGTTCTGCAATGAACACTTTTGAATAGATCCAGCATATTTTGCTTATTATTATTATTATTATTATTTTTTTTTTAGCTTGAAAAAGAAGCACTTATCTGAAGTAAGTACGCTATCCATCTTGCCATTCGTCGCCTTACACTAAGTAATGTTCAAACCATGCGGAACGTTTTTGTACATTCTTGTATGTGTAGTCAATCTTCCGAATCTAAATGAATGCATAAGAGAACATGAGGACAAACTTTTCATCAGCGTGCCTTCCTAGAAGTGAAATCTCATTGGTGAAAACGTTGGTCTTCATGTTCTGATGTGTCTTTATTTTGCTGCGTAATCTGTTCAGATCATCACCAGCAGTCATCGATGCATTTCCCACTTGTAAATATAGTATTTTTTCACTCTTACGGTAAGCACTGTAATATTTCCTATTGATGTCATCATACCCTAAACCTCTTGAATCTCACAGTCCCAGGGACTTTTTTTTTTGGGGGGGGTCATATTATATATATATAAGCACATTCCAGTACATGTGGGTTATACACTCAAGTACAGATAAGCATACTTTTCATACAGAAGAAGAAGAAGAAGAAGAAAAAGAAGAAAAAGAAGAAAAAGAAGAAGGAGAAAAAGAAGGAGAAGGAGAAGGAGAAGGAGAAGGAGAAGGAGAAGAAGAAGAAGAAGAAGGAGAAGGAGAAGGAGAAGGAGGAGAAGAAATACTACAGTTTGATTTGTCAACTCATGGTGCCTTTAAATCCTTTGCATAGGCAAGATCACGCCACTCCCCTGAGTTTAAAACTTGCAGCACAAAAGTTAAAATGCTCCTATCAATTGCTGTCAGTTTTGTGACAAAAATAAAGGTTTAAATGCCTCCACGATGTTGATGCGTTTGAAAATAACAATTTGCGTAGTGCGGTGGCGAATAACAAAAAATGCGGTGGCGAGTTACATCTAACATTGAATTGATGCGGTGGCGAATTACAGAGAGTTGTTGACACTCTGTTTTTATCTGCTTCTTGCAAAGTATATATGGAACTATATACAGAGAAACTACACGTGGAGATTCATAAAACATTAAAGTTATCAGTGAACATGTCCAAGAATAACCAGTAATCTCCGTTTTGTTGCATTTGACGCAGAAACTGAAAATATGCCCAAAACATGAAGAAACGAGAAACAGATCGTCACGATCACCAGGGCCATCAAAGCATCAAAAAATATATACAGAAATATAGCTAAGGATATAAGTATGTGAAATGCAACACTTGAGAACATGCTAAGTGCCTAGCATTCTAACAATTTAATTTATCATTCGAGAGACCTCCCTCGCAGCTTGCCTCTTCGTCGGCGTGAAGCGATGAAAAGTTGCGGTGGCGCAAATGCAGAGTTACACGATCCACGGCGTGATGCGGCGTGTATGACCTTGAGAGCTTCAGTCAACGCTTGAATTTTGCAGGGATAACATCCGGTTTGCTCTCTCAAGACTGATCATATTTTATCTTCAAGAGAGATCAAGGGGAACAAATAAACGCCCCGGCGAAGACTCGAACTCTCGACCTCGAGACTTCGTGTCTGATGTCCTAACCACTAGGCTACTGCACCAATTGAGAACAAGTCGCGTAAGGCGAAATTACTACATTTAGTCAAGCTGTGGAACTCACAGAATGAAACTGAACGTAGTCCGCCGCTAGTGCAAAAGGCAGTGAAAGTGACGAGCCTGTTTGGCGCGGTAGCGGTTGCGCTGTGCTTCATAGCACGCTTTACTGTACCTCTCTTCGTTTTAACTTTCTGAGCGTGTTTTTAATCCAAACATATCATATCTATATGTTTTTGGAATCAGGAACCGACAAGGAATAAGATGAAATAGTTTTTAAAACGATTTTGGAAATTTAATTTTAATCATAAGTTTTATATTTTTAATTTTCAGAGCTTGTTTTTAATCCGAATATAACATATTTATATGTTTTTGGAATCAGAACATGATAAAGAATAAGATGAACGTAAATTTGTTTTGACATGTGCAAGTTATCCAGAGAGGGTGAATACAGCGAATAAAATTTTTTGAGCGCTCTAGCGCCGTTAGTTTGTCAGAACAGGAGGTGGTCCATATTAGGAGCCGGTCCATATTAGGAGCCCTTCCCCAAGGTAGGCATAATGCAATGTGACATGATGGAACCCTTGAAATAAGCTTGACCTGTAAATGTAAACATCACACACAATTGTATACGCTAAGTAAAGTGTTAATGACTGTGAAACTAGCTATGCAAGATCACATCACTCAGCATGTTTCGAGAGCCAAGTGTTGGTGTTGTAACGCAACAGAATGTAACATCACGCTAGAAACCAGTTAAGCCCAGGTCCCACTGTGACGAATTTTGACGGCGAACTATGACGATTTGGGATTAGTGGAGAAAATCGCCGAGATCGTTGTGGTTCGTATTACTTCGTTCTTGTTCGGCCGATTTTTCGCAATCATTCGTGGCAAACATCGTTGTGGCAAAATCGCAGTAACTCGTTATGGTTCGCCAAAATATTCGTGATAGTGTGACCTTAGCTTTACGTTTGCACATCTTTTGCTGTACGACTGTCTGGTACAAAGCAACATTTTTATTGTTAAATTGCTGAACTTTATCACAATCAGAGATTTTCCATTTTGATAAAGTCTATACTCAGGTGTGATGCAGAAAAAGAAAAAAAAACAAAAAAAAACCCATATTTTATGTTTTTGGAATCAGAACATGATGAAGAATAAAATAAAAGTAATTTTGGATCGTTTTATAAAAAAATAACTTTAATTACAATTTTCAGATTTTTAATGACCAAAGTCATTAATCAATTTTTAAGCCTCCATGCTGAAATGCAATACCGAAGTCCGGCCTTCGTCGAAGATTGCTTGGCCAAAATTTCAATCAATTTGATTGAAAATTGAGGGTGTGACAGTGCCGCCTCAACTTTTACAAAAAGCCGGATATGACGTCATAAAATACATTTATCGAAAAAAAGAAAAAAACATCTAGGGATATCATACCCAGGAACTCTCATGTAAAATTTCATAAAGATCGGTCCAATAGTTTACTCTGAATCGCTCTACACACACATACACACGCACATACACGCACAGACACAGACACACAGACACAGACACAGACACAGACACACACACACGCACATACACCACGACCCTCGTCTCGATTCCCCCTCTACGTTAAAACATTTAGTCAAAATTTGACCAAATGTAAAAAGAAGGAAACACATTGATATGAATTCATGTTATGTTATTCTTGAAGCAGCATGATTTATATCTCTATCCGCCCACTGTTCAGAAGTGAATACATGTATAACTATTTTCTTTGATGTCTGTTTTCAACTGCACAGAGCTTTGGAGAGATTCAATTACTGTTCTTGTCATTTTGTTTGCATGTTGTAAATAGAGATATTGCAGCTATTTGCATGGCGCGAATGTCGTGTAGCATGACGGTGTAAACGTGTACTGCGATTCCGTGAAACATGTTTGCAAATAAAGGCAAATTTAAATGGCAATTTTTACATTTTTGCAACGCATGAATGGTAATTCAAGCGTAGAATGATATAAAATTATTATTTTTTCTATCTTTGACAATACTGGTGGAGTGGCCTAGCGGCTAAGACAATCGGCCCCGACATTTCGAGGCCCCGATGCCTTGAATTCGAATCCCTGCCAATTCGTTTATTTTGTCTGCTCGATCCTTCTTGACAAGTATGCTCAGCTCTGAGAGAGCAAACCGGATGTTACCACTGCAAAATTCAAGCGTTGACTGAAGCTCTCAAGGTCATACACGCCGTATAGATGGGGTTTTGTGTAGCGTTTGCTGTACAGATTTTCAGCCCTATCTTTTCAAACTCGCGGATAGTCATAAATAGACCACAGCAAAAAGAAGAAAAGTTGTTCCATACTATCTTGTGTTTAAAGGGTTTAAGTGCTACCCCTAACCGTTTTGGCTCTACCCTCGTACACTTTTGAGTGATACGACCAAAAACGGGTTAATTTCAACCCCGAAGGAGCCTCAGTTACGCACCCCAATGACTACTGTGCCGGGTGCACGTTTTTTTCCCTCACACCTGTCAAGTTCCGTTTCACTGCATTCCTCAGCCAAGCTCTTTCCCGTGAGCGTGACAGTTTTAGAAAGCACAAGAGTTCAAACGAATATATTAAAATGTGACGATCACAAACACCTTGACGAATAGAGGATCATAGTGTGATACAGCTGTGAAAAATGTACGTTGAAAATAAAATGCTTTGCAATAACGCCCATCACGATCACGAAAACAAATGACGATCACGATCACGAGACTTGATTTTTTTGTCTTCACGGATCACGGGCAAAGTCCCATCACGATCACAGAAATGGAAATTTTGGCAATCACGGTCACAGAGAGGTCAAAAAACGCCAATCACGATCACGATTTTAAACACTTTGGGGCCCTCTTAATACAGCTTGTGCGTTAAACAAAGTTAATAAATGCATTGTTTACAAAAAGGTTGCTTAACTTAGGAGCTTGAGTTTAGTAGCAGTATAAGAGAAAAACAAGAGCGCACCCTCCACCCCGCCACCCTCTCCCACAAAGTACAAGCAAGTGTCATGCGTCTGTGCTTTCATTATGGCATTTTTCATTCTGCCTCCTTTACCGGAGGTTCGAAAGAGCTCTCTTCTCGATACACTCCATGAAAAATCCCACCTGTGCTACAAGTTGAACCAAGCGAGATAATACCAGCACTGCAAGTATAACTGCTTCATGTTGCAGTAGAAACAATTCGCACCAAGAAGAGACAGGGCCAACCAAAGAGGCCTTCGCTATGCTGCGGGTATCGTGATCCTAACGCAACTAAATCAATACCAATACAAAATACTTACAGTTTGAAAGCTGGAGCGAGGTTCAATCCGTCAGGGGAGCCCGTGTAACCTGCTACAGTTTGGCGCAAACTAACACGGCCAAACCGCGTTGTATCCACCGCGATGTATCCACAATATACCTTAGCGATCGCGTGTCACATACAAAGCTATTCACGCCAGCCAGGGGCAGACGCAACTGAATAATTTCACACGAGTACCATCTTAAAGGCGCAGTCCTTACACTGACAGCAGTTTGGCTTGAATAAAGGCGAACATCGGCAGGAATTTTTCTCGTGGAGCGACCTAAACTTGAACCCGTCGCTATTCTTGCATGTCTGTTTACTTCGTGTTGCACGCAAAACTTGAATTGAGCGACTTCCTTGCCGCGTGGATTGACGAAGTTGTTTTATTCTCGTGACTGAAAACACTGCAGTGCGTGCAGTTTTTGACGAGCCGCAGGAGCGGCGAGTCATATCACACCCCTGACTCTCTTCCCACACTGTGTTAAAAGAATGAAAGTTGTTAAAGTAGATTAGTACAATATTCTGCTGAAATGACTTGTTTCCAGCCTTTGTGATTTGAGCCCTGTAGGCCTACATGTATACTGTTCAAAAAAAGAAACGCATAGCTTGTAATATTTGGTTAATTTAGTTATATGGCTACAAGGATATCCACCAAACGGCAGAAAATGTTTATCTGGTCGTCGACCTTTCGTCCATTGCCACAAGTGAGCTCTGCACGTGACGCATGCGTTATCAGTGGCTACAATGTCAAAATTGCTCATTTGGCATGACCACTCGTCATGCTTCAGTGTAATCTCGTGAAACTCGGGGAATATTGAGCTCTCACCATGTCTTCCCTAACCCATAAAAGCGGATTGTTCGCCACAAAGAAATCAGACGACAATTCAGCGACGAAAGATGGCCCGATTGAGCAGAGAAAACCGCCAAATTGCATTGGGTCGTTTACAAGCAGGCCAAAGTCAAAGTGCAATCGCCAGGCACTTCCACGTGTCCCAGAGCACCATCAGTAGACTGTGGGTCAGGTTTCAAGCCACTGGCTCCGTTGCTGACTTGCCACGAGCGGGAAGACCAAGGGCGACAACTGCTGCTCACGACCGCTTCATACGGCTCCGCCACCTCCGGAATCGTTTCCTGTCGGCCTCATCTGTCCAGGCTCTCCCCGGGCCACACCGATTATCGGACCAGACCGTGCGGAACCGCCTGCATGGAGCTGGTTTGAGAGCTCGCAGACCTCACAGAGGAGCTGTCCTCACCCGCCGCCATCGCCAGAACCGAGTGCAGTGGGCCTGGGGCAACCAGCACCTTCGCTGGACCGTCCGGAATCACTGGAGACACGTGTGGTTCAGCGACGAGTCCTACTTCCTGCTCCAGCGACATGATGGTCGGAGGAGGGTCTACCGGAGAGTAAACGAACGTTACGCGCCCAACTGTGTGGATGAGGCACCCGTTCATGGTGGTGGAGGCGTCATGGTGTGGGGGGCGATCAATACCGCTGGAAGGAGCACCCTGGTGCACGTCCAAGGGCGCATAACTGCCCAGCGATACGTGGAGGAAATTCTGCGCCCACACGCCCTTCCTCTTCTGGCTGACCAGGATGCCATATTCCAGCAGGACAACGCTCGCCCGCACACAGCACGACTCACCACCCAGTTCCTCACCGACCACCATGTCCAGGTGCTTCCCTGGCCATCCATGTCGCCAGACATGAACCCGATAGAACACCTCTGGGATGAATTGGACAGACGTGTGCGCAGGCGAGAAGAAGCGCCGGCAAATCACCGCGATCTATTGCAGGCACTTCAGGAGGAGTGGGACACCATCCCACAGCAAGATATCCGGCATCTGATCCAGTCCATGCCCAGAAGGTGCCAGGCAGTTGTTGCTGCTCAAGGCAGTCACACCCCCTACTGACTTGACAGCCTCGGCACCCAATCGTATTGATTGACTGATTGATTTGAAGATGCAAATGAACTGTGTGTGCATTCAACTGTGTCCATACCAAATTTCAAACATATAATCTAAATATTGGATTTTCTGTTAATTTTTTCGAAAAATAAAACAAATTTGGCAAGTAGCAACTATGCGTTTCTTTTTTTGAACAGTATATATTTTCACAAATCAAAACCGTCACACCATCCGCTCAGTCACACAAATAGCTGTGCACTTTTATTCAGTTATTCACATGTACATGTGGAAGTTTACAATGAATACCGATGTTGCCGTTTTCAACGAGGCTTTGAGAGCTACACAGCAATGAATTCTGTACCACCCGTGGCGGAATGTCTCAATAAAGGCCTGGGGATTTCTTCTGATCGCTTCACACGATTAGCTCTAGGCGTCTTTACAGCAGTCATTGACACGGGACATCTTTGTGCTGAACAGAACAGTTACTCCCGCTCATGACACAGCCTAATATCTACACTGAACTAACACATTAAGATGTAAGAGGTAAAAACATCACCGGTGTAACACGAGAACATTACTCCCACGAGATTTTTACTCCGGAGTAAAAGTTTGAACGAAAATGTTACTCCCTTTACGAAAAAAGGACTCCCCCATAACACGAGAAAATAACTCCCCACGACAGGTGTACCTTAATTAACACGAGCAATTTACTGCCCACGCCAGGTGTACGCAACTTTTACTCCCCTGTCCCCTGTTAGTCTTGGTGATGGAAGGGGTGGAGGGAGGGGTAGCGCGACATTCGTTTGTGCGAGATCACATATTAAAAATACAATACCATTTTTCTACAAAAAATCTTTCTCTCTTTTTCACGAGCAGGGTTTTAACATACACTTTCACATCGAACATAAATTCGATAAAATCTAAGAACATATAAAAACACATTGGCACAAAGAGAAACAAAGAGAGAGAGAGAGAGAGAGAGAGAGAGAGAGAGAGAGAGAGAGAGAGAGAGAGAGAGAGAGAGAGAGAGAGTGAGAGAGAGAGAGAGAGAGAGAGAGAGAGAGAGAGAGAGAGAGAGAGAGAGAGAGAGAGAGAGAGAGAGAGAGAGAGAGAGAGAGAGAGAGAGCCGCCTCAACTTTCACTAAAAAATGAAAGTTGTATGTAAGATCTGTCGACCTGTTTTCTTGGAATCGCTCTACATACAGACATACAGACACAGAGACACACACACCCACACTCGCACAGACACACACACACTGCACCAACACCACCCTCGTCTGGATTCCAAGTCTTTGTTAAAACATTCAGTCAACACTTGACTAAATATGAAAACAACAACAACGAGACAAATATTGAAAACGCAAAAATGAGACAAATGTTATGAAAGCAACAAGGGGAAAATATTCAGAAAATAACACGAACAAGGAGACCAGACAGCAGTACTAGTTTTGAGACACATATTTAGAAAGTAAAAACATGAGACAAAAAAAGTTATAAGACAAGTATCAAAATCGCAACAATGAGTCAACTATTTATTAAACAAATGTTCAGAACGCATGCAGCACTAAAACAAGTATTTAGATGATAGTAATCAGGCAAATACAATTTACAAAAAAAGCAGCAATGAGATAAATATTCAGAAAACGGCAAGACGATTTGCAGACTTAAAATGTCTGATCTGCAGCATCGATGTTGCTTTAATACTCTGTCAAATTATGTTATTGCTTTAACACGCTCACATCTTTCGCACATGACGACAGTTCACAGCCCACATAATAGAATCAGTTGCTTACAGTACTGGTAAATCACACTGGCAATAACGACAATTGTCATCATTTTCACGAGTTTTCATTCACAAACACCTGGGAAATAAATCTCATGTTCCCCATGCAATAAATTCCCGGTTACCATAGTTGCAGGAAGCAGGTTAGGCCAAAAAAAAAAAATTGTCTGTTTAGGGTAACATGACCAAAAAAAGTAGGGTCGGTAGGTAGGTACTAGGTTTTTTTTTTTTTTTTTTTTTTTTTTTTTTGTATGTGTAAATGCTATGTTGGCTGAACATTCACTTCTTATATTTGATGAATACATGTTTCAAAACTAACGTATAAATAAAACAGAGAGAAAGGGAGAGAAAGAAACGCCAAATGTCTCTTTTTAGCATTTTTACCTCTTTTTTTTTTTTTTTTTTTTGAAATCAAAAAAATGTTTTTTTTTGGCCTTATACATGGATAATAAAAACCAAACCCAATAGAAACGCTCGGGGATTCTTCGGCTCTTTTCATTGGCGTTTCCCCAGACCTAAACAGACGACACGACACTGCTTTGCAAAGTTCCAAAAACGAACTGGCAAACTGGCAAAAGTAAACAAAAGACAAAACTACTTCATAAAAGGTCATAAATTCACCACAAACAAATGAAACCTAGCGATATGTTTTGTCTTCTTACAAAGTCATGGAGTGCGTGTATCTGTGTCTCGATACACAGACGTTCGGAGAAACACAAACGTCAAGTTCAAGTCAAACTAATCGACCCCTGACACACACATTTTGACCCGTGCACAAGACGTTGTATCGATAAACGAAGCGCAACTAAGAAATAATAATAAAAGCAAAGAACATAAGCAACAAAATATGCAAACATCTAACAAAGCGGAGCAAGCAGACTGACAGGTCTAATGAAAAACAAATAGGCAATGATTCTTTCCTTCGCTGCACGACCCAAATCTTCTGTGACCTTT
The DNA here is from genome assembly GCF_037325665.1 of Littorina saxatilis. Classification (NCBI taxonomy): domain Eukaryota; kingdom Metazoa; phylum Mollusca; class Gastropoda; order Littorinimorpha; family Littorinidae; genus Littorina; species Littorina saxatilis. The sequence continues at coordinate 89,721,346 of NC_090246.1, forward strand.
GACCCAAGGTAGCTTCCACATTCGATCACTAAGCTTAATATTTACAACTGAAAACCGAGGGGGTGGAATACCGAGATGAACATACAGAACTGTGCATCCTCTAAACCTGACATATTTATCTCAACATTTTATGAACTAAAAACACAGAAAGTTGCTTCCACACGCCAGCTTTGATTGCAACAACGTGCTGGGGCCCCAAACCATGAGTTATCAAAACGGAACTCGTGTTTCAAAGCATGGCTCCCTGTGTTGATTTGGCACTTATTTTCTCACAATCAAAATGATGACGAAAACGATGTTTGGTGGTTTGTTGTCAGACCAGCTTTTTTGTCGGTCCTCGGGGGGCATATCGACTTTTGTTTTATATCTATTGACCGCGGCCTTCGGCCTTGGTCAATAAATATGAAATAAAAGACGATATGCTCCCCCTCGGACCGACAAATAAAAAACGCTGGCGCTGGACCCGAGTACTCTTCAGACTGGCTCGCTCCCTCAGTATGAAAGTTTTTGTCTTGTGCACGTGGATTTAAAAAAAATTATTTATTTATCCCAGCGAAGCTGGAGGTATCCCGTGAACGCTATACTGTAATCGATTTGAGAAATCTGCCGTGTGCTGACAAAACCGAGTAAGTCCATTTTTTTCAAAAATGATATTTTTTGTTCATCAAAGCTTAGAAATTAAGGCGCACCTTATGTGTAAATTGTGACTTTGTGAAATAAATAGATAAGGAGATATAAAAAAGTAAGTCCACACCTTAAAAACTGTTTAAAGTACATCTGCCATGTGCTGACAAAACCGAGTAAGTCCATTTTTTCCCAAAAATGATATCTTTTTGTTCATCAAAACTAAAAAATCAAGAAGCAGCCTGTGTGTAAATTTTGACTTTGTAAAATAAATAGATAAGGAGATATAGAAAAGTAAGTCCACAACTTCAAACATTTCTCAAAAAAAATTACATGTCAATTTGCTGGTAAAACCAAGTAAGTCCATCCACCAATCACAAGAACCTTTATGACGCTATAACCAATCAGAATGCAATGTTTTTGCCAGTATGACGTCAAAGTCAATCCGAATATTCTTGCGGCATTTTACTTGTTAGTAGGGGTGCTAGTTTTGGTGCAAGCATGGCTGCTAAAGAAGAAGTGTTGTCAAGATAAATGACAAAACAGTGAAAATAACGTTAACATTACGAATTTGCACAAGATGGAGAGAGAGAGAGAGAGAGAGAGAGAGAGAGAGAGAGAGAGAGAGAGAGAGAGAGAGAGAGAGAGAACGAGAAAGAGACTAAACAGGGAGAGAGTGAGAGAGGGGAACGAAATCAGGGTCGACGGGGGGGGGGGGGGGGGGGGGGGTGGTGGAGGGAGAGAGAGAAATAAAGGGAAAGAGGAATTAGGGAGGGAGGAAGAGAGTAAGAGGGAGAGAGATAGCGAGAGAGGTAGGGAGGGATAGAAAGAGAGATGGAGGGAGGAAAAGAGAGAGATAGGGAGGGATAGAGGGAGGGAGAGAGAGAGAGACAAGGATCGTCAGGTGAATTATATATAGAGAAGAAAAATGTTTAAAATAAAACGTCATAAGGTGACGTCATTATGTCTCGCCTTATCGAAAGAGGTCATTTGTGTGTTCTAAACTTTAAATGACGTCATTTGTGAGTTCTAAACTTAAAATGACGTATTTTCTGTATGGGTCGTCTGACAAGAATTTTAAAACTATCATTATAGGAAAATTGGGAACCCCTTGGACTTACTTGGTTTTGTCAAAACATTCATGCACACTTAAAAAGTTGTTTTTGGTTGTGGACTTACTTGTTCATATCTGCTTATCTAAGCACTCTAAAAAGTAGAAATTAGCACACAAGATGCGCATTGATTTCTTCTTTTTGATGAACAAAAAATATCATTTTGAAAAAAAAAATGACTTACCAAAGCGGAAGGTCGTGGGTTCGAATCCCGGCCGCACCTGACGGGTAATTAAGGTGAAGATTTTTCCGATATCCCAGGTCAACTTACGTGCAGGCCTGCTGGTGCCTTATCACCCTTCGTGTGTACACGCAAGCACAAGACCAAATGCGCACGGAAAAGATCGTGCAGTCCAAAGCAGAGTTCGGTGGGTTATAGAAACACGAAAATACCCAGCATGCTTTCACCGAAAACGGCGTATGGCTGCCTAAATGGTTTTGTAAAAACGATCATCCACGTACAAATCCACTCGTGCAAAAGCACACGTGTACGTGGGAGCTTCAGCCCACGAACGCAAAAGAAGAAGAAGAAGAACGCCTTCACAAAAATTGCGTCCTCGCTGTTAAAACCCGTCAATCGGGACAGTGAATGTTTCCGTACCATGTCCACACGGCACCTGCATTGCTTAATATCAATTCAAACGTAACACATCTATAAATAGATTCAGGAAACATTGACACCTGCAATAAAATCACTTTCGTGCCTGTGCTAGCATTTTAGTGTCCAGAAATATTTCTTAATAACAATTTCAAGAAACGATTTTTAAGACATCAAACCCGGGTAAATAGTGTTTGATTTGAATTTCAAATAATGTGATTTAAGGCTGTAACTATAGTAGTAACCGAACCACCCAAACTTACAACAACAAAACATTACCGGAACAAAAAAACATGCTGTGGAGCTTAAAAAATTGTACGTGAATAATATGTATTTTAGCAAATCACCGCAATCTGATATGCTCATCATTCTCCAAGGCACTCAAACTAACACTCACGTACACAGTCATGAAGAAAATGAAAGTTTTACGCCCTCACGGCAAAGCCATTAGGGGCATGTTACACGGGAAAACCCGGCTTTGTATGAAAATAAAAAATAAAAATGCGGGGGGGGGGGGGGGGGGGGGGGGATGTAGACAGCTGGCTGCCGGCTGCTAGAGGAGACCTGAAATGGGCTAGGGACCGGGTTGGGTCGTCTTGGGTCAGTGCTGAAATGGTTACTTTATTGGCTGTTGGCCGAACGGACACCCGGGCTTCATATTTTTGCATGCATGTATTCGTGTTTCCAAGGCCTGAGGCTTTCGCTGTGACCCTGGGATCTTTATCGTGCGCATGCGTGCACACGGGGGTGTTCGGACACCGAGGAGAGTCTGCACAAAGTTGACTCTGGGACACACATCCCGCGCCGAACTTGGGGGTTGAACCCACGCTGATAGTAACAACCGGTTTTAAAGCCAGCGCCTCTACCGATTGGGCAAACTCCCCCCCCCCCCCCCCCAATTTGTTGGGGTCAAGAAGTTCCATGGAGGGCGGGGGGTATGGAGTAACACATAGTGTTTTGCTCAGAACATTCCCACCCATGCAGAGCCGTGCTAGGGGTACGCATTACCGTGAAGCTGGCAGTCAGTGCTACCAAATGTCGTCAGTGTGTCTACCACTCGGTGGTGACTTAATGTGGGTCTATGTAAGCAGATGCCAGCGCAAGCAATCTGATGCAGAGTCAGGAGGCGGTTTGGTACAAGAGAACCTTAGAGGTCACAGCCTCGGCCGTCTAAGGAGGCCTCATTGTCTCTGTTTGCCGATGACATGGCCCTCTGGGAAGCAGTCAACTGCAAGTCAGAAAGAACAATCAAAACAAAAATGGGGCGGTACCAAGCAAAAGTCGACCAGATCGCTGACTACATGCAGACGAATGGCTTTGAGCTATCTACCGAAAAAACCGTGTTCATGGCTTTCACAGGAGTGCAGCTTGTCAAAAGGACATGCTCCATTACCATAAATGGGGTGCAGCTGGTGCCAGCAGATAAAACCAAGTTCTTGGGAGTGACATTCACAAGCTCTCTCAGTTGGGGCCCACACATAGACTCACTTGTGAGAAAAGCTCAACGCTCTCTAAACCTGATAAAGGTTCTGAGCAGAGAGTCGTGGGCAGCCGGAAAACCATTGATCCATCTTGTCCGTGCCCTTGTTCGGTCGCGCCTCAGCTATGGCCAAGAGGCTTTCTTTGCAGCTCCTGACAGTCAGTGGGTAAAGCTTGAAAGAATAGAAAGAGCCGCTCTCAAAGTGGCGCTGGGGGTCCCCAGATCGGCAGTCTCCACTCTACTTTACCAGGAAGTGGGATGGCTGCCACTGAAAGAGGAATGCCACCTCAGATGTGCACAGCTGGCTGTCAGAATACACTGTGTCCCAAACACGGCAGTGGAAGTATTTACCCCAGACATGGGAGATACCGACCACACGCAATACAAAGCTCTTGAATCCAAGACTCATACATACCAAACAGTGCTCCCAATATACAACCATGTGAAGGGCATATGGGAACAGAGTGGCCTGTCCAAGGAAAAGCTGGTTACAGGTGGTACTCTTCCTTACCCTCCATGGCTGCTTGAAGCCCCAAATCTGATCATGGACTATGGAGACGGCCTCAAAAAGGCAGAAGACCCATTGCTGCTAGCCACAGTTGCAAAAGAAAAGATCGATCAACGATTTAAAAGCCACCTACAGGTCTTCACAGATGGTTCGATCCTGCAGTCAGGGGAGGCTTGGTGTGCCTTGTCGATTCCTGGACTTGATATAACACGAAAATACAAGCTAAACAAGGGGATCAGCATCTTCTCTGCAGAGTTATTTGCTATCTACATGGCCTGCACACTGATAAACGATCTGCCAACCCCACCTCTGGGGGTGGTCATCCTTACGGACTCAAAATCCTCGTTGCAAGCACTTGCACATGGCACCAAGAACAGAGGAGAGATGCAAACTGAAATTCATTTCTTAGCCCACCAAATTATGACAAAAGGAACAGACTTTTCCCTCATGTGGCTGCCATCCCACACAGGAATCCGGGGAAATGAAATGGCGGACAGAGCAGCAAAAGCAGCGGCTATGTCAACCATGCCAGTGACAGACATTCGGCTCTCCTGCCAGGAAGCCAAACTGCTGCTAGCCAAGCTAAAAAGAGAGGGAAGAGAGCAGACACTGTCACAAACATGTGAAGAGAGAGGATGGATACACCTCCCCTACAATAGGAAAGGGCACCACCTCCCACTCCCCCCGAGACCCATGAGCCTGTTGCGTCGCTTGCGCACGGTCAGCAGCCGCATCTACTGGGACAAGGTAGTCTGTCAGTGTGGCAAGACTGGACACCTCACACACGTGTTTGAAGGTTGTGACACTCTCAAGGAAGAGATGTCTAGTCTCATCCGCTACAGAAGGGAGAATGCTCTCAGTCTGGGAGACTTTCTCCGCCCACACCAATCACTCGGAGAGAAACCGATGATGGTCTTGGTCACCAATCTGTTCACCTCAACAGTTGCGAGCTGGTTCTAGTGTGCTTGCAGCAGACCCAGCACAGCACAGATCCACTTCTGGAATCTTAAGCTAAATGTGTCCCAAGACACACATTTTGTAGTCCTGGCATCCTGAAAGGCAGAGGCCCCAACCTACAGGTTTGCTTCCATACCAAAAACGCCTCCAGACACGGGAACTTGGGAGCAGAGGCAACAGCTCCGCTTGAACCTCAGAAACCAAATGTGCCTCCGTACACAGTCATACACAAGAACCAGCTTTTATTCTTGAC
>NC_090246.1:89729377-89746877 GCF_037325665.1 Littorina saxatilis
GTGTGTGCGTGCGTACATGCGTGCGTATGTACATGTGTGTGTGTGTGTGTTTGTGTGGGTGTGTGTCTGTTTGTATAAGAGAGAGAGAGAGAGAGAGAGAGAGAGAGAGAGAGAGAGAGAGTGGGTGGGTTGGTTTGTGTTTGTGCGTGTGCGTACGTGTATGTGTGTATGTATGTGTGTTTGTTTGTAAAGATGTGTATGTCCGTCTGTCTATATGTGCGTATGGGGGTGTGTTTTGTGTGTACAGTGAAGTGTGTGTGAGAGAGTGAGTGAGTGCGTGTGAGTGAGTGTGTATGTGTGTACGTGTGTAACTTGGGTGTGTGTGTGTGTGTTCGTGTGTGTGTGTGTTTGAGAGAGAGAGAGAGAGAGAGAGAGAGAGAGAGAGAGAGAGAGAGAGAGAGAGAGAGAGAGAGAGAGAGAGAGAGAGAGGTTTGTCTTTCGCTGGGGTATGCAGTGCCTTGGCGTTGCACATCTACTTAATTTATTTTACACAATTAAAAAAATTATTTGAGTAAAATAAAACATTAAAACGTCCATAATAAACAATAATAAACAAGAATTAAAAAAAAAGGACCGCCCATGCCGGGAATCGAACCCGGATCACTTGGATTTAAAAAAAAAAATTTTAATTTATTTTACACAATTAAAAAAACTATTAGAGTAACATAAAACATTAAAACGTTCATAATAAACAATAGTAAACAAGAATTAAGAAGAAAAATATAGACCGCCCATGCCGGGAATCGAACCCGGATCACTTTGGCCATAGACTCTCTCGTGCTCTCTGTCTCTCTTTCACCGAGACCAATAGTTTCTTTGCCGAGACCAAATCCCCACCCGTCGGCTGTCTTGCAAATCATGCTTTTCTCGTCACTGCGTGACGTGTTCGGCTCAGCCGCCTAAGTCTCCCCTTTAGTTCAGTGACTGGCTGTTCGCAAAGCGACCAGCCTCCCACCGCAAAAACTCCCCCTGTTAAGAGTCGTTTTTGTGGAATATTTCGCATTTAGGTCCCAGGTAACATTATGAAGTTTTAATACGATCAATCGGACCTATTATCAAGTTAGTGTATCAACTTTTGAAAGAACTGCGCCCAGTAGTTTCCCAGCAATAAGCTGTTAAGTCGAGACAGACAGACAGACACACACACAGATACACACACAGACAGACACACAATTAAAGTCTGCTGGACCCTCCTACTGCGTACTCGGGGAAAAGCTGGTCTGTCAACAACCCATAAAACATCTTATATTGTTATCATTTTCACGAGTTTTCATTCACAAGCACCTGGGAAATAAATCTCATGTTCCCCAGGCAATAAATCCCCGGTTACCATAGTTGCAGGAAGCAGGTTATACATGGATAACCAAAAGCAAACCCAATAGAAATGCTCGGGGATTCTTCGGATCTTTTCATTGGCGTTTCCCCAGACCTAAACTGACGACACGACACTGCTTAGCAAAGTTCAAAAAACGAACTGGCAAACTGGCAAAAGTAAACAGAAAACAAAACTACTTCATGAAAGGTCATACATTCATCAAAAACAAATGAAACCTTGCGATATGTTTTGTCTTCTTACAGAGTCATGGAGTGCATGTATCTGTGTTTCGATACACAGACGTTCGGAGAAACACAAACGTCAAGTTCAAGTAAAACGACCCCTGACACACACACATTTTGACCCGTGCAAAAGACGTTGAATCGATAAACGAAGCACAAATAAGAAACAATAATAAAAGCAAAGAAAATAGCAACAAGATATGCAAACATCTAACAAATCCGAGCAAGCAAAATGACAGGTCTAATGAAAAACAAAGAGGTACTGAGTCGGAAACAAGATCGCGATTCTTTCCTTCGCTGCACGACGCAAATCTTCTGTGACCTTTGACCAAACGTAGCTTCCACATTCGATCACTCAGCTTAATATTTACAACAGAAAGCCGAGGGGGTGGAATACCGAGATGAGCCTACAGAACTGTGCATCCTCAAACCTGACATATTCATCCCAACATTTAATGAACTTTAAAACACAGAAAGTTGCTTTCACACGCCAGCTTTGACTGCCAGTGGTTATCAAACCGGGACTTGTGTGGTTATCAGCACGGAACCCGTGTTTCAAAGCATGGCTCCCTGGGTTGATTGTGCACTTATTTTCTCACTACCAAAATGATGACAAAAACGATGTTTGGTGGTTTGTTGACAGACCAGCTTTTTTGTCGGTTCTCGGGGGGCATATCGACTTTTGTATCATATTTATTGACCGCGGCCTTCGGCAATAAATATGAAATTGGGCAATAAATATGAAACTAAAGACGATATGCTCCCCCGAGGACCGACAAAAAAGCTGGTCTGTCAACAACCCATGAAATATCAGTTATTGTTAGATTTTACTGTGATATCCAAATATATCAGTCCTAATGTCGAGAAAGCTGAAATCATATCAGATCGAGGCGTAAGCCGAGATCTGATATGATTTCAGCTTTCGAGACATTAGGACTGATAAATTTGGATATCACAGTAAAATCTAACAATAACGATTTTATCGCATTCGATTTCGGAACACTGGAATTGATAAACCTGAAGTCCGAAGTTAATGCAAGGGAGGCTACTGTCATGTCGGGAAGTGTTTTTTTGTTTGGATTGTCCTCTTACTCTCGCACACACGCAATCAAAGTCAATATGAACAGCTGCTATAACTTTTATTCTGTAAGAACAGTTAGGTTTTCAATGACGAAAAGAACTCATTCGAAAGTACCAAAGACAAAAACCCGGGTCGAAACAGACCACTAACAGTATCAGGCGAACAAGTTCAGGGGAGGGAAACCAGGAAACGGCACAGCCTCGAGTGACGCATGGCGTACAGTCACTTGTGGTAAATGTTGACGGTGCCGATTTGACAGTTTTGAAAAATGGAAGGGACCGAAGGGCGCCGGGCTGCACCAGTGAAGTCCTCAGGTTCATTTTCTGTGTCGAAAAAAGCTTCCAGGTCTTGTTGGGCGATGTCAACGGACTGCATCGATGATATGGTTGCACTTGTGGAGGTGGAAGTTCGCTTTGCAGAGGAAGAAAGATGGCGTCTCGAAGAGTTGGAAGCTGAAGCCAGTGGCAGTGAAGGCTGCGCGTGTGACGGAGAGGGGCCTGAAAGGGGGAAAAGTTGGCGGGAATTGTTTAAATCTGCAGAGATCGTGTTGCCCATTTCCAGCTTCTTTGTCAGGGATGTCCGTTGATAAACTGCCAGAGAACTGACGCTCTTGTGTGTGCTGGCGCTCATGATGTCAATTGGGGAGAAGTCTGCGTCCGCTAATATGGTGACTCCTGTAGCCCTGGCTGAATGATTGGTGTACACCTGGCTGAGCTTTGCAAGTTTGCTGAGCTTCGGCATGAAAGACCTGAGTGTATTGTACCCCATGGGTTTTCGGGAGTACCATGTCTTGTCTTCGTCGGTGAAAGAATCGTTTGGAAAGGTCCAGAGCCTGTCGCAGTCAGGATGGAGAAGGCTGAGATACTTTTCATAACTGGCGACAGGACACTTGTCGTCCCCTGTCTCTGGCATGGTTGCGGTAAGTTTTTCAGAATCCATCTCTCTGTGGTTTTTGGTCAGTTCATCTTTTTCTTTTATGACATACTTTTTTCCTGTTGTTGGGTTTGTTTTGACCGAAAAAGTGTTTTTGGTCATTTTGTCCATGTTTTCACACCCTCTCCTTAAAAAGTACACGCGAATGTCAAATTGGACCTTGTTCCCAAGGCCCGCGGGTGTCTTTGTGTTTAAGAACATTGAGTTGTAGAGCCTCTGGAGATCTTCTTTCGACAGGGGGGGTGTGTGTCGCACATCCCCTTTCCCCTCACTCTTGATCTCGGCCATAGCCAGCTTGAAGTTTTCGTTTGATTTCTTAAAAACAGGATCTTTGATCACATCAAAAAGTTTGTTGTGGGGTGGCGCTTGCAAGTACCTGTTGAGGGCGTATCGCATCCCTTGGAGGCTTTTCCCCCTGTACAGCTGGCCATCGTGGGTCCGCGCACAGACGTAAAACCGTGCTAGGGTCTCATTTAACTGCTCCGGGGTAAAATGTTCAAAGTCAACGCCTTCATCCATCTCTCGCAGAAAGTCACGCAGTGGATTGGCAGCTGACAGGTTCATGCGCTAAAAACACAAAATCATTTTCACAGTTGGTTCCACGTTTCTTGAAGTTTTATCATATTTTCAACAGGGGGAGGGGGGGGGTACACTAACTTGCACAATTTAATTTATTTCTTGCATTTAATTGTTCAGTTACATTTACATTGTTACAGTTTACAGCTTTTTTAATAAGAGATGATTGAATTGAAACTTACTAACTGTATTTTTATCAAAACTGCATCTCTTACTCTTAGCACAAGGTTCAGCTCTAAAAGTAGTGAACATGATTTATTCCCAAACCAACTGAACCTTAATGCCAAAATAAGATACAGTGGAACCTCCCTTTTAAAACCCCTGCATATTATCAGACTTAATTCCCATTTTTAAGGCTATGGTTTTTCAAGTTTTTATTTCATAATGACTTGAGATACACCTCCATTGCAACTGTAAGATTTCCTCCTTTTTCAGACCTGATGTTTAAAGGTTTTTAAAGGGAGGTTCCGCTGTAAATGTACCTAACATAATTTATGAGTAACCATGCATCATTGCATGACTCGAGCGGCAAAATGATATCAGATCTCGGCTTATGCCTCGATCTGATATCTTATTTTTTGCCTTTCTCAACATTGTCAGTGAGTAATTTTAACTTTTCACTGGAAATAATGCCTGTTTGGTAACATTTCCTGCATTTTGTCCATTCCTCTGTTCTTTTATATTGCTGCTTGGGTACTTTACCTGCATTTTCTGTGTGTGCTTGTACTGCATACATGCAGCTCTGGTGATCATTTTACAAATTGTATCGCAACTGTGGTACTATTGACAGATTATATATATCTCCTCTTTCACATATTTGTGGGTTGTAAGTGGCTATTTTCAGTTATGTGATCTTCATTTATTCAAATTATTGTCTGTTATTACAGTTTTTACTTTTACTTCTTTCTGCATAAATTTACATTCACCTTGGAAGTTGGACCTTGGCATTAATTCTAGTGAATTGTAAACATTAGGCCAAACAAAAAAAATTGTCTGTTTCTGGTCACCCGACCGACCCTAAATTTCGGCGCCGACCCTAAACTTTTTTTTTCCAAACTCAAAAATTTTTATTTATTTTTTGGTGGTAAAGGACAGGGTGAGAAAATGAACAACAAAAACGTGTGAAAACGAAAGTCCGCTGACGATTTGTAAATGTGTTGAGTGTCTTGTCTCTATGTATAGTGAATCCAGTCTCTTTGCGCAATTTTTAAAGTTAGTTTTATTGGTCTACATCATTTGGGGTAAAAAAATAAAAAATAAATAAAAAAATAAAAAAAATCCCTACCTACCGACCCTATTTTTTTTAGCCATGTTACCAGAAACAGACAATTTTTTTTTGTGGCCTTATTGATAGTGATACACTGCCTTGTAATTTTTTTTACTCACCTTTGTGTTTGGAGCAGCAAGTTTTGCTCGCTTTTCATCAACATCTGCTTGAGTCAATGTTGCAAACCTTTTCTTTGATGCCATCTTGAAAGTCGACGTCTGCTACAAGTTACAACAGGGCTAATTACCTCCCTTGCATTGTTTTGTTTTGGGCTGTTCCATTCCCCTCCCACCGGTAGGAATAAAACCTTCAATTCTACTACTTCTCTGTGGAAGTTAAGTTGTAAAACTTTGTTTTTATTTATTTCACACCTTAATCTTTCTTATACAATTACTTTCGGCTTTTAAAGTTGTGCATTTAAAGAATGGGAGACGTGTATTTCTTTCAGGTGAGATTATTTTCTTGAAAATTAGAATTGGAAAGCTACTTCCTGCGCGATGTCAAATTCACTAGGAACTTCCTGCGCGATGTCAATTGATATACAGTTCCTAGTTGACCAATGACAAAAGCTGTTTTTGTCATGTGATCAGTAAAAATGCGATAACATCTTATAATGTTTCCTTGGAGCTTGGAGTCTATTTTACAGCTGACATTCCTGGTTTTTAGAAAAGCCAGGTAAATTTGCTGTGAAAAGTTGTTAAATAAGTACCAGATGAAACGAAAAGAGGGACACAAAGAGAAACAAAGGGGGAGGGGGAAAGGTCCCTTCTCATGAGCCCATCCCGAAAGTCTAGTCCTTAGGGTGTGACCTAAGATTCCCATCGTCATACTGCGTTAAGAGCTCCTCAATGTCTTGGAACAGCACACATCTGGACTCTAGACTCTGTTTCAGGTAAACGAACACATCGTGCTTGTTGCCGAATGGTGTCTGCGCTGGCTTGCGATGCGCTTCCTTGGGGGCTGAGCGTACGGTTGTGCGCGCCCTGCACTGTGTCTCGTGCAGCCTCAACAGGCGGGATTCCTGACTCATCCTCTTCCTCTCAGTCAGCATGCTAAAGCTGTGGAGCAGCGGGTTGAGCGACGGTTTCAACGGTATGACGAAGATGACCACAGCCACGATGACCTCATCTCCTACACCCGTCACGCCGATTGACGACATCAGTCCTGTGACGCCGACTATCAGCGTGCAGATGACGTCAGTTACCAAAACCGTCGCCACACGACGCGCGAGCACCATGTCGCGGGATCGCTCGTTGGCTGTCGCGAAAATGTAGCTGGAACGAACTTCGAGGTAAACACACGTTTGACAGAATGCCGTACCAAGAGCTAATACATTGTTGAGCACCACCAGGATACTAAAGGAATACTTGTGGCCACCTACTTTTTCGTTGAGTGTAGGCATAGCTGTGCAGATGTTCATCCTGGTGTACCTATGTGAGGCAGTCGCTCCGATGAGCCAGGGCATGACCGAGGCCAACCCAATGGCACAGAGCCACGATACGACGCACGCGGTCCAAGCAGATCTCTTGTGAAAACCCACACAGCAGAAACAGAGGGACATGAACCGGTCGAGGGCGAGCAAAAAGACGAAGAAAGCCGAGGCTTCAGTGGAGGCCATGGCCAGGAAACCAGCCGCTTTACAGGCGACACTTCTCACCCAGCTCACCTCGTGAGACAAAAAGTCACCGCGAAAGTGAACATCAGCCACAACCACAACAAACAGATACAAACCCATAACAAAATTCGCAGCTCCCAAGTTTGCCATAAACGTTTGCATCGTCGAACCATGCACGTTTGACTCAGCCTTCAAGAGGAAGTGTTTGGTAGCGTAACCCACGTTTCCGACAGAAGACAACACAGCCATGATCCACATTGACACTCTATGGAGGTCCAACCGAAGTAGGTCTGTGCACGATGAAAATCCAGACAACGGGGCAATGCAGAAGATCTTGTTTACAGTTTCTGGCAGTACTTGTGAACAGCAGTGTCTATAATTGTCTGAATAGATTGTTTCTATGTGTGTAAGCGTCCCAAATATGCTGACAGAACTGTGTTTGATATCTGTTCCTCTCAAGTCCAATTCCTTAAGATATTGAACGCAGGTGAAACCATTTTTGTCAATGGTCAGTCCAACACGGTTGTGAGACAGGTTTAGTGATTGTATTTCTGGGAAATTGTTCAACACGTTGCAGTTGAAGAATGACAAATAAACTGCCGACAGATCGACCGTTCTGAGAGCTGAGTGTGCCACTGGAGACTGTTGGGCAACGAGTGAAAGGAGTGGATTCCCCGATAAAACGACTTCTTTCAAATTAGGAAGAACCATTACAAAGTCGAAGCTTAACGTCTCTATTTCGTTGTGGCTCAAGTCTAAAGACCGAAGATTTGGAAGATATTGCCGATGGATGGTATGCATCTTGCAGAAAGCCAGACTAAGCCACATCAGGTAAGTATTATTTGCAAGGTCACTAAAAGTCATGGCCGAGTGGCTGGCATCCAGGTAGCGGAGGGGTGGGTAGCTGTGAGCGGGGAAAGGTCGAGGACAGACGAAGGCCAAGCCCTGACAGACACACTCCTCGGGACAGGTGGCATCACACAGCAACTCGTCATCTTGCCTGGGACACTGCGCTACCCCGTCACACACCTGTTCCACGTGCACGCACACGCTGGAATCCCGACAGCGGTAGAATCCAGGACAGGTGTAGTTCTCACACTGCAGTTCATCTTCACCGTTCGGACAGTCACGTATGTTGTTACATAAAACATAGACTGGCAAGCAATACTCAAAGTTCTCATCACATCTGAAATGTGTCTCAGGGCACTTATTTGATGCGTGCAAAGCTGTCAACTGAAATGTTCCATGTGATGTAAAATCGATGCGAATTAGCCCAGAATATGCTGAAAAAACTGCGTAACTATCATAACTGTTGCAGTAACGCTCATCGGATCCATCAGCACAGTCATCGACTCTGTTGCATCGTGTCCACCTTTCTTTGCACTGCCCATTTTCACATCGATACGAACTACAGTCTCTTGTAACGTGGTGACACGAGTTTTCATCTGAACCATCAAAGCAGTCGACAGTAAAGTCACACACGAGCGTGTATGGAATTGACTGTCCAAAGTTCTCACAAACAAATAAGGCCACAGTATTTGCAATGCCCTTTTTCTCCTTTTGTTCATCAGGTGCTGATGTCAACGAAAGCGAACAGTGAGAGACGTAGGTCGGTGAATGGCAAGCTGCTTGCAGGTCACAAGCCAGAAAGTCGCGGGTCATATAACCTCCAGGACACACAGTCAAAGGAACCGGCGACTTTGACGTGAGAATGTGACCCTTTTCTTTCTGTTGTTTCCCAGCCAAAGGAAAAAACTTTTGAGACTGCGAGGTCTCGGACACACCGGCAGGCACCGTGTACTCGCAAACGAATGAAGACGCGCTGAAGGATCCCTTATCTGTTACATAGAAACTATAAAAAAAGCGACTATAGTCATCCATGCTATACAAAACACTATCAGGGTAATTCCCGCCACCTGCAGCAATGTAAGAGACAGTTCCGTCCAGCCCAAACCAAACGTTGCGGTATAAATTTGGCACGGTGCTATTCAACACCAGACCAATGTAACAGCCTGTTCTTGCCTTAATCGTCCTGAAAAGTTTTTGAAAAACTTGCACATCGTCGCTACCCCTGATACTGGCTAGCTGTCCGCCTCGCTCTCGGCAGTGTTGTTGGGCGTCTTCCCACGTTAGAGGGGTGGGGCTGAAGCTGTAGACAAAGCATTTGTCAGCCACGGCCAAGCTACCATTACAGGCTGGACTGCTGAAGGCACAGTGTGACCCTTCGTCCTCCCCGCCCTGGCATTCTTGCTGCAAATTGCAGTGCAGGTGCTGGTTAAAGCTGGCATAGTGAGGCACGGAACAGTCAAACAACCCATTGTGCAGCTTTCGCGGTACAGCAGACCAAGGATGAAAAGTATAATAAAGTTTGAAGCCGATACATTGCGCCTCCGCGTTTGTGAAGCGTAGTCTAACAGAGGTATTGTATGTTTCCGTTGGGATGTTTTGTTCACCGGTTTTTTTCCACAAAATCGTTTCTATTCCTTGTCTGTCAATGACACTCAGTGTTATGTGATCTGTGGCATCGAGTACAAAGAATACTGTCAGTTTAATCTTCCCGATAAGAGAAAAACGTGAAAAACTTAACATCATTGAATGCTTCTCGGGCAGGTAAAGTGTGTGAGAAACATTCATATACGTTGGGGTCAGGATCATGCCATACCCCGGCGTAGTCACGTATCCAGATGATAAGGAGGTGAACACGACCCTAAGAATGTTTTGTGTGAGTGGCTGGTTGGTCGTCATGACTAATATTTCAAATGAGGTTAGCATCTCTTGCAAGCTTTTGTCATGTTCTATATACAACTTCAACTGGTTAGGCTGATGCAGCAACAGAGCACCAGGTTTGTCACGGGCAAAGGCATTTTCTGAAGGACGGCATCTGAGAGTGTTGAAAGTAACAAAACATGCGCTCGCGTTTTTGAAGAAACGTATCGCTACTGCAACGTAGAGGCCAGAAGAGGTTGCGATCTTCATTGTACATACCATCTTTTTTTCTACGAGACTGATATTTTCAAGAGGATCCCCCATCAACCCTTTGACCACACCAAGGGAGCTAATAAACAGTGTTGTGTTCTCATTTAGGCACTCCTTCAAGCTGACTTCCATCAAGGGGACTTCCGCTGTGTGATTTCTCTCGCTTGAGTCCAGAGACGTACTGCTATCAATGTGAATGACAGCTCGGTTGTCCTGACGGTCGAAACCATTCTCAAAAAAAGACTCAATGGTATCCCAAAAACTGTCGACAGTCTCTTTCAGATTTTCTGCCAGAAGCTTTTCTTCGCGTCCTTTCCCCTCAACCGTGGCTCGTGATTCCTCGTCGTGTGAAAGGGAGATAGTCGGTGTGGCTTGGAAGCCCTGATCTGTTTGTTCTTGGGATGGTTCATTTCCCTGTGACAACGAGAAGTGTCTGGTGTGTTGTGGTCTGTCAGTAGTTGAAACTGAACGACCCACACTTGACTGCCCGAAGGGGGCAACACCATCATCTTTAAAGTTTGGAGGAAGCCGCCTCAAACCCCAAACCACGGCCACACACAAATGAACTAGGACAACTATCAATGTCATCTTGCGTTTTACGCACTGATAAAATAAAATTATGATATGTGAGGAACACACGGCAGTATAACCATGTGAGATGTCGTTTTGCCTGAAGTATCGTCACAGTGCAGTTTGCTGAAAACAGGGTCACAGTGCAGTTTGCTGACGACAGGGTCCAGACGACGTCGTTTTGCCTGAAGTATCGTCACAGTACAGGTTACTGACAACAAGGTCCAGA
This sequence comes from Littorina saxatilis, assembly GCF_037325665.1. Taxonomy (NCBI): domain Eukaryota; kingdom Metazoa; phylum Mollusca; class Gastropoda; order Littorinimorpha; family Littorinidae; genus Littorina; species Littorina saxatilis. Next base: position 89,740,182 of record NC_090246.1, read on the forward strand.
CGACCTCGTTTTGCCTGAAGTATTGTCACAGTGCCGTTTACTGACAACAAGGTCCAGACGACGTCGGTTTGCCTGAAGTATTGTCACAGTGCCGTTTACTGACAACAAAGTCCAGATGACGTCGTTTTGCCTGAAGTATTGTCACAGTGCCGTTTACTGACAACAAGGTCCAGACGACTTCGTTTTGCCTGAAGTATTGTCACAGTACAGTTTACTGACAACAAAGTCCAGACGACGTCGTTTTGCCTGAAGTATTGTCACAGTACAGTTTACTGACAACAAAGTCCAGACGACGTCGTTTTGTCTGAAGTATTGTCACAGTACAGTTTACTAACAATTAACAGGGTCCAGACGACGTCGTTATGCCTGAAGTATCTTCACAGTGCAGTTTACTGACAACAAGGTCCAGACGACGTCGTTATGCCTGAAGTATCTTCACAGTGTAGTTTACTGACAATTAACAGGGTCCAGACGACGTCGTTATGCCTGAAGTATCTTCACAGTGCAGTTTACTGACAACAGGGTCCAGACGCATGCACTTTTGACAAAAACAGAATCAGTCAAATATGCTGATATAGTTTCGCCAAGCTGAAAGCATAAATCAATGTCCAAATCAGAACTGTGTATAGGTATTCTTCTTTGCAGAAGTAAACAAGGCCCTTTTTTTATGCCGTTTTAGGTGGATCCTGTAAAAAAACAAGTCGCGTAAGGCGAAAATACAACATTTAGTCAAGTAGCTGTCGAACTCACAGAATGAAACTGAACGCAATGCAACGCAGCAAGACCGTATACTCGTAGCATCGTCAGTCCACCGCGCACGGCAAAGGCAGTGAAATTGACAAGAAGAGCGAGGTAGTACTTGCGCTGAGAAGGATAGCACGCTTTTCTGTACCTCTCTTCATTTTAACTTTCTGAGCGTGTTTTTAATCCAAACATATCATATCTATATGTTTTTGGAATCAGGAACCGACAAGAAATAAGATGAAGGTGTTTTTAAATTGATTTGGACAATTTAATTTTGATAATAATTTTTATATTTTTAATTTTCAGAGCTTGTTTTTAATCCAAATATAACATACTTATATATTTTTGGAATCAGAAAATGATAAAGAATAAGATGTACGTAAATTTGGATCGTTTTATACAAAAAATATTTTGTTTACAATTTTCAGATTTTTAATGACCAAACTCACTCATTAATTTTTAAGCCACCAAGCTGAAATGCAATACCAAACCCCGGCCTTTGTCGAAGATTACTTGACCAAAATTTCAACCAATTTGGTTGAAAAATGAGAGCGTGACAGTGCCACCTCAACTTTCACGAAAAGCCGGATATGACGTCATCAAAGACATTTATCAAAAAAATTCAAAAAAAAGGAATGGGGATATCATACCCAGGAACTCTCATGTCAAATTTCATAAAGATCGGTCCAGTAGTTTAGTCTGAATCGCTCTACACACACAGACAGACAGACACACACACACACACACACACATACACACACACACACACACACACACACACACACACACACACACACACATACACCACGACCCTCGTCTCGATTCCCCCCTCTACGTTAAAATATTAAGTCAAAACTTGACTAAATATAAAAACACAAAAAAACACACACAACCTTGCACATTTCAATAACTACTTCGGATTTTAAGTTAACTTGTTAAGCGTAGCGTGGTTAATCATAAGCAAAATACATGACCAACTAAACGTTGCACCAAAGTACGTGCCATTTTTTGACTTCCACACTACCCGTCATAAAGAAGTACACATATACAGTTAGCTGTAGATCTTTGTGATGCGGTCAGTTATATTAAAGCAAAGTATACACAAAGAAAAAAGCCAAGCACCCCCCTTCAAATTCGCAATGACTGATTTTTAAAGTTCTGGTATGGAAACAGTAAGTTCAGGAGCTCGGTTTGACAAATGTTATCGACAAGAGCAATTCTTTGGAAATAACATCACACAAGAAAACTCCAGTTTTGATTGGTTTTAATCGTGATTTGGTACCTTGCCAAAAAGTGACGTTTTAACCCTAAAACAGTACCCCTGATAAGTATGGAGCTGCAAGCTGAAAAAGACAGGTTTAGGTAAATGTATCATGAAAAAAATGTAATTGAGAGTGCTCAGATGGCATACGCGATTCAAAAGTTCAATATCGAGTGAAACCCCCGCGTGCCCGGATGACGGCGTCAACCCTGCGTCTCATCCCTCCAGTCAAACGTCGGATCTGTTCACGGGTCACTTGCAACCACTCACGATGCAAAGCTGCCTCCAATTCACGTAATGTCTGCACAGGAGGCTGCAGAGCTTGTATACGACGCCCCAGGATGTCCCAAACATGCTCCAGCGGATTAAGATCTGGACTCATTGCCGGCCATGGGAGTGTTGTTACAGCGTTGTTCTGGAGGTAGTCCACTACTGCCCTGGATCGATGAGGCCTGGCGTTATCATCCATGTACACGGGTCTTGTGGCAAGTGGGTGGTTGTCAAAATGAGTAACGACAACAGGTTCCAGGACATGTCGCATATACTGATCACCCGTGAGGTTGCCACGTATGGTGACAAGGTCTAGCTTGCAGTCATGGGAAATGCAACCCCAAACCATGACTGACCCGCCACCGAATGGAACAGTTTGTCTGATGTTCCTGGGTGTATAGGCCGTGTTCCTGTGCCTCCATACCCTCAGTCGGCCGTCAGTGACATGGAGAAGGAATCTGCTTTCGTCCGACCAGTGGATCCTCCTCCACGTTCTCAGGTTCCATCTTTGCCGTGCCAGACACCATGCCAAGCGTCTTCTCTTGTGGTCATCTGTCAGTCGGGGACGCTTAATGACTCTTCGGGCTGCCATTCCTGCAGCTTTCAAGCGGTTTCGTACGGTCCTGGTTGACAGATGTCGATTTGGAAGCCATGCTTGTTTCAGGACGGTACTCGTTGAAAATGGCTCACGCCGAATTATTCGGAGAAGTGCTCGGTCTTCACGTTGTGACGTCACACGGGGTCACCCTGACTGTGGACGGTCCTTCACAGCACCAGTCTGACGATGTTTGCGTACCAAACGGCTGATGACGGTGTAGTGGTAGCCAAGTTGACGACCAATCGCTTTGAAGGATGCTCCTGTAGCATGCATTCCTATAATCTGCCATCGGATCGCCTCTGATAATCGTCTTCTCGCCATGTTCACAGAGAATGTTTGCAAATTGTCGTCGCCCAGTGTTAAATACAGAAATTTGCAGCGTGAGCATACTGCCTTTTTATATTTAGTCAAGTTTTTTAACATTCATGGGTTGCATGCTGCACGTGCTTCTCACAGGCAGTGGCGACACAATCTTGACTCGTGAACTCCCCAACCTTATTATGGAAACCCATGTATGTCATTACGAAGAAAAAACAAGTCGCGTAAGGCGAAAATACAATATTTAGTCAAGTAGCTGCCATTTTTCAGCAAGACCGTATACTCGTAGCATCGTCAGTCCACCGCTCATGGCAAAGGCAATGAAATTGACAAGAAGAGCGGGGTAGTAGTTGCGCTAAGAAGGATAGCACGCTTTTCTGTACCTCTCTTTGTTTTAACTTTCTGAGCGTGTTTTTAATCCAAACATATCATATCTATATGTTTTTGGAATCAGGAACCGACAAGGAATAAGATGAAAGTGTTTTTAAATTGATTTGGACAATTTAATTTTGATAATAATTTTTATATATTTAATTTTCAGAGCTTGTTTTTAATCCGAATATAACATATTTATATGTTTTTGGAATCAGCAAATGATGGAGAATAAGATAAACGTAAATTTGGATCGTTTTATAAATTTTTATTTTTTTTTACAATTTTCCGATTTTTAATGACCAAAGTCATTAATTAATTTTTAAGCCACCAAGCTGAAATGCAATACCGAACCCCGGGCTTCGTCGAAGATTACTTGACCAAAATTTCAACCAATTTGGTTGAAAAATGAGGGCGTGACAGTGCCGCCTCAACTTTCACGAAAAGCCGGATATGACGTCATCAAAGACATTTATCAAAAAAATGAAAAAAACGTTCGGGGATTTCATACCCAGGAACACTCATGTCAAATTTCATAAAGATCGGTCCAGTAGTTTAGTCTGAATCGCTCTACACACACACACACACACACACACGCACGCACGCACACACATACGCACATACACCACGACCCTCGTTTCGATTCCCCCTCGATGTTAAAATATTTAGTCAAAACTTGACTAAATATAAAAATGGTAAAACAAATTTGACTCAATTAATATCACAAATTCATTCGGGGGGTGCTTGGCTTTTTTCTTTGTGTATATATTGCCATAAAGGTCATTCATTCCCCTTCCGTATGAAATAAAGAGTTTAATTTTTCATAAATTAGTATTTATGCAGTGAACACCCGGCACACACCCCAAAATACAATTCACAAAAGCATACTTCCAGACACTAAATATACATAAAACAAGTCGCGTAAGGCGAAATTACTATATTTAGTCAAGCTGTGGAACTCACAGAATGAAACTGAACGCACTGCATTTTTTCACAATGACCGTAGTCCGCCGCTTGTGCATAACGGAGTGACACTGACGAACCTGTTCAGCGCGGTAGTGGTTTCGCTGTGCTGCATAGCACGCTTTTCTGTACCTCTCTTCGTTTTAATTTCTGAGCGTGTTTTTAATCCAAACATATCATATCTATATGTTTTTGGAATCAGGAACCGACAAGGAATAAGATGAAAATGTTTTTAAATCGATTTCAGAAATTTAATTTTGATCATAATGTTTATATTTTTAATTTTCAGAGCTTGTTTTTAATCCAAATATAACATATTTATATGTTTTTGGAATCAGGAAATGATTTAGAATAAGATAAACGTAAATTTGGATCGTTTTATTTGAAAACAAATTATTACAGTTTTCAGATTTTTAATGACCAAAGTCATTAATTAATTTTTAAGCCACCAAGCTGAAATGCAATACCGAAGTCTGGCCTTCGTCGAAGATTGCTTGGCCAAAATTTCAATCAATTTGATTGAAAAATGAGAGTGTGACAGTGCCGCCTCAACATTTAAAAAAAGCCGGATATGACGTCATCAAAGGTATTTATCGAAAAAATCAAAAATTCTGGGGATATCGTTCCCAGGAACTCTCATGTCAAATTTCATAAAGATCGGTCCAGTAGTTTGGTCTGAATCGCTCTACACACACACACGCACAGACACAGACACAGACACAGACACACAGACACACACACACACATATATACACCACGACCCTCGTCTCGATTCCCCCTCTATGTTAAAACACAGACACAGACACAGACACAGACATGTACACCCACATACGCACACCCACTCACACATACATTCACACACACGCACACACACACACACACACATACACACACACACACACACACATACACACACACACACACACACACACACACACGTACACGTACACGTACACGTACACACACACATACATACACACATACACACACACACACACACACACACACACTCACACACACACACACTCACACACACACACACTCAAACACACACACACACACACAAACACACACACACACACGCACGCACACACACACGCACACACACACAAACATACCGTGAGACACACACATCGTAAACAAAATTGTTATTATGCAAATGGAGTACATATTAGAGTTCAAATGGGCCAACGATCACTCGTAGGTGTACTTTGTGTTGTCTGACAACCATTTAAACAGAAATTACGCGTTTGGGGCTTGTTTCTTACCGCATGTCCAGAGAATGTGTACGAACTAAATCACGTTTTGTACGAACGGAAACAGTTTCGTTTGTACGACCGGAAAGAGGGCGTACGAACGGAATCGGCATGTTCTAAGAAAAAACAGTAGTGTTGAAACCAAGGATTTCATTTAACTTCCGTTAAAGCTTAATGTCGTATCGGGCAATGTTTTTGAAGCTCATGCATAAATCAGAGGTCAGTTTTGATTAGGCCAACAACAAAAAGTTGTATTTTTCTGGTCACCCGACCCTACCTAGTTTTTTCCCGCCGACCCTAGACTTTTTTTTTAATTGCATTTGTAAAAAAATAAAAGCACAAAAAAAGCGTCAAAACGAAAGTAACAGACAGCAGACGACACAAGGGGGATAACCCCGCATCCCTTTTGTCTCCTTTGTTTTGTAATGTGTTGTCTTTCTCTTTGTATAGTAAGTCCAGTCTCTTTGCGTCACTGTATAGTTATTTTCTACCCTGACCAAAAAATTAAAAAAAAAATAAAAAAAATCCCTACCTACCTACCTACCCTATTTTTTGTAGCCATGTTACCAGAAACATACAACTTTTATTTTTGGCCTTACAGAGCGAGGAAAAAGAAAGTGTTAAAATTATTCATGCAATGTTGCCACTATTTGCATGCAGGTGTAATCATGAGGTAGGCTAGCACCTTGGTCATTATTGTACACATAGCCCAATCCATTTGCTACCCTATTCTAACAAAAATCACAAAAATGCGCTGCCCACAGGATTTACCGCAATTATTTTCCGAAAATGAGGGCTATATGAACGGAAACATGCGGTGTACGAACGATTTAGCCGGAATCACTTTACACACCGTGAATAAGAAAGCTATATAAAAACACAAGAAGTGAACGAAAAAAAGCTAGAAACAACAT
>NC_090246.1:89751877-89791877 GCF_037325665.1 Littorina saxatilis
CCACGGATTTTCACATGAATATGGCAGTGATTTGTTTACAACCTTTGTTCCGCAGAACGGTGCCAGGCCGCGTAGTATTCATGACGACCTAGAAATGTCGGAGCAAGCAGCAGAGTACAGGGTCAGCAAACAAGACTGCATGCAGAACACATTCACAATTTACGCATCGGCGGGCACAGTGTGGGGACTCGACGACTTGAACCCGGCCAACAACACGCAGCCCATAAAAATCTGCCGATGGCGAATTGTTGCGCCCGCTGGCCATTATATTGTCCTGAGAGCAGACATACTTGGTTTCCTAGGACAATGCGGCAGCAGAATTAGATTAAGTTTCTACTATCCCTGGGAAGTCTTCAATGCATCTACGGAAATCTTCCGTATGAAATGTGGTGGTGATGTACGTAACTCACCCATGCTTTTCATGAAATCAAACGTAGTGGAGTTTCAAATGTTGAACGAAGCATTTAACCCTCAGTCCGATACAGTTGAAGACAATAATATGCCCAAAGCCATGCCGATATTTAAAATTGTATTCACTTCAACAACCAAAAGGTTATGGACAAAGATGACTCCCGTGTTTACCTCGCCAATGACGGGGTTCGTGACATCACCAGGGTATGGCCTAAATCGTCCTAACAACCTTTATATGAACGCTACTTACACACTTTCCATTCCCGAGGAGCACGCTGTGATGGTAAGCTTTCCATATGCTGTGATCAAAGGCTGGAGTACGTTCTTGAAGCTCACTTCGCTTTACCGCAACGGCAGTGTAAGGGAAGAGAACAAGTATACGGAGAGGAGTTACATCCCACCAATTGTCTATTACTTTATTGCCGCACTTGTGATTCAGTTGGTGGCACCTGAGTATGCCTACCTAGCCGAAGATAGAGGAATGAATATGTCGTTCTCTTTTCATGCCGATTCAGCAGCCCCAGTGACGCTGCCCAGCGGGCTTTTTGTATGTGATGACCATCGCTATGCCAGCTTCAAGCAGCACGTGCACTGCAACCTGCGGATCGAATGTGAAAGTGGGGAAGACGAGGTGTCACACTGTCCATTCAGCAGTCCAGCCTGCAAAGGGGCAATTGATGCCGATGGGAAATGTTTCGTCGCTGTGCAGTCCCAAGCTCAACTGTCGTGGATAGAGGCTCGGCAAGAATGTCAGGCAAATGGCGGCGACCTCGCTATGATGAAAACGCCCATCCAGTTGCAAGCTTTGTGGAAGGTCTTTGAGTACGGACGAGACTGGAGCTGCGCCTACACAGGTCTGGAGATGAACTCCGACGTTCTGTTCCCGCTGTATAGACGGATGTGGAGCTGGGTGGACGGAACAGCAGCCTTTAGCGTGAACGTTACATCTACACACCGCACTGGAGCTGATCACCGGTACGTTGTCATGGTGAAGGGCATGCGACTGGTAGCACACAGTGTTACTGTATCTCCCTGCTCAAGGTTTATATGCCAAGTCGATTCAGACATGCTTATACATGAAACGACGTCTGTAGATCCGCCCGTGGTTAACCGATTTTCGTTTGTGAATACCAGTTCTACAGTGAACATAGAAGGTGTTGGCTTAGTTCCATGTCCTGCGGGTCATTTCACGCATGCTTTCCTGCGCTGTTACTCTGGAAGCCAGTGCGGGGCATCAACAAGTCAGCAACAGTGCAGATTTCTTCTGCATATAACCGAAGAGAAAGACTTTGCAGAACAATCATCAACAAGTCGCGAGATTGTTCACATGTTCAGGTGTAATAATAGACGAAAAACAATACCGTACACAATGGTGTGTGATTTCATACAAGACTGCTCCGATGACTCTGATGAAACATTCTGCAAGCACCCAGTATGTACAGACAAGTTTCAGTGTGAAAATGGTCAGTGCATACCCCTCTCTGGGCGCTGTGATCGCTACATGGACTGCTGGGATGAAAGTGACGAAAACCTATGTCAAAGTTACAAATTACATCAGAACGACTATGATTTCCTCTTTCATAATAAGTTGCCGGCACCCACTGTTATAGACTTCCTGAAAGATGGGTCTTATAAACAAACACCCATTAATTCCTCTGCGTCTTGTCCGAAGACGCATTTCTGTTGTTGGGGCAGCCATGGTGAATCTCATTGTCTGCCTGTTCACCTTCAATGCAACAACAAGGCTGACTGTCCGAACGGCGAAGACGAACTGCAGTGTGAGAACTACACCTGTCCTGGATTCTACCGCTGTCGGGATTCCAGGGTGTGCGTGCACGTGGAACAGGTGTGTGACGGGGTAGCGCAGTGTCCCAGGCAAGATGACGAGTTGCTGTGTGATGCCACCTGTCCCGAGGAGTGTGTCTGTCAGGGCCTGGCCTTTGTTTGTCGTCGACCTTTTTCCGCTCACAGCTACCCATCCCTCCGCTACCTGGATGCCAGCCACTCAGGTATGACACCTGGTGACCTTTATTCCAATACATATCTCGCCTACGTGAGTCTTGCCACGTGTGACATAGGTAGCGTTGACCAGATCAGACTTTCAAACCTGCAACATTTAGATCTTTCTCACAATGCCTTGAGTAGCGTAGACATGGGTATTTTCCTTCATCTGGACAATCTGATAACTTTGAGCCTTATGGGTAACCCCTTGACTCTCCTTACAAGCGGCACGTCTGAAAAAACCCAGATCCGTCTTCGTGATATTGATGTGTCATTCTGTAAACTCTCTTTGTTATCAGTTGCCCCGTTGAAGAACTTTTTGACGCTGCAGACTATCAACGTGTCTTTCTGCATGGTGGATACCATTACCAAAGAAGGTTTTCAGTTCATCCCCTCACTGTCAAATCTAGACCTACGCGGGAACCCTATTAGCAATTATCCGATTGACGTACTCAAAGGCTTGAACAACCTCCGCTTGATCTATGCGGATGACTACAAACTGTGCTGTCCTCAAATGCTGCCAGAGGGGTTCGAACAGAGCTTCTGTTTCGCTCCCCAGAATGAGATCTCCTCGTGTGATGACCTCCTACGGTACGAACTATACAGAGTGTTTCTCTGGCTCATCTGTGCTTCATCCATCCTCGGCAACATTGGATGTTTCTTGTTCAGGAATTGGCTCCACAAAAGACAATCTGCGTCAGGTTTCAATGTGTTTGTCAGCAACTTATGCGTTGCGGACTCACTGATGGGAGTCTACCTTGCCTTCGTGGGCGGGGCTGACCATGTTTACCGGAACAGTTATTACCGTTACGAAAAGGATTGGCTCTCTAGCATTCCTTGCAGTGTGGCCGGGTTTGTCTCCATGCTGTCCAACGAAGTGTCGGCCCTAACTATTTGCCTTATAACGCTGGATCGGTTCGTTGTCCTGCGGTTTCCTTTCAGTCGCCTGAAGTTCAACAGAAAGTCTGCAGCTGTAGCCTCTGCACTGACCTGGGTTGTAGGGGTGGTGCTGGCAGCAGTTCCTCTCCTCGTGCCGCACTGGACTTTCTATGGCCATACGGGGATCTGCGTCCCTCTGCCGGTCACAAGGCAGCAGTTTGAAGGGCAAGGATACTCCTTCGGCGTCATGATCGTCTTCAACTTCCTCCTGTTCCTCCTGATAGCTGGCGGACAGGTGTCTATCTACCTGTCTGTTCAGGCCAACGCCATGACAGCGAACACCAACAAGAAGCTGCAGGACATGACCATAGCGCGACGCCTCATCACTGTGGCCGTGTCAGACTTTCTCTGCTGGTTCCCCATCGGACTTCTGGGTCTGCTGGCCTCAGGAGATGTTCCTATTCCAGGCGAGATCAACGTGGCTTTGGCCATCTTCGTTCTACCGCTCAACTCGGCGCTGAACCCTTTCCTGTACACATTCAACATAATGATGGAGAAGCGAAGGAAAACAAAGGAGAAAAAGATGTTGGCGTGGCTTGAAGCTTCCGGCGACGGGTCCTCCTCCACATCAACTGCCGAAGAGTCGGTATCAACATCGTCGGTTCCGACACATTCGGTATCAACATCGTCGGTCACGAGACCGTCGCTAGCTAGATTGTCGGAACACACTCACTTTCGTGGACAACAGATTGACGAATTCGTCGCCAAGAACGACGCCTTACAGTCCGTCTATACTGCGCTTCAGTCCAAGCTGGTGTCTTCCCACCAAGTTCGTAGTTTTCTGGCGTCCCTCAAGGACGACGGTGAATGATAGAATCTTACTGAATCTGAATCCGCATATTCGTTTCTTTTATTGCCTTACCCACAATCTCCGAAAACCCGATAAGTGACACTTTTACAGTCTTCACTACACTCTGTTTACACTTTTAGATACAACGATACTTTTTTTTTTTTTTTTACCAAAGTGTGGTGCCAGAAGTATTACATATCGGAAGATTTGTAATTCAGAGCGGTTCATATGAATAGCTTAAAAGAAAAAATGATATATTTTTTAAATGTCTTCTGGGTTTTCAACACTTTATTTTTACCTGTGTGTCCTTTGCCCCTTATTCCTGACTATAGTCTGGATTTGCCATGCATACCAAGTAACGAACGACAGCTATACCTCTAGATTTGCTTTGGGCGTAATTGGTGTTTGCGAATTTGAAGGTAGCATCGTTTATGTTCATTACTATAACAATCGCAGAACTGATATTGTCAAAAAAGACTCTTTCATCTGGTTATCTGTCTTCTAGTCACGGCTGTGTTGATTGATATGTTAGTGATTAACTTGGCTACAACTTGGATTAAATAGTCTTTTCCGAATTGTTTAAGTATTTGTATTCACCGATCCCGTGTTCATCTAATACATTCAAAAGTCCTACTTCAAAACAGGTCGCACAACCCAAAATCATAATCGTTAATCTACCTCGACATTCGGCAAGAGACGATTTTCGGAAATAACTCTGTCAAGATGTGCAAGCCGCGTTGTGGAAGACTTGCGACCCTTACCTCAAACAAACAGGAAACACGTGGTCGACCAGTTAAAATCAACGATCGCAGCAAATAACTAACTCCGATGTGTATTGTATGCAGTTTTCAATCGATATGATGCCTTTTTCTTCCTGCACATCGCAGACACGATTCACTTGATGGCCTGCGGCGATATCTATATCTAAGCACGCGTGTCAGTTTTCCTCTTGTCCAACTAACATTTTGGCATACACTGACTTTTCTGACTTGTCATCACCATCAACATGAAACACAACATCACTATTCTGATCATCATCATCTACCAGCAAAACATCATCAGAGTGTTCATCTTTCTTTCCTGCAATAGAAACACCATTCACATGCAAAACAAGATCATCATCATCAAAGTCATCATCTTCATCGCACACTTCATGTACTGTTTTTCTTTCTTTCTGTTTGCACATCACCGCGAAGTGATTTTTCTTGCCACACTTCTTGCACTGCTGACCATAGGCTGGACAATGTTCTTTGCCTTTCTTGTGACTTCGCGCACAATAGGAACACTGTTTGTACCTTTATGAGAGTCCTCGTTCCCACCTTTCTTGTAGATTGACTCTGCGGTTCTTCTCATCTTGCCCTTGCATCTTCAGGTGATGAATCTCCTCTGCCGCCATAGACTTCGACTGCTGTGCAGATACTTCCTGTACCCGGCACAAGTCAATGCACGTTTTCAGCGTCAACCCCTTCTCCTGAAGAAGTGTGGTACGCACAGCGTCGTCTGCAATCCCCGCGACAATCCGATCACGAAGCATACGATCTCGAAATTGTTTAAAGTTGCACGAAACTGCCAGTTGTCGTAGTGCACCAACGTAGGCGTCGATGGATTCTCGCTTCTCCTGCTTCCTCTGATGGAACTTGTAAGTTTCGTAGGCCTCGCACGTTTCTCCAACGCAGTAGGCAGTGAACTTATTCAGCACACTGTCAATTTTCTTCTCTTGGCCCGCTTCAAACTGGAACCCGTCGAGCACGTCTAGGGCTCCTTCCCCCAAGCATGAAGTAAATACTGCGGTACGGTACTCGTCTTCTTGAGTTTTCAATCTCGACGCAGTTTCGTAGGTGTCCCATGTTCGACGAAACTTCTTCCATGCCCTTTCCAGGTTCGGCACGTTGATTTCGAACTTCGTTGGCAACGGAATTCTTGTTGTCACTTGCCTTGCATTTCTTTGCTGCGCTTCTTCTGCCATTCTTTACCACTTCTGACACCATGTAACGATTGCATTCGTGTTCTGTGTGTTGTGGGCATTGATGTTCGTGAGTCCTTGCGTAAAGCACACAGAAGGCACAGCAGGTTCAAATGACAGTTAGTTTATTCCGCCATAGATCGGGGGAGGGGGGGGGCATACGCATGCGCGATCATGACGTACATTCATGACGTCATATTCATGCGCGTGTACATAGTCTCGGCCATGTGCTCGCAGGCACAGTAATACATACTCTCGTAACAAACACTATTATTATCATTATTTTTACAGACTGGGGAGAGAAAGATATATATAAATATATATATATATCCCATGACCTCCCTTCTTTGTCTCTGTTACTTCAGTATGGGTATATATGTTGTATTTTTATAGCTCAATAAATACATCATGGACTCCAAAAAATATATGATAGTGCAGATTCCGATTTGGGCAAAGAACTACTTTCCTCCCGACCTTTAACCTCGCGCCGAACAATGTGACACATTTGTATGAAGTTCCAAAATCGTATTGCACGGCTCAGAAAACCATATCAGTTGCACGCAAAAATGAATCTCAGAACTGATCTGATGTATGGGATGCAATAAACAAACGTTTCCTTCATTATGAAAGCAATGCAGATCGAAAAAAACGAACATTCAACTTACAAGATACCCAGATGCTAGTGAACCAAAACAAAAACACGAGTACGTATACCCTCCCTTGCATCGTTAGCAGACGACTTTTGAGAGTCTGTCAGTAATGTGTTTGGTGTGCGTCTTCAGTTTCTCTGGCAGTGTCGATGTGGGAACTGACAGAAGCTAGGGAGCACAGATAATAGAAGCCCTGTCACATAGACTAATCACACAATCAATACACATTTGGCTCATGTTTTAAATGACAGTTTCGAGTTTGTTAGTCAAACTCAAAGCAACAACACTGTCACTGGTGACATGCGTAGCGAGACCGAGAAGCGTCCTTACCTGGCACGGTTTGGCTTCGCTATCAAACATCGGCTGCTTCACGTGTTTTGCGAGCAAGTCTACTCTTTTGCCTGGCTCTGCAGTAAGTCCACATTGGCGATGAAGGTATCCAAGAACTTAACATGTGTGTATTTTTCCGTAATCCAGTCATATTCCTTCAAAATGCAATCAATCGGCGGTGACAGACGTCAGTGTCAGCAATTCGCGACTTCACCAAGTCGGTCCCGTTTTCCTCACACCCATACCAGTTTAGGTTCATTCATGCAAACACACTCGCAAAACAGTTTATCACGTAGATACATTTCAAATAGGGAGCAAATGGTTAAATCTAAACCTACATATTTGTTCCCTAACATTTGCTTCTCTGTCAATAAGCCTAATTGTATAATAACACGTTCGAGAAAAACAACGTGGAATCGATTCTGAATCGAGTAAGCCAAATGGGTCCCAAACCCGTTTCGCCCGTTCTGCCGACCTGAAACGCAAAACAAAAGAATTGTGCGCTTCAACTAAATTAATTTCTATACGACTTCATTACTTTCTTGCAACTTATGAACCTTTACTTAAAGCTTTTAAATGGTCTGAAAGTAGTGTTACCGCGTACTTATCGATGCACTCATTCGTTTTATTTTTTCAGCGACGGTCACTTAGTTTAAGGTTGCAAAAGGGCTAAGTCTCGCTGGCACCACTGTTTTACAGTCCACAGATCGCAACAGTGCCGCTAGTAGTCTACACTTTGTGTTTGATGGTAGAATGGGATATACAGATTACAACACTCGTGGTTTTTTTATATGGCTTGTATTTCAGTCAAGACCCAGCGGGAATATCAATCGAGAGCCACTCGCCAGAGGCTCGTGTCTCCCGATGATATTCATCCGCTTGGTCTTGACTGAAATACAAGCCATATAAAAAACCACTCGTGTTGTAACCTATACATATGTGTGTGTGTGTGTGTTTGTTTGTGTGTGTGTGTGTGTGTATGTGTGTGTGTGTGTGTGTGTGTGTGTGTGTGTGTGTGTCTGTGTGTCTTACGTGTGTTTGTGGTTTAAACACAATTCTATTCAAAATACATGACATGAAACAATTGACAAAAATGCATCTAGGACACGAACTCAAGCAAATGCTTATTTGACGTGACCATAACAATACTAAGTTACACAAGTTTTCATGATGGTGGACACCACAATTATTAACCAGAATAACAAAATGTAGGAGGGGGGTATGGGGAACTTAATCAAAAAAGGAGGATCTACGGAAAAAAAAAAAAGAAGGTGAGACTAGGAATGAAGCGCGTGGGACGAGAACATCGATGCTGAGACATGCAATAAGTCAGTTCAGATAAATGTATATTTTCATGGAGAGGGCAGCGTAATTCGTTACGAATGTTATGGAAGAAAGAAGAAGAAAAAAACCAAAAAAACAAAACGACAACAGCAACAAAAAAACAAAAACCCAAGGATAATATTATTACTAATGTTTGTTTGCTTAACGCCCAGCCGACCACGAAGGGCCATATCAGGGCGGTGCTGCTTTGACATTTAACGTGCGCCACACACAAGACAGAAGTCGCAGCACAGGCTTCATGTCTCACCCAGTCACATTATTCTGACACCGGACCAACCAGTCCTAGCACTAACCCCATAATGCCAGACGCCAGGCGGAGCAGCCACTAGATTGCCAATTTTAAAGTCTTTGGTATGACCCGGCCGGGGTTCGAACCCACGACCTCCCGATCACGGGGCGGACGCCTTACCACTAGGCCAACCGTGCCGGTATATTACTTATGTTATATGTAATTGATGCAACAACACTGAGAGGCGGGTTTACGTTCTCCTGCACACAAACATACACAATACCAGTACGGGGGCTAATCATTACTTCTTTTACTGGCATGCACTTGCTATGTCCATAAATAGTGCAGAAAAAATATTAACACTTTCGTCAAACACCCCCTTCATGAGAATGTCTTGCCAGTGTGTGTGTATGTGTGTGTGTGTGTGTGCGTGTGTGTGTGTGTGTGTGTGTGTGTGTGTTTGTTAGTAAGCAAAATGTATGTATGCGGGCGCGTGTGTGTGAGCGCGGGTGAGCAAATGTCCTTGCACGTACAGCTGCCCGAGCCGCTGAAACTGCAGAACACTGGCAGGCAAGCAATTTTGACCTCAACCCGGCTGTGGAGCTAAGGCAAGACTGGAATTCATCGCAACTTGTTGGTCACACCAAGAGTGACCGAAAGTTGTGTTCGCAGCATCTTCCTCAACACAGATTTGGCAATGGCAACGACATCTGTGTAAACCATACTGATGACAACTGATGTGTCTCACATATCTGTGTAAACCATACTGATGACAACTGATGTGTCTCACATATCTGTGTAAACCATACTGATGACAACTGATGTGTCTCACATATCTGCGCCGGTCCCTCCGCATGGTAAGTATCCTTCTGTCTGCTTCTTTAGGGTAGATGTTGCCATATTCTTGGTGTCCATTTCTTTTGGAGGCTAGACTCCCCAATGCTTTTGTACCTACCACTGGCTTCTCTGCAGCGATGTCTCAGATGCAGTCTGCAAGCATTTAAAAAGGCTTCTCTGTGAAAGCGTCAACTGTCAAAATGAATTCCAATAGCTAGGAACTGGGTGTGCGTGCGTGTTGCACAACAGATCACCTGGTGTTTACTAATCTTAATGGTACGAGTTATATGATTGCTACCGTGCACACCTCTATTCCACGAACATGTTGTACATAATGTTTTCCTAAAGCCTGTCCTGGATGTGTCTGCGACGACTTGTTCCAAGATTTGTTTAGTGTCCAAAATCAAAAGGCACTTACCATCTCAGCGGAACAGGTTGTCAAAGTCCCCAACGCTGTAGACCGCAGATCTCATGTCACCTTGGAATCCCCTCTGAACGTGTATGGTTTTGTCGTGGTGTTTGCCGCTCGTGGAGTGCCTAGCGGTTCTTCTTCAAACTCTTCTTAGATGCGCTAGGCCTCTGGCTTAGTTGTGATCCATCTGACGAGGGCAGTAGGGTTGCCCATTTGTGACTGAATGAGAAGGCTGAAATATGGATAACTCACGTGAAGCGGGTCGTTTGAACATCACTGTTGATGTTGTTTATGACTAACCACTAACGTTTAATATAGATGCTAATAAAAAACGCTGGCGCTGGACCCGAGTACTCTTCAGACTGGCTCGCTCCCCCAGTATGAAAGTTTTTGTCTTGTGCACGTGGATTTAAAAAAAAAAAAAATTTTTTATTTATTTTACACAATTAAAAAATTATTAGAGTAAAATAAAACATTAAAACGTTCATAATAAACAAGAGTAAACAAGAATTAAAAAAAAAAAAAAACCCAAACATAGACCGCCCATGCCGGGATTCGAACCCGGGTCACTGGATTTAAAAAAAAAAAAATAAAAAAAAAAAAAAAAAATTTATTTATTTTACACAATTAAAAAAACTATTAGAGTAAAATTAAACATTAAAACGTTCATAATAAACAATAGTAAACAAGAATTTAAAAAAAAAAAAAAAATAGAACGCCCATGCCGGGAATCGAACCCGGATCATTTTGGCCATAGACTCTCTCGTGCTCTCTTTCACCGAGACCAAACCCTGCATTGTAATTTCTTTGCCGAGACCATTTCCTCACCCGTTGTCTGGCTTGCAAATCATGCTTTTCTCGTCACTGCGTGACGTGTTCGCCGCCCAAGTCTGCCCTTTAGTTCAGGCTGTTCGCAAAGCGACCAGCCTCCCACCGCAAAAACTCCCACCGTTAAGAGTCGCTTTTGTGATTTATTTCGCATTTAGGTCCCAGGTAACATTATGAAGTTTTAATACGATCAATCGGACCTATTATCAAGTTAGTGTATCAACTTTTGAACGAACTGCGCCCAGTAGTTTCCCAGCAATAAGCTGTTAAGTCGAGACAGACAGACAGACACACACACACACAGACAGACACACAATTAAAGTCTGCTGGACCCTCCTACTGCGTACTCGGGGATAATGGACTATTAGTGGGGGGTTGGTGGTGTTGGAGGGATATGGAGTAGAAGTAGAGATAGGGGGGTTGGTTGTGTTGGGGGGATATGGAGTAGAAGTAGACAGAGGGGGGTTGGTGGTGTTGGGGGGATATGGAGTAGAAGTAGACAGAGGGGGGTTGGTGGTGTTGGGGGGATATGGAGTAGAAGTAGACAGAGGGGGGTTGGTTGTGTTGGGGGGATATGGAGTAGAAGTAGACAGAGGGGGGTTGGTGGTGTTGGGGGGATATGGAGTAGAAGTAGACAGAGGGGAGTTGGTGGTGTTGGGGGGATATGGAGTATAGAAGTAGACAGAGGGGGGTTGGTGGTGTTGGGGGGATATGGAGTAGAAGTAGACAGAGGGGGGTTGGTGGTGTTGGGGGGATATGGAGTAGAAGTAGACAGAGGGGGGTTGGTTGTGTTGGGGGGGATATGGAGTAGAAGTAGACAGAGGGGGGTTGGTGGTGTTGGGGGGATATGGAGTAGAAGTAGACAGAGGGGGGTTGGTGGTGTTGGGGGGATATGGAGTAGAGGTAGACAGAGGGGGGTTGGTGGTGTTGGGGGGATATGGAGTAGAAGTAGACAGAAGGGGGTTGGTGGCGTTGGGGGGATATGGAGTAGAAGTAGACAGAGGGGGGTTGGTGGTGTTGGGGGGATATGGAGTAGAAGTAGACAGAAGGGGGTTGGTGGTGTTGGGGGGATATGGAGTAGAAGTAGACAGAAGGGGGTTGGTGGTGTTGGGGGGATATGGAGTAGAAGTAGACAGAAGGGGGTTGGTGGCGTTGGGGGGATATGGAGTAGAAGTAGACAGAGGGGGGTTGGTGGTGTTGGGGGGATATGGAGTAGAAGTAGACAGAAGGGGGTTGGTGGTGTTGGGGGGATATGGAGTAGAAGTAGACAGAAGGGGGTTGGTGGTGTTGGGGGGATATGGAGTAGAAGTAGACAGAGGTGGGTTGGTGGTGTTGGGGGGATAT
The DNA here is from genome assembly GCF_037325665.1 of Littorina saxatilis. NCBI lineage: Eukaryota > Metazoa > Mollusca > Gastropoda > Littorinimorpha > Littorinidae > Littorina > Littorina saxatilis. Next base: position 89,763,956 of record NC_090246.1, read on the forward strand.
GGAATAGAAGTAGACAGAGGTGGGTTGGTGGTGTTGGGGGGATATGGAATAGAAGTAGACAGAGGGGGGTTGGTGGTGTTGGGGGGATATGGAGTAGAAGTAGACAGAGGGGGGTTGGTGGTGTTGGGAGGATTTGGAGTAGAAGTAGACAGAGGGGGTTGAAGTGCGAGCGGGGGTAGCCAGTGTATTTATCTATTTATTTATATGGGAGATTTATATAGTGCTTGACGTTCTCTTAGCGCTTTACATATTAATTTCTGCCGTGTGAGATGGAATTTTTTACACAATATATCACGCATTCACATCGGCAAGTAAATCTCAAGCCATTACGGCGAATAATTATTTAATTTTCACGGCCTATTATTCCAAGTCACACGGGTGGACATTTTTTTTTTTTATCTATGCCTATACATTTTTGCCAGGAAAGACCCTTCTGTCAATCGTGGTATCTTTAACGTGCACACCCCAATGTAGTGTACACGATGGGACCTCGGTTTTTCGTCTCATCCGAAAGACTAGCACTTGAACCCACCACCTGGGCTAGGAAAGGGGGAAGAAAATTGCTTTCGCCCCGACCCAGGGTCGAACTTGCTTCCGAGGCAAGTGCACTTTACCACTCGGCCACCCTTTCCCGGGTGCTGGTGTTATCCAACCTTAGTGGAACTGGCGAAGAATGAGGACCAGTGGCATTCGGCAGACAAGTGGTGGGTCAAACAGTTGTCAAAAGCTACAGTCATTTGTCTGCTGAAGCCCACTGGTTCATCGCCCGTCTTCACCTTCTTGGTATCAACGATGTGTGAATCGATTATGTTTTGGTACGAGACATAATAAACCTATTCAGGATGGACGAATCTTTAACTCACTTCGAAGTCGTCTGGTCCCGGAGGTTTGTGCCAGAGTGTCTGTCTGGATAACCGGGCGAGTCGGTAGAACTGCCGCATACACTTACGTTTTCTTGTAAAACATCCATGTAAGAGAATGTTTTTCGAGAGTAAGGCACATCGGAGGTGATCTATCCCCACCACGGCAGGCCCAAACTTCATTACAAGATCATGTAAATCTTACAAACTGAATCCCCCCTGAAACTTAACGGTGACACCGAAAGCAGGGCTCCCCTAGAGGGTCCACGGACCCCCAATGCAGAATGTTTAGAGCTTTCCAAGGGTTCAATGGCCGAAAAGTCCCGGTGTACTTATAACACATTGTGTGGTCTGATTGCAATGTGTAAAAGTATCTACGGTACGCTCGATAAAGGAAATTAAGTGCGTCCCAGGACACGCCCTTTTAAATTTTAGTGCGTCCCGGGACCCCCTCCATAAATTTCTAGTGCGTGTTTTCGGCTTCTAGTGCTTATAGGACGCAGGGACGCGCACTTTGGGAAGCCCTGGAAAGTTTCCGACAGTTAAGACAATTAACACGTACCGTTGAACCTCCGTATCAAGGCTTAGGTGATGTTCAGCACTCCCGAGTCGGACACGAGATCGGTCGCATGATGAAGTTTAAGGTGCATCATAGCTAGGTTTTTGATCGACAAGTAAGTATCCCCCTTCACTGGTTCTGTCGACTCCCGTTTTTAACCGATTGCTTCCCTTTATATAACAAACCGACCATAGAACGTCGTCGTCCCGAACGAAATCTTCAAAATCTCCGTAAGCGTTTGGGATTCTTGGTAGTTAAATCCTTTTTATAAAATAACGACTGTCAGCGACTTTTGGCGATTGGTCAATGCATTTCGGAGCTGGAAATTATAAATCTTGTTCTTGTTCTTGTTCTTTAAAGGAGGATGTCTGCAGAGGCAAGCGAGCTGTTGGCATCGCTCTCTCAGCCGGTCTTGATAATGGGGGAATAGTGAGAGATTTGGGAGAGTTTGGGTTGGGGTATGGGGAGATGGACGGGAAATGGAGGTGGGGAGTAGAGAAAGATGAGGGTGGTTGTGCTTGTGTGTTGTGTGTGTGTGTGTGTGTGTGTGTGTGTGTGTGTGTGTGTGTGTGTGTGTGTGTGTGAGGTGTGTGTGTGTGTGTGTGAGGTGTGTGTGTGTGTGTGTGTACGCGTACCAATTTTAGTTTGCTCTCTCTCTCCCCCGCTCTCTCTCCCCCCCCCCTCTCTCTCTCTCTCTCTCTCTGTCCCTGACTCTCATAGCATCTATTTGTCTCTCTGTCTTTCTTTCTCTCGCTCTCTCACTATCTCTCTCTCTCTCTCTTCTCTCACTAAGACGTCGAAGGGTGAGAGCAGGAAGGGGAGGAAGAAAGAGACACAGAACTGCTCCAATATGAATCAATTTTAAACGGAAAAGAATCATTCGGCTACAATGTAATACTTACAGTTCTCAATACGCAAAAGGCATGTAGCAAAATAAGTGGCGATAAGTAATAGCTATAGAATATAACAAATGCTTTTATTAAGGGAGCAACCATAAACAGTCGGAATCATAACCTATGTACAATATTCTTAATTTTGCGACAAATTACTAAAATTAATTTAAAAGCGTAGGCCTATACAAAACAACATATAAACAAGGCAATAAAACAATGAAATGAGATACAACAATAATTGAAGAGCAATAATTCACAGAAGCAATAATATCCTATTCACAACGTTCTTTTTGCGACGAAATTACAAACATTAATTTAAAAGTGCAGGCCTATCCAAAACAACATAAAGAAATGAAATCAAACACAAAATTAATTGATTTAAACAAAAGCTTATTCCCGTATTAATAATAACACTAAACGTATTGTTCATCGAAAGCAACGGCTGTTAATATAATATAAATATCATAGACATAAATGGTAATTTAAATTTCCAATGACGTTGGTATCAAATTTCTTCTGGTAGCGTAAAGTTCTAATGTCGTAAGCGTAAAGTGCTGCCTCGTCACTTAGTCTCAAACCAAATTGGAAATCCATAGCATTATCATAATAATCATCTTTATCTCATTAATCATCCAAAATTATACATTGTCCTGGCTCTTGTGGCCCTTAATGCTCGGAACTCTCATGGTGACCTTGGTCTCAGTGTTCCTGTTCAATCCTTCTCTGAATAGTAGGCTAGTTCTGCTGTCAGTCTTCAACGTGTGACGTTCTGGGGGGTCGACGGAGGGACGTGGTGGCGGTCTGCTCTCTTGAGGGTACGCTCACTCAGTCTGGCTCTGCGACTTGACAGTCGATGTCGTTAGTAGGGGGCATAGTAGGTAGTGGGCTGCGTCCGTTGGCTCGGGACAGAACCACTACTGAACACCGTCGAAGTGACTCAGCAGAAATGCAGTGTGATTTTCCGAGGGTAGCCTACCGCAGCGACCCGACATCCCTCCCTGGAGCGTTTGTAAAATCGATAAGTCTGACAGCGGAACGAAATTCAGATGTGGATGGAGCAGTGAGTGCAGGGACGGGGCGGTGTGAGAGCACACCGAGAAAAAAAAGAAGATATAATATCAGCAGCACCACTGTCACCACCACCAGAACACAACAAACACAACAGTACCAACAGATCTTAGCATTCCTCTTTCAGGCCACTCTCTCCACCCGAGTAAAGCCAGACAAGGGACATGACCCAGGTCAGCATCAATGTCTTAGTCACAGCAGAGTTGTTTCCCATGAAGGGTGCCGAACAATCATTTTTCCACACACACTGGCACACAAACACACACACACAAACACACAAACGCACACACACACAAACACCCACACACACACACACACACCCACACACCCAAACGCACACAAACACACACACACACACACACACACACACACACACACACACACTCAGCCACTTTACCATGAACATCAATACAACTGGTGTCGGTGTTGCTGTGCGAAAGTCGAAGTGCATGCATGGCTGAGGCGGAGAAAGCACAAACAATACTTCACTGTAAAAAGCAGCATGAGGAAGTTGTTGACAAGGAAGAAAACAATGTTGAACAAGTCGCGTAAGGCGAAAATACAACATTTAGTCAAGTAGCTGTCGAACTCACAGAATGAAACTGAACGCAATGCCATTTTTCAGCAAGACCGTATACTCGTAGCATCGTCAGTCCACCGCTCATGGCAAAGGCAGTGAAATTGACAAGAAGAGCGGGGTAGTAGTTGCGCTAAGAAGGATAGCACGCTTTTCTGTACCTCTCTTTGTTTTAACTTTCTGAGCGTGTTTTTAATCCAAACATATCATATCTATATGTTTTTGGAATCAGGAACCGACAAGAAATAAGATGAAAGTGTTTTTAAATTGATTTCGACAATTTAATTTTGATAATAATTTTTATATATTTAATTTTCAGAGCTTTTTTTTTAATCCAAATATAACATATTTATATGTTTTTGGAATCAAAAAATGATGGAGAATAAGATGAACGTAAATTTGGATCGTTTTATAAATTTTTTATTTTTTTTTACAATTTTCAGATTTTTAATGACCAAAGTCATTAATTAATTTTTAAGCCACCAAGCTGAAATGCAATACCGAAGTCCGGGCTTCGTCGAAGATTACTTGACCAAAATTTCAACCAATTTGGTTGAAAAATGAGGGCGTGACAGTGCCGCCTCAACTTTCACGAAAAGCCGGATATGACGTCATCAAAGACATTTATCAAAAAAATGAAAACAATGTTCGGGGATTTCATACCCAGGAACTCTCATGTCAAATTTCATAAAGATCGGTCCAGTAGTTTAGTCTGAATCGCTCTACACACACACACAGACAGACAGACAGACAGACAGACACACACACACACACACACACACACACACACACACACACACACACACACACACACATACACCACGACCCTCGTCTCGATTCCCCTCTCTACGTTAAAATATTTAGTCAAAACTTGACTAAATATAAAAACGAAACTTTTCTCTTGGTATCCCTGAGTTCAACGGGAGGTTGTAGAAAATGGTAGAAGCTGTGTGTGTGTGTGTGTGTGTGTGTGTGTGTGTGTGTGTGTGTGTGTGTGTGTGTGTGTGTGTGTGTGTGTGTGTGTGTGTGTGTGTGGTTGTGTGTATGTGTGTGTGAGAGAGTGTGTGTGTGTGTGTGTGTGTGTGTGTGTGTGTATGTGTGGTTGTGTGTATGTGTGTGTGAGAGAGTGTGTGTGTGTGTGTGTGTGTGTGTGTGTGTGTGTGTGTGTGTATGTGTGTGTGTGTGTGTGTGTGTGTGTATGTGTGTGTGTGTGTATGTGTGTGTGAGAGAGTGTGTGTGTGTGTGTGTGTGTGTGTGTGTGTGTGTGTGTGTTTGCGTGTATGTGCATGCTTGCGTGCGTGTGTGCGTGCCTGTGTGTTTGTGTACGTGTGTGTGTGTATGTGCGTGCGTGTGTGTGTGTGTGTGAGTCAGTGTGTGTGTGTGTGTGTTTGTTTGTGTGTGTGTGCGTGCGTGCGTGTATATATGTGTGTGTTTGTGTGTGTGTCTGAGCGGGTCTTTTTGGATATGCCGGGTTTGTATTGAAAGACTGACCGACAAACGGTAAAAGCAAGCGACAACTGAACTGACGCACAGACAATCAACTTAATCCTTTTTGTTACTGTAAGCCTTGGTTCATTTGCGCTCGAACAATGATGATGTCATTTTCTTTCGGTGACAGTATTGATAGTGCTGGTGGTGAAGTCTCCTGTCCGCCCAGCCGACCTTCCCCTTGACCCTGCTTGTGACCTCGACGTTTGATGCCCCCGCAAGGGACACGGTACTCTGTAAGCACCCAAAACCTCAAAGAGATAACTAGCGGAAACCTTCCTAATGAGGTGGCAGTAGTAGCAGTAGTAGTAGCAGTAGTAGTAGTAGTAGTAGAACTACTAGTCAGTAGTTGTTGTTTTAGTAGTTGTTGTAGTAGTAGTAGCAGCAGCACTTCGCATTAGCTCTACTGTAGTAGTAGTAGTAGTATAGTAGTGGTGGTAGCATTATCAGTGGGAGGATGAGGAGAAGTAGGAACAGCAATAAGAATAGAAGTCTTATGAGTAGTAGGATATGCACGGAAAGGTTCCTTTTTAATGTATTAATGTTAATGGACAATAACGTCTTGTTGGTGTTATCGATATTGTTATTGTTAGTCAGTAGTATTTGTAGACACACGGTGTATGTATTTGAGTATACAACACGCGTCCTCTCTTTTCCCGTTGTGATTGAAAGTGTTTCATAAATGTATAGAAGACTGCACTGAAATAATAATAGCTTTCGATGTGTAATAAAATACACGTCACGATAGTCAAAACCTGAAGAAAACAGCACTCTAAGGTAACCAACTCATGATATTGGACACGAAGGTTCGAAGAACAGTTACTTCCCTTGTGCCACCCTATTCAAGCATTGCCCACATTGCAACGATTGCCAACCAGTGCCTTGGCCCATGCATACTTCAACTCAGTTTCTATAGCAGGCTTATGTTCATTTAATATGAGACCATTTTAATAGAACACGTGTTCGTACAAAAGTACACCAAAATTTATTCACATTAAACACAACCATAATATATAGTGTTGCTCTAGGAGGGAACTTTTACTGCCTTTCATAAGAGAGTGACTTAACGTTGATATAAAGCTATGCTTTTCTTCTAAGGTGCTATGCCGCTAAACGGCAGTCGCAGGGCCCCTTGCAGAATACATCAGAAACTGAAATTGAAAATTTCTCACATACACGTATTTCAGGCAAATTACACATTACTGATCACAAAGTCTAAAAATACAGCATTCACACAATATAACATAACAGATTTACTACAACCTTCAAAAACAAACAATAAACAAGCAAAGAGGCACACCATAGTTATTACGTGTTCGTCATTTTAACGTGAGTACATTGCTTTTTGGTCTCTTCATTGTTCCCTCTCACGTGCAGTCGCCATTGTTTAATACTATATCTATACATATAAATAAAAGAGAGTGTCTGTCTGTCTGTGTGTGTGTGTGTGTGTGTGTCTGTCTGTGGTCGCCATGCCTCTGAGATGGCAAGAGGCAGGAACAAGATAGTGTGCACGTACACTCCCTAGGTGCCGCAGATGTGCACCTGGGTTTTAGTTTCTTGATTCATTGTTTCCTTTCTCAGATTATGGACCTCCCATTTATTGAATACAGCCTATATGGTGCAAGACCAGTTCAGTGCCTACTGTTCACCTGTAGCAAGCACATCATGCCAGTGATATTAGAGACTCGCTATTGCTCCTGTGAGGGGAAGAAATGAAGAATGAAAAATTAACTGGACAGTTCCGGAAATTTCTAGAAGGTAAGGGAGATAACTCTTTTTTTGTATCCAAACAAAGAAGGTAAAGCTAATGATAATGGGATAGCGAGCGTCTTAAATTGCTACAGGGCTCCGCTTACTCCCGGGCGAAGCCGGGCTTAACTGCTAGTATATATATATAGGCAAATATTTAAAAACAATCTCCTCAAAAGTTTTTGTGATGAATATGGAATGTTTATTTATATGGAATGTTTATTTATGATGATCCTATATATATATATAAAAATACACATTTTTTTAAGGGACAATTCGACGACGCGAAGCGTTTAGTTGAGGGCGCGAAAATGGAGCAATCTGGTGCAATCTGAGCCAAGAAAGGTACCCATGCAACTACCTTCCAAAACTGTCATTTAGAAGATAAAGGCCAGCTCCTAGGGGGGTTCAGGGGCATGCCCCCCCGGAATTATTTTAATAAAAATCAAGGAAAATGGAGCAATCTGGTGCAATCTGAGCCTTCAGCTTTTCTTTATTTTCAAATGTATTTATTTTTCTATAATTTATTTTCTCTTTTTATTTTATTTTTTATTTTTTTAAGGCTAGGAGGGGGTTTCCAGAAACCCCGGAAACCCCCCCTGGATCCGCCCCTGCATGACTAGTCTAGTGACAACTCTATAGGTGAAATGGTCTGACTTTTGTGCACGTTCAAAAATATTCCGATTTCTGGAATAGAGTTAACAGTACAAGGTCTGAAATTGAGTGGTAGTCAAACTAATCCTATTTAGATTGTTACCTTTGGGATTATTTGCAGGACCGTGTAAACTTGAACCAATCTTAGAGAAACATTGGTTTGAATACAGCAATTACAGGGAGGATCAGGCCATTTCTTTTGGAGTAAAACGTGTATATGTTATTGATTAATCTTGCGCTCAATAGTGCAAGTGTGACTTTACAACGAAGGGGGTAACTTTTTCAGTCATTTGAGTTCAGCGAATATTTTTATATTTGTTGTGCAATAGCTTCAGTTTGTTTACGACCCTTCCACAGTTTCCTGTATGTATGTAAAATTATCCGACTTTTAATAATAGTTTTACCTTAAAAATATTTTCAAAATACCTTGAAATAATAGCTTTACACAAAAGCCGTGAGTTTTTCTTTGGTTGAATGGGCAGAAATAATTGTGTATAAGTCATTACAAAGACTTGATAAAATAACATCCAACAGACGTTTACAAGGCTAAGTAAAACAGATACATACACACATCTTACCAATTAACTACAAGAATAATCAATATCAAAGGGAGTTACAAAGCTGGACTTTTCTTGCCACAATGAAGGTTATCAGAGAGTCACTCAGATAATCATCTGGGTGCTTCTCGGCCATTTCCTCCTCCATCCGCGTGTATAGTTCATCAACCAGAGCCTCTTTCTCGTCTTTGCAACGATTGTTGGAAAGTGCCCGGATGAAGTTCCAAGCGGTCCAGCAACGGAGTTGAGCAATGACAGTCTTTGCCCAAGTGTCCCGGTCATCTACGCCGTCTGCAAAAATATTGATATGATGTAAAGGAGACAGACACCAAATGGCATGAAGCCTGTGCAGCGACTTCTGTCTTGTGTGTGGCGCACGTTATATGTCAAAGCAGCACCGCCCTGATATGGCCCTTCGTGGTCGGCTGGGCGTTTAGCAAACAAACAAACAAACAAACCAAATGGCAGACCGTTGACGAAGAGAGTTACTTTGTTGACGGAAAGTGTTACTTTGTTGACGGAAAGTGTTAATTTGGGACACAGTTCTTGACTATTACCACAATAATGATGGTCATACACACCCTTCTCCAGTTTCTCTCTCCACGAAAGTCGAGCTGTACATGGGACTGTCACCACTTCCGCCGACACGAGTTGCAGGCCCTGGTTAGTCACGGCAGAGTTGCTTTCCTTGAATGGCGCTGTGCACTCTTCCAGGTACTTGGTGCAACGATCAAAGTTGGTGTTCACAAACTCCTCCTGGAAAACATGCAAGTTTGCAGCTAGAGCAGGTCATGCTTTGGACTACACAGGCCGGAGGATGTAAGTCTTGTAAGACTCATAATTCAAAAAGAAAAGGTTCAACATGAAAGTTTTAAATTACAAAACATGATGGGTAAGTTCGTGGAACGTTGAATCACAGACAAAACGAAACATTCCCAAGACTTGTTACCTGTGTGTAGACGAACAAGATACACAACATACAAATACTACGACTGCGACTGTACTACTACTTCTACTACTACATGGGGTAACATGTACTACTACTACTACTACGACTACGACGACGACTACTACTTGTTTTCACTACCTTTTTTATTCATGTTTTTATTTCTTAGTTAGTGGAAGAATTTGTTGTAATGTATGTTTGATGGTGTATGCTTTTAATTAAGCGTTGTTGACTATGAATGTAGATGCAAATGCTTGTATAACTGTTTTAATTTAATTTTAAATGTGTCAAGCGCAAAGAGCATAATTGTAAAGTTATGATGTTGCGCTATATAAATGCTCATTTATTATTATTATTACACTACTGCTACTACTACTACCACTACTACTGCTACTATTTCTAATGGTAATAATAATATGAATATAAGACGATCACTGTGACTTTTGAAAAGTGCTGTGAAAAGCATGGACCGTACACGACCAACGCCATATGAATAAGAATAAGCATTTGATATCTTCTTTGTAAAGATTAGTGTGTTTGTTTGTTTGCTTAACGTCCAGTCCACCACGAAGGGTGATATCAGGGCCGTGCTGCTTTGACATTTAACGTGCGCCACACACAAGACAGAAGTCGCAGCACAGGCTTCATGTCTCACCCAGTCACATTATTCTGACACCGGACCAACCAGTCCTAGCACTAACCCCATAATGCCAGACGCCAGACGGAGCAGCCACTAGATTGCCAATTTTAAAGTCTTAGGTATGACCCGGCCGGGGTTCGAACCCACGACCTCCCGCTCACTGGGCGGACGCCTTACCACTAGGCCACCGTCTTTGTGAAGTATATGTCGTACACGACGAACGCCATATGAATAAGAATAAGCATTTGATATCCTCTTTGTGAAGTATATGTCGTACACGACGAACGCCATATGAATAAGAATAAGCATTTGATATCCTCTTTGTGAAGTACAGGACCAACGCCATCCGCTTATGGATGTACGTCGCAACATTTCCTCGCAAATTCCATAAGAATCGTACATGAACTACGTCATCCGCACTGGGTATTTCACATTACCATACATACATTAGATAGACCACCCATGTGATAACTAAACCATTTCCTTCACACGTGGGTATCATAATTATCACGTAAAAGAGGTCAACGGGTCATGCACCGCCTAGCGTTGACCCTAGAAGTAATTGTCCAATGCTCATGACAAATAAGTCACCCAGACAAACTTTATTCGCGTTATTCTTTGTTGTTTCCTCCGTAAGAATGTCGTTTTTTTCATAGTTGAGACTAGTCTGAATTTTCGTCGATTTCTTAATTGGTATATATATATATATACTTCATATTCTTGACTGGTCGATTTTGGAGGTACCCTGCCTCAATTCAAAACTTTGTTCAAACAAAGCAAAATCAGAAATGATTTAACTCAGTCAGCATCTCGAAATGTCAAAAGCAGACCTGCGTAATTTGCTGTTCATCGCGCATGCGCCGCCACGTGTTCAACATGTCTTCTTCCTGCTGCTGTACACAATGGCGAAGACCTTTCACTTGTTCCTTTGAATTATCAGCGGCCGTTGTCACAGCCAGAATTCCTCCTGAAAATGAGAGTTTATTGTCCTGGTGATAACAGTCACAAACAGTACATGTACCACTAAACAGACGATGTTCGGAAATAACTCTGTCAAATATGTATGGGTTGTGAAAAAGTGATTATCCTTGCTTTTAGTAAGACAGTAAATAATCCGTACGTGCTCCTTCTCCACGTATTTCAGACACACCCCTCGCTAGTGATTGGCCCGTGAATTGTTTCTCTTCTTGAAAGCAAGGGTATTCACTCTTTCACAACCCATACCAACCCGATAGAGTTATTTTCCGAATTCGTCTAATTTTTTCTATCTCCAAAAATGCAAACATCGAATATTAGAGGGAACAAACGTGTCATTAAAAATGCTGTCCTACTCCTCTTAATGATCATGTAAACCCCTACAGGCTTTTACATAGGAAAAGAACATCCTTCCACTTGGACTTATGCCAAAAGAAAACGAACAAAATCAACAACCTGCATGGCTGCTTCCTCCGCACAATGAAAACACTGAATTGCTGAAGGTTTGTTTGTTTGTTTGTTTGTTTGCTTAACGCCCAGCCGACCACGAAGGGCCATATCAAGGCGGTGCTGCTTTGACATTTAACGTGCGCCACACACAAGACAGAAGTCGCAGCACAGGCTTCATGTCTCACCCAGTCACATTGTTCTGACACCGGACCAACCAGTCCTAGCACTAACTCCATAATGCCAGACGCCAGGCGGAGCAGCCACTAGATTGCCAATTTTAAAGTCTTAGGTATGACCCGGCCGGGGTTCGAACCCACGACCTCCCGCTCACTGGGCGGACGCCTTTACCACTAGGCCACCGTGTTGCGGTAATTGCTGAATGAGATGGCTGTCAATTGAACCTCTTATTAGCAACACATTTTCAATCAACACAGGAAGTACAATTATAGGGTACAGGTTTTTCGTAAATGTCCAAGCTGTAGGATGTTCATGAAGCGAACGTGCACTGTTAATTATATAAATATACATAATCCCGGGTGATTCGATACTCATTCTTTCCCATAGTCATCATTCTGAGAGAGAACAAGTAAAGCAAGAAACAAAACAAAACAAGTTGTACCCGATCTGAGCTCTTTTGCACGGCGGAGAAGAAAGGTCTCCCAGTCTATAGCAGCCTGTGCTGCCACCAAGCGGCTTTCCTCTGGCGTGGCGTTAGGGTAACTGTGACGAATGGAATTCGTGTATCGACTCCCTCTCTCATATTAATCGAGACTTCACTAGTTGCGTACACAAAACGAGGTTAAGTGACCGAGACTACGTCATGACGACACTGTATACATATTACGTCAACGCTCGCGCCATTATTCCAAAACTATCGCAGCGTACAAGGCAAGAATTTGTTTGTCTTCATGGAAAGAAATATAAACGAGGAAAGCAAAAGGAAACAGCGTGCATTCGTATTAATTCGTGAATATGTACATGAATGATATTCAGTTGAGGTTGCTAGGATGCAATGCTCTGACCGTTTCATTGACTCCAAGATGGCAGCAATCAATGAAGCCACGTAGATTGCACTAGCATATGTTTCACCTTCCGTGGACGGATTCCCACATTTTGCGAACTCCAAAAGTCCACTAACAGCAGGTAAATCACGCTAGTACCTTTTAACATTATTGATTCACAGGAAAACACAGGTATTGTTCATTTTCCATGTGTTTGTGTCAGTCTGTGAACTCTTGTTTCTGTGTTTGTTTTAGAGAAACAAATTGAATGATATCGATTGAAATCATACTTGATAATAACAGATATTGCACGTGTGTGTTGCAGAAGGTGCAAGTGTACAGGGGTGTACAATGCTTATGTAAATGATGTCGAGTGAACACTGTGGGGAAGGGCAACGTCAGCGGTAACTACGGAAGGAACCACCAACGTCCCCAAGTGCCACCAAGATCGAGTTTATTGTGATGAGTAGACTACTTTATATTTTGTGAACATTAACACACCTTCATGTCTTCATTTGTGTAAACCGAAATACATTTTCAACGAGAAAAAGAAGTACGTTCCGCTCTTCGATACCAAACGTCAACGCAACAAGAAGAAGAAAGACAATGTTGTTACGTGTGTGTGAAATCACACCAGCGAAATCATAATCTATAAAACTTTCATTTGAAGATTCTAAGAGAGAAAGATTGATGTCTGCGAGAGTGATCATGTGCATGTTTTTGAAAGTACAGAGTTATTAAATTTCTTATTACTTCTTTGCACTTGTCTCTGTTAACACTGATCAGCCCTAGAAACGAGAAGCAGACGTCACAGTAACGATGAAACGAGTCCTGGTACTTGAGACCTCTGAAATTATAACCCGACATGAAAGGAAAAAAAACCCTGCATGTTGAAACAAAATCCTTTTTCTGCCTCAATAATCTGTAACAGGTATTGATTTTCTACATGTGAGGTAATTTCTGTATCCATTATGGTGTTTGTTTTGGGGGCCCAACCAGGCATAACAAGTCGCGTAAGGCGAAAATACAATATTTAGTCAAGTAGCTGTCGAACTCTCAGAATGAAACTGAACGCAACGCAACGCAGCAAGACCGTATACTCGTAGCATCGTCACTCCACCGCCCGTGGCAAAGGCAGTGCCAGTGGAATTGACAAGAAGAGCGGGGTATTCGTTGCGCTGAGAAGGATAGCACGCTTTTCTGTACCTCTCTTCGTTTTAACTTTCTGAGCGTGTTTTTAATCCAAACATATCATATCTATATGTTTTTGGAATCAGGAACCGACAAGGAATAAGATGAAAGTGTTTTTAAATTGATTTCGAAAAAACAATTTTGATAATAATTTTTATATATTTAATTTTCAGAGCTTGTTGTTAATCCAAATATAACATATTTATATGTTTTTGGAATCAGCAAATGATGGAGAATAAGATGAACGTAAATTTGGATCGTTTTATAAAAAAAAAATTTTTTTACAATTTTCAGATTTTTAATGACCAAAGTCATTAATTAATTTTTAAGCCACCAAGCTGAAATGCAATACCGAAGTCCGGGCTTCGTCGAAGATTACTTGACCAAGATTTCAACCAATTTGGTTGAAAAATGAGGGCGTGACAGTGCCGCCTCAACTTTCACGAAAAGCCGGATATGACGTCATCAAAGACATTTATCAAAAAAATGAAAAAAAGTCTGAGGATATCATACCCAGGAACTCTCATGTCAAATTTCATAAAGATCGGTCCAGTAGTTTAGTCTGAATCGCTCTACACACACACACAGACACACACACAGACAGACACACAGACACACATACACCAGGACCCTCGTCTCGATACCCCCCTCTACGTTAAAACATTTAGTCAAAACTTGACTAAATGTAAAAAGAGACAGTCGACACATTCCTAAGAACATCACAAGACAAGAAAGACAAAAATACCCCTTGCTGTAAATCAATCCGTCATTGGTCAGCTCGTCGGAACGGGGTTTTACGTGTATCACCGTTTTTACCCCGCCATGTAGGCAGCCATTCACTGCTTTCGGAGGATGCATGCTTGGTATTTTCGTGTTTCTATAACCCACCGAACTCTGACATGGATTACAGGATCTTTTCCGTGCGCACTTGGTCTTCCGATCAAGTGGCCGATGTCTTATCCACTAGGCCACTTCGCCTGTCGGGGAACGTATTAAACTTGACCGGTCTTCAATTCTTGATGAACACAGCCCATTCGGACCATTGAACACGTTCTACGGGTATTGTCATTGTACAAGACACGAAACCAGCACTCACCAACTTTGGTTGTGTCAACACAAACAGGTGTAGTCGATGGATGTAAGGCCCGGCGCTCACCTACGTAACTTCAGCAGGACAGACGCCGCACTGCAGATTATCCCAGCCCGCGACACGTTGCGTGAAAGGAAAATAGGCCAAGTACTCGTCATAATCCCTATCGCAGCTTCTATAATATGCAGTGCGTCGTCTGTGCCGCTGAAACTGCGCAGGTATATTCTACCCTTTACCAGGATCGAAAATATACGCCACGCTTCGATGTTTTTTGTTCGCTCTCAAGGATGTCGCCCATTCTATACATTAGGTCTATTATTTGACATGCGCTATGCCAGAAAGAGTTCTTAGACTGACGGTAGGTCTTTGCTGTCTCATCGAAAAAAACATAATTTGTTGTTATCTTCAAGAACAATAACAGCTAGATTGCCACATACTCAAATGTTATGTACATATTTTATCAGACATGGGTGGTATGAGGATTACAACGCAAAAGTAGTCTTTAAGAAGTTGGCTCAATCAGAGCGCTGAGCGCAAATGTCGACATACGCCTTGCAAAGCTCACTGCTGACACGCTTAACTGATCATGGCTCTTGAAAGCGCAAATGTCGACCTACGCCTTGCAAAGCTCACTGCAAGACGATTTTCCAAGAATGTTTGTGTGCGTTTAAACAAGTGCGCTGTGAACAGCCATAGTTGAACATGTATTAATTGCAAGGGAAAAGTGAAGCTTTCATTTTTCTTAATTCATGCTAGTTTTAATTTGTTTCTATTCAATCGGACGGGGTAAGCCTACATCTTTAAAACTATTTCTAGCATGTCGCACACCTGCAGAACTTATATATCTCAAATGACTTGAGATTCCGTGTGTAGTTTACGACATGTGTGAGCACAAATGACCAAAAGTTCGAAGACAAGGCGTTAACGAGTTCAAAAAATGTATCATTACCCGCTAAAACGGCTTCAAAAACTGCGTGTTATGCCTTCTGAGAGGATTGACACCTACACCGCTCAGTATGCCATAGCGTCCATGTTAGACAAGATAATATCATAATATGTGAACAAAACTGACTGTTTTGGATGCAGATGTGATTGTTCTGTCTAATGACATGCTGAACATGTTTCGGGTTTGTTTGTCTGATTCTTTGTCGATTTTAACGCGGGAACCTTGATTTTGCGAATTTGATTGGGGGGGATCTGTGTTGTAGGTTCCACTGTAAAGACAGTAGCCTACGTCATGTAAACTCAACCTGTTTTCTGAATAAGGTAGTGAAGTTATATTAATGACCTTTTCAGTCATATACTCGGTTTTACAATAAACAGCCTCATCAGAAAGATCTGCCCTCAAAAGCATCTGCCTAGGTTTTTTTTTTATGACGAGTAGTATAGAGACCTTTGATATTTTGACTATAATTATCCGGAAACACACATTTGCTTTCGGCATTAAATCCGAAACAGATTTTGTTTAAATGAAATAATATCGCTTGAAACATTTGTTCTGTCGCCATTGTTTTCTGTTAAAATTTCTTGATACAGTATTTGTAATTTTTTTTATGATACTTACGGTTTGGACAAATAATGCGCAGCACTAAAGCAGAAAATGACGTCAGCAGAACCCGGTGGCAGAACTGCCTCGTGAAAACGGGTTGCTGTCGCCATCACATACACGTCACTGACATCTTTCAGGTAGGTCCTGGGAACTGGGATCAGTCCTGAAAGCGCATTGAACGTTAAAGGTACAGTCTTTCCTGTAAACTCTCCAACGCACGCACGCACACAGTCACACACACACATTCACGCACGCGCACACACACACACACACACACACACACACACACACACACACACACACACACACACACACACACACACACACATACGCACACACACATTTGATTACAAAGGAATAACATCAGTAAGACAGACAATGAAAGAGTGTGAGAAGGCGACACACACTACAGAGAGTTGGATAGAGTATGTGTGTGTGTGTGTGTGTGTGTGTGTGTGTGTGTGCTTATGTGCGTGACACAGCGAGCGTGTGTGCGTGCCATAGCGCATGTGTGTGTGTGTGTGTCAGTGTGTGTGTGTGTCAGTGTGTGTGTATGTGTATATGTGTGCGTGCACGCGCGCGCGCGCGTGTGTGTGTGTGTGTGTGCTCTTACGTGCGTGCGTGAGTGCCTCATGGAGCGTGTGTGCGTGCCTTAGCGGGCATGTGTGTGTGCATGTGTGTGTGTGTGTATGTGTGTGTGTGTGTGTGTGTGTGTAAGTGTGTGGGTGTGTAAGTTTGTGTGTGTGTGTGTGTGTGTGTGTGTGTGGTATTGCAGTATGTTCCCCAATGAAACGACCAAAGCAGAGTCAACAATATGAAAAATTACCATAGACACGCTTGAACAGCGAATTAAAGTCGTTGGCGGGCTGATCTTCATACACCACTTGTACTGGCAAGTTCCCGTGTCGCTTCCTTACCCTGACTATGGAAGATCAATAGAGACATTTTGATTTCATCATCACCATCATCATCATCATCATCATCATCATCATCATCATCATCATCATCATCATCGTCATCGTCGTCGTCGTCGTCGTCGTCGTCGTCGTCAGTCGGCGTCATCATCATCATCATCATCATCATCATCATCATCATCATCATCATCATCATCATCATCATTATCATCATCATCATCATCCAAACACATGCAAAAAGATATTTATTTTTCGTTTTGTCCATGATTTAAAGTTCAAAGAAGTAAGCTTTCTATTTGTTTTCCTTATTCATTTCATCATCGTCATTATTATCAGAGCTACTTGTGTTACCTTGTCGTAATTATCGTCGTCATCTACATCATAGTTGTGACGGTAATCATCAAGTCAACCTGACTACAGTCGTCAAAAGGATTGCACTACCACGCCAGCCACCTTAAAAGCACAGTACGTTTCCCGTAAACCATCACAGATACCCTGGGGCTTTTACACACAGTACAAACACCCTTTCGTTTAAGGCAAAGGGAGCCACTAAAATCTAAATTTTCATTTACTTATATCATAAGCTACTGTTATATACTTATGAAGTGGTAAGGCATATACGATTTCAAAACGGATAACGTTTTCAGTACCGTCACTGTCCGTTACCATGGAAACGACAATCTCCAACTGCCAAAATGGGTTGCCAGGAACACGTTTTTTAGCTTCCCCTTCAATCATAGGAATGTGATTTTTTGCATGTAGGATGTAGGAGTCCATAGTTGTGGAATGACAACAGGGATTTTTTCTAGGATGAATAGTTCCAACAAAATATTTTTTTTAGATGAATTATCATGTTTTGCAGCACAATTTTAATAAATATGACCCGCCTGAACAGTTATTTATTAATTTAAAGGAAATTCCTGTTGTCATTCCACAGGTTGTCCTCTGATAAGCATGTCCCTTAAGTTTCATTGCATTCTGAACAGATGAATTGAAGAAAAATAGTTTCCTAGATAGCAGGTCATGCAAAAACACTGAACAGAGAAACAAGGCCGAGAACATTTCAAAGCTCTTTCATTCACCCCAAATCAATGTTAACATAGTTCAGGTATTTTTCACAGACACCTGGTAACTACAGGCTTACCTAAAACTGCCCAGCAGCATATGCTGCACCCCCTTCTAGTCTGATGAGCT
This sequence comes from Littorina saxatilis, assembly GCF_037325665.1. Classification (NCBI taxonomy): domain Eukaryota; kingdom Metazoa; phylum Mollusca; class Gastropoda; order Littorinimorpha; family Littorinidae; genus Littorina; species Littorina saxatilis. The sequence goes on from NC_090246.1 coordinate 89,782,314, forward strand.
CCTCCTGTCTTTTGAGTTTAGCTGCACGCACAGTGTCGCGTCTCTTGTTTAGCTGATCTTTCTTGAACCTGATGCTGCCAAGAACCCTCTTACACTCCCTAGCCTTGTTCAGTCTTTTCATGTTACAGCCTGTCGTAAAGCCGTAGAACTTTGCAGTGTTGAGAGCAGCTGCTGGTCCAAAATTGAATTCCCTAGCCCCTGTGACGACTGCAAACCGTACGCGATTTTTGCATGCAAATTTGTCCTTGGGGCAGCGAACCCAAACGCTGCTGTGGAGACATTCATTAGAGTTTTGGGTTTTTCCTGACACACATCTTTGAAGCAGTTGATCTTCAGTCAGTCTCTGGTAAACTGGTTTTAGAGGAGGATTCAGCTTCTTGAAGTTAAGAGGTGTATGGACGAGTTTTGCGTGTGGTCCTGGGGGCTTGTTCTGCGCAAGGGCAGCCTGGTAGAAGCACCATGACGCGGCACCATGGGGGCACAAGTCATGCTGTGGCTTGTCATCTGTTGAGTAGCCGTGACGCAGAGATGCCATCACTGCCCGTTTCATGTCTGCAACTGTCTTACCTCCCCTAATTGCCCGATTGTAATATATCGTCAACTTCCTGATTGTATTCAGAGTCAGCTGACCGTACCCTCGCCCTCCCAAAGTGATTCCTTTTTTGCGGCAGTCTGTCACAAGGTTGCGAAGCGCTGTCCCAAGACGCTTGGAAACGTGATTGATGCACTCTTCTTTTTCGATGGTCACTTGATCTCCATAAGGCTTTATTTTGGAAAGTTCCTGGAAGGTTTTTGTGTCACCGTCTGACAGCATAACTGTGTATCGCAGATTGTGCCGCGACACTGACCTGCCCCACAGAACCCGAGCCGCCTCGACTTCCATCATGCCACTGGAACCTAAAAATAAAACCACCGTTTCAGTCAAAGTCAGCCACTGAATAGCAAACACACACACACACACACACACACACACACACACGCACGCACACACGCACGCACAAACACACACATACACCCAAAAGACAATCAGCCACATATCTACCAACATAGACGCTATTATTGTTTTTGTCCAGTACAGATGTTCTGCGCGAACTTAGAATCCGGTTTCATTCTAGAATGGACCAGGTCCAGGTTGGAATTCTAACCCTGCGCAAGTACAGGGGTGCCATTCTAGAATGAAACCGGATTCACCAGTCGCCGGGGGCCGTAATGTTTGTAGGTAAGACAGAGTTGTCTTCCCTTGAATTATCTCCACCTGCACCTTCCCTTTGATAAAATGGGGCTGATTTGTCTACCCCTGAAAAAAATCCTTTGGCGATCTTGCGATGTCATGTCATGTCAAGAAAGTTGACACTCCTGAGTACGCAATAAACAAAGGCAGACCATAGCAAGGGGGACTACCAGGGCGGTAATGTTTGCAGGGCAGTTGTTTTTGTGATGAGAGCCGGTTGCGGCCGCTTGCAATGTCAGCGCTGTCTCCCTCTCGGGAAATGTCCGGTTTTTTGACAATTTTTTTGACAGACAGACAGACAGACGGTCAGACCGACTAACCGACAGACAGACCAACAGAAGGACAGAGTGAGTTATAAAGCTGTTGTCACAGGTTTAAAAAAAAGTTGACATTAACAAAAACAGAAATCAACAACAACTTTTGTCTGGTTTTATAATATTATGGGAAAACATTGAAAGCAATTCATAGTGAGTAGTACTACCACAACAAATACTCTCAAAGGGGAATTCCATGCCTAAAAGTTTGACAGTTTTTATTTAATCTATCAGAATCCCTACCTTCCAAACTGTGATATGCCCACGTTTCAAACTCCTACAACCCTGCATTACTACTACACAAAAGAACAAAGTTCCAAGAATTATATCCTGGTGCACATTTATTTGTAGAGGAAGTACCAATCATTCAAGAGAGTTCACTTGATTTACAAATGGATTGGAGGTCTGTCATTTCCAAGCAACTGAATTGTAGCTTAAAATCAGTGAATACCCTTTATTTCTGACCAAGCCTCATTGCAATGACAGTCAATTAATTTTTCTCTCCAAAATCACAACATTATACCATGTCATACTTTCAAATAACCTCTAATTGCCCTTGAAAAAAATACAGGCTCCTGACGTTCTCAGTGCCCAGTGACGGCAGAGATTGACGAATTGCAATTCAACCGTGTAGCAAGATGACACCACTTGAGCCAGAGGTCAACTAATGATTAGTAATGACATTCCAATTCACAGCATCTTGATTGACAAGCTTGATTTTCCGTAATAACTGTGGAAAGTCAGAATTTTCAAAAACTTTCCCTGAAAAGCATAAATACTCGAAGCTCAGCGTTCACAAATGAATCAAATGAAAGAATGAAATCGATGATTAGACGCCACAAGACCTTATGTCGAAACACAAACGCCAGTTATGGGATGATATGTCATTTTGGAGAAAACAGAGACGATTTTCTACAGAAACTAGCCTCGCCTTTGCCGATTTTCGTGGGGCCCACCGCAGCCAATTGCTTTCGTTGTGGTCGGCGCTCATAACGAGGGGTTTGCTATGGCTGCGAGTCTTGTGGTCAAAGCAGCACCGTTCTCAAGAGGCGCATGCCTGATAGAACGTTAAAGCTAGTTAAAAAAAAAAAAAAAAAAAAAAAAGCCTTTCCCTCGCTCAAACTATATAGTCATATTATATATCGATACAAAGCTAAAGACTTTATCTTCACAATTCAGAAGACCAACTTCATGTATATGAATAAGATTAAAAGTTACAAGCGAGATCGGCAAAACACTGTCAGTCCGGAAATTTCCGTTCGTAGCGATCAGTGCTGAGTGTCTCTCAAAATCGTAATCACTTTCAGAACATCACAATCCCAATTCACGATGTCTTTGAGTAAAGTGTAAAAAACCCGAAAAAAACCACCCAACCAAACACACAAAAAACAAAAACAAACAGAAAATCCACATTTGTGGCTTTGGCTGTGTGATAGTCTAACTGAAATGACTATTCCAACTTGGACCCAAATTCCAACCTTGCGCACGGCCGATTCTAGAATGGACCAGCAACAAGGGTTTCATTCTAGAATGGCACCCCTGTACTTGCGCAGGGTTAGAATTCCAACCTGGACCCGGTCCATTCTAGAATGAAACCGGATTCTAAGTTCGCGCAGAACACATGTATTACTATGCATGGATCAATACCCAAACACACACACACACACGCACGCACGCACATGCATGCACAAACACACACACACACACACACACACAAGGCAATCAGCCACAGATCTACCAACATAGACGCTATCATTGTTTTTGTACAGTACATGTATTACTATCCATGGATCAATACCCAAACACACACACACACACACACACACACACACACACACACATAGACAGCGCACACAAAAACACTGACACACATATTCACAAACACTTACAGATCTATGTAAAATTCAAACACAACACACTATCATCCCATTTCAACAACCGTCTACACAAACGCATCATACACACATATTGTTTAGATCTACACACTCACCTGCAAAATTCTTGTCACAGATGTCCATATGTTTTACCAGCCAGGCAGCATACTCCAGGGGTTTCTCCTGGAGAAGTTTGTTTCCAGTCGTCTGGCAAACATGGCAGTAGTTGCACATAACATGAGCGTCTAAGCAAATGCCAGTCAGCACGTCTACAACACACCCTATTCCAATGTGAGACGAGTGCCCCCTGGTCAGCCATGATCCGTCGTAGTTTACACTGATGTCAAGAACATCATCATCAGACAGTGTCATTCCATTGTGCGTTGCGTGTATCTGTCTGACCTGACGGACAGCCTCACTGAATACTTTCTCCTCCAGTGCATCAAGTCGTTGATAGCACAACATTTATCAGCTTTCTTCTGGAAGGTTTTGTGATGCATGCCTGCCAAATCTAAACTTTCACAAAATTTGTTAAATTGTTGAGCACCTAGCCCACATACCAAGGACGAATAAACGGCTTGCCTGTTGAGACCATAATCCGTTTGACCGCTTTTTTTGGAAGCAAGGTATCCAGCGGTTCCTGGAACAACTTCCTCACACGTTGAAGAAGAGACATGCGCGTACACTGCAAGGCCGTGTCCCTGTTTTGAGTCTGGGCATAGTGACAGCGTTGGTTGTTTACATTGTGGACAACAAAGTTTGTTTACAATACCATCAAAGGTTTCCAAATCAACAAGACATCTCCTTGTTTGGGAAGCCTCTGGACCTGTCGCTTTTGACGCGGTGGCTGCTGTGTATGTGTTCGTCTTGAATTGTGTTCGCGTCAAGCCGCCAAGAACACACTCTCCTGACGCAGAATTTGATCTGCATGCCACAGCGGTCGATCCAGTTTTTGTGCGCTTTGTCACCGATTGTGTTTTAGTCGTTCTCTTGTCTCTGCAACTCTCCAGTTGTTGTCTTCTCGTACGCTTGCCTTTATTCTGTGTTTTTCGGAGCGTTGATCTTTTCACACGAGCCATTTTTCTAAGCCAACTCAGTCGAAAACTAAACGTGGTGAGCAGACGACTTTTAAAACGCGAAAAGCCACGCGAGCCTATCTGACCAATCGTGGCCAGGGATTTACGTCATACCACCTTATATGGAAAGTGTCTGTGGTTTGCTTGTTTGAAAAATAGGGGGGTTCCCGCAGGAGAATCCATATTTAACCGAAAATAACTGCCGAATGACACAGGGGAGAGAACTGCTGTTCAAACGGTATACGACGTTCCCGCGTTGGGCGAGCAGAAATGTCTGTTGTCAAGGGTTGAAAATCGTAATTTTTATCGAAACAGTGAATAAAAAGACGGAAAAATTCGCCGGGTTGGTGCAATGAAATACATTTTTAGAGACTTTGATGAATTTGTATAGTGTAATCATATGCATGTCATGAAAGTAGACAGATTGAAAGGTGCAAAACTGCCAACAACTCAAAATGGCTGTATAAGTCCCATCACTCTAAATTCAGTGGCGCACTTCGCCTTAAACACTCGCCGCTTGAGAACATCCTAGGTGCCCTACGACAAGAGCGAGCAATTTTCAAAGAATTTATTTTCGTTGACCCTCTGATCAGCAAATCAGGCGCCTCGTTTTGGCGTTAGAACTAACTTTTAAAATCTAGATAATAAATTGACAGCTTGTTACACAAACATTCTTAAATCATAAAAGAAATCTTTTTTCATCAAGACAAGATTAGTACAATTCGAAGTTTTGAACGTTTGAAAAAAGAAAAGCCCGGAAACGTGTCACGCAAACCGTCTTTCTCGTAGCAGATGACGGTTCTGCCTAGCGCCCGTTCCTCTGAACAGTCAACTGTCATCGCTCTAGTTCGTGAGAATCGCAGCCGTTTGTTGCGTTTAGATTCAGAGGTACACACCAACGTGCTATTGCAGATGAGCTTACAGCAAGTCCCATATAAATCACAAACTGACGACTACATTGTGAAAAAAGGAAACTGGATCACACGGGATCACACGGGTTCGCAATGGCTCAGGGGTAAGATAAACCACGCACAACTAAATATTTTGAAAATTGCTCGCTCTTTACGGAGGGCACCTAGGATGTTGAAAAGCGGTGATTGTGTAAATGAAAGAGTGCTTGTACTGTGTGTAAAAGCCTGACAGCATCTGTGATTGTTTATGGGAAGCTTACTGTGGCTTTAACCAACACCGTCATGATTTTTCCAATTCCTTTACAGCTATATTCGTCTTTACTTGTGTGATCGTTCCTATTTGCCTCCTCCTCCTCCTCCTCCTCCTCCTCTTCGTCTTCATCATCATCATCATCATCATCATCATCATCATCATCATCATCATCATCATCATCATCGTCGTCGTCGTCGTCGTCGTCGTCGTCACCGTCGTTATCATCATTCTTATCCTCATCATTGTCGTATTAACATCAACGCCGACTTCATCGTCCTGATCATCGTGATTATTGTCGGCTTTCTTGTTGTCAACGTCTTCAACGTTGAAACTGTTTCCTCACCGATGATATCCCTTATTAGAGGAATTGTGACAGAACCGTCTGATGTCCCATAATCTCCGATCGTAAACACGTGGTCTTTGTTTCGTAATGGTATGGTATCTGTGGGGAGAAAAAAAGAACATCGATAATGTCCAGTGCCCCTTAATTTGCTTCTCCACAGACTCGCACACAGACACAGACACAGACACTCTGTCTGTCTGTCTGTCTGTCTGTCTGTCTCTCTCTCTATCACACACACACACACACACACACACACACACACACACACACACACACACACTGGCAAGGGAAAATGCGGTGGTAGTGTTATTTTATGATTAAGGTACCGACAAGCGATCGTGGAATCAGTCTTATTCTGAGCAGTCTTTCAATCATTATTTTGTGAAACGGTCTGACGGATGAGCCGACTGACCTATTTGCAAAGGTAAGATCAGTGTTTTATTTTGTAGAGACGGACGGTAGTGCTGTGCGGTATGTGAAAGCTGTCACCCCTGTGTGCGAGTGCACTGATCGAGCTTGACCTTGTGAGGGTGATGTGACGGGAGAGAGCGATGAGAGACTGAGGGGTGCTGAAGTGTTTGTTTTTATGTCGGGGTGAATGAGAAATAACATGTGTAGTTAGTCAGAGAAATTAGTTAGGTTTTGTGCTAATGCCTGCGGCGAAGAAAGACGAACGATGGAAGCAGTTATGAACTTGTGTCAGAGGACAGAAAGGAGTGCTTCGGCGATTTTGGTCTATACCAACTTCAAGGACTTTCGTGTTGTATTCCGAGGACAAGTCAGTGCCGAGGACACGTGTTGTGAACAACGATTCCCAGTGATGGAAGTGTAGTGCCGGACTGTGTTCTTCTTCGACTTCGGTATGGCAAGGTGGTATAGTGTGATATGTTATGATAATTGATGAGTTGATTCAATAGTGACATGTATGAAATGTTCATTTGTTTTGTGCCTTGTGTTTTGTTTGAGTGCGTGTTGTCACCCTCCCGTATGCTTGTGCATGATAGTGTGTGATTGAGTGTGTGGACATGTGTGTTTGAGTGCTTGTTGTCACCCTCCCGTATGCTTGTGCATGATAGTGTGTGATTGAGTGTGTGGAAATGTGTGTTTGAGTGCTTGTTGTCACCCTCCCGTATGCTTGTGCATGATAGTGTGTGATTGAGTGTGTGGAAATGTGTGTTTGAGTGCTTGTTGTCACCCTCCCGTATGCTTGTGCATGATAGTGTGTGATTGAATGTGTGGAAATGTGTGTTTGAGTGCTTGTTGTCACCCTCCCGTATGCTTGTGCATGATAGTGTGTGATTGAGTGTGTGGACATGTGTGTTTGAGTGCGTGTTGTCACCCTCCCGTATGCTTGTGCATGATAGTGTGTGATTGAATGTGTGGAAATGTGTGTTTGAGTGCTTGTTGTCACCCTCCCGTATGCTTGTGCATGATAGTGTGTGATTGAATGTGTGGAAATGTGTGTTTGAGTGCTTGTTGTCACCCTCCCGTATGACTGTACATGATAGTGTGTGATTGAGTGTGTGGACATGTGTGTTTGAGTGCGTGTTGTCACCCTCCCGTATGCTTGTGCATGATAGTGTGTGATTGAGTGTGTGGAAATGTGTGTTTGAGTGCTTGTTGTCACCCTCCCGTATGACTGTACATGATAGTGTGTGATTGAGTGTGTGGAAATGTGTGTTTGAGTGCGTGTTGTCACCCTCCCGTATGCTTGTGCATGATAGTGTGTGATTGAGTGTGTGGAAATGTGTGTTTGAGTGCGTGTTGTCACCCTCCCGTATGATTGTACATGGTAGTGTGTGATTGAGTGTGTGGAAATGTGTGTTTGAGTGCGTGTTGTCACCCTCCCGTATGCTTGTGCATGATAGTGTGTGATTGAGTGTGTGGAAATGTGTGTTTGAGTGCGTGTTGTCACCCTCCCGTATGATTGTACATGATAGTGTGTGACTGAGTGTGTGGAAATGTGTGTTTGAGTGCGTGTTGTCACCCTCCCGTATGATTGTGCATGATAGTGTGTGATTGAGTGTGTGGAAATGTGTGTTTGAGTGCGTGTTGTCACCCTCCCGTATGATTGTACATGATAGTGTGTGATTGAGTGTGTGGAAATGTGTGTTTGAGTGCGTGTTGTCACCCTCCCGTATGCTTGTGCATGATAGTGTGTGATTGAGTGTGTGGAAATGTGTGTTTGAGTGCTTGTTGTCACCCTCCCGTATGACTGTACATGATAGTGTGTGATTGAGTGTGTGGAAATGTGTGTTTGAGTGCGTGTTGTCACCCTCCCGTATGCTTGTGCATGATAGTGTGTGATTGAGTGTGTGGAAATGTGTGTTTGAGTGCTTGTTGTCACCCTCCCGTATGACTGTACATGATAGTGTGTGATTGAGTGTGTGGAAATGTGTGTTTGAGTGCGTGTTGTCACCCTCCCGTATGCTTGTGCATGATAGTGTGTGATTGAGTGTGTGGAAATGTGTGTTTGAGTGCGTGTTGTCACCCTCCCGTATGATTGTACATGATAGTGTGTGATTGAGTGTGTGGACATGTGTGTTTGAGTGCGTGTTGTCACCCTCCCGTATGCTTGTGCATGATAGTGTGTGATTGAGTGTGTGGAAATGTGTGTTTGAGTGCGTGTTGTCACCCTCCCGTATGATTGTACATGATAGTGTGTGATTGAGTGTGTGGACATGTGTGTTTGAGTGCGTGTTCAAGTGTCACCCGTCCGTATGATTGTACATGGTAGTGTGTGATTGAGTGTGTGGAAATGTGTGTTTGAGTGCGCAAATGTAGAAACCCCATGCACGGAAAAGTCAATACCAGACCACTAAAGTCAGCAACCTCTATATTCCTTGACACACACACACACACACACACACACACACACACACACACACACACACACACACGCAAACACACACACACACACACACACACACAAACTCAACTCAACTCAACTCAACTCAAATTTTATTGGCTTCAATTTCCATAGAAGAATTTGTCTTGCGCTTGGGAGAAAGTAAGAGTATAACATATAAAAACAGCATTCATATCACATTTCATGTATCACACACAGTAATCACTAGTATAAGCCTACACTTATATAAACACCCACGCGCGCATACACACTTGTGCTTAAGAACAACTTAAGGTCATACGAAAAAAAGAAAAATCAGTTTATTAAAAAAAAAAACACACACTGAGAATGTGTCGACGAAGCTGTCTCCGTGCATGTTATTAGATTTCACATCATAAGTTTTGGTAATAATACGTTCCATTAATGTCAAATTGCTCCGAGTTTGGTCCTGTGTGACAACTAATGAGGACTTATTAGGAGTGTTAGGACAATTTTAATGAACATCCGTTGCCACAGAGTTTTCGTTAGCGGACATAAAAAATAACTAATTCTGACTTGCCCAATTGCGTAGTGGTTGAAACGCCGCCCCCGAAAACGAAGTATGGCTGTCTAAATCGCGAGGAAAAACAAGTCCCCCCGTTCAAGAATTTTAACTTTGTAAAGGAGTTCAAGATATTGAATCCGATTTGAAGTAACAAGCATAAAAAAATTGCT